>NC_027750.1:36124131-36127516 GCF_000695525.1 Brassica oleracea var. oleracea
AATTCCGACGACTTCATTTTTTTGGATTTGGTCGGAAATTTGTCAGTATTCCGTCGCAAATGTCCGACGACCTTGGTGTCCGTCGGAACCTCCGTCGGAATTCGGTGTGTTTTCTTGTAGTGAATCATTTGCATTCATATTAGAATATTGTGATTGCTTTTTGGAGAATAAATTAGTTTTCAAAAACATCTCAATGCCATAAACCCGAGAAGGTTGTGTTTTTGGTCCTTTGATTTGGAAAAAAAAAAAACAACTTGGATCATAATATGACAGATGTATTGAAATGACAAGTGGATTAATAAATCGAATCATATATTTGTGGATGGAAGGAGGAAGAAGACACGGACAATTTGGTGAACTAACAAGTTCGTTCGCTACCTTTTGATTTTCCGATGAATTAATGTGTACGCCTTTTAAATAAATCAATCGCAACATATACTTTTCAACAAAATAGTTTCGGTGCATCCACATCATTTACATGTCTTTTCTTTTGCGAAACTGGACATTTTCTTTGTGAAAACGATTATTCATTAAATATCACTACGAAACTCATCTAAACCATTTTTTCTTCGTCGCGTAACAGTTTTATGTCATAACACAATAAATGTGTTTGGTTCGAATATCTTAGTTTGACTTTGACCACTATAGTAGATAAGTAGAACACTGATCGCACACGTGCTCCGGTTTCTCGTCTTCTCTGCCTTTCGGCAAAACTTAAAATTGTCAAATCTAATCTTAAGGACCACAAAGAATTTTAGACGTCATGTTTGTGTTATCAACAATCTAAAAACGGCAACCTGATTTTTTCTCTGGCCTCAGGTAATGAAATGCTGCAAATAGCAGCGTATAGTACTCTTTTTCTACCCGTTAACTACCTTACGATATAATTTATGGCTTAAAGAATACTATAGTATTGAGTTGTTTTCAGCCATTTGTATAGAATTCAATGTGGAATAGTTCATACAGATATATATATATATATGTGTGTGTGTGCGTGTGTAATTAATCTATGATAAATGTCTGCTGTCAAAAGAAACAAGGATAGATATGCTTTCCTAATTCCTGACTAAGGGTAGACATCCAGGCTTCGGCTACTATAGGCTAAAGCCCATTGAAAAACAAATATTGAAGCCCATAGATTTCATTGTTTACTTTTTTATTTTTATTAAACTTGTTTTAAAAGAAAGTATTGTTGTTAACCACAAGTATTTTAGATAGTGTGAAGTGTGAATTTCAGGAACTCGATCCATGATCTAATATCCAACTCTAATATCCAGAGTTGGCATTTAACATTTCTAATTTAAAGAATTTTTATACCAAAAGATTGAAACTAGGATACAATGAGGGCCAGGTCTGAGAATATTAGGTCCAGAAAGTCGATTATTTTTTTGGTCCCTAAAACCATAAAAATTAAAAATGTTATGGAAAGAAGTCGAAATAAAGGCATTACCAACCGAACTATTAACTTATTTTGGTTTATATCCCTAATAGTTATATAATATTTCAATCCCCAAACTTATGTTTGTTTCTCCTGTACTCAGGTACGACCATGCGTACAATGAAACCAACCATTTTGTATTACCACTACTAATTATTCCTTTGATTAAATTTCTTTTATCATAAATCCGTTTATTTCATTTTGTTTAGAGTAGATTTAATGACTAAAAGCCATCAGTTAGTTTTAAGAAACTTGCCACAGTTAAAATAGCAGAAAATAATGTATCTTATATATTAATTGAGAAACATTATAACATCGTTTTGTAGCCACATGTCAACATGAGAATGAAATTCATAATTCTTAGAGAAAAATGTTGGTCCATCTTAATTTATATAATATTTTTTATTAAATTAACTATTAAATTGATAAATAGTATACAAAAGAATAATCTCGCACTTTCTTTAAATACAAGCTACTGAATTGCCTAATATGATTAATGTATATATAAGAATTAATGATTATGAATATAATAATTTTTGTATCTTAGATTTTTTTTTTTAATTTTATATTATTAAAAGATATTAAACAATCACATTAACTATATAATTTTTTATATGTTATATTTTGAATTTTTAAAACGACTATAAATTACTAAAAACGTTAAATGTCTCACACTAAAATTTTGTAATCAATGGTTTAATTTTTTGGGTAATAACAAGATACAAATGATCATATATCGTATGAATATGAAGTCTCATTTACTAGACATTTATATTATATATTAATATAGTTTTATATTAAACTATATAACATAAAAAATACTTAAATATGATAATTTCTAAATTTGTATTGAAAAAGTATTGAAATATTAATATTTTAATTTTGAAATTTGCATTCAAAAATTGCACATTAGAAATTTTGTGTTTATCATATGAGTATAAATTCTCAATAATAAATATTTGTATTAAAATATACTATATATTTATGTCAATGTTAGTTATATACTATATATAATAAATAAAATGATTTTTTTGATTTATTTACCAGAATATCGTAAATAAATAAGATGTATTGTTTTGATTTATGTGCTTACTCTAATTTAATTATATACATGATACGTAAATGAATACGGATAAATAATAATAGATAAAAAATATTTATATATATAAAAATATGGCGACGAGGACTACAAACATTGCGAACGAAATGTATATATATACGAATACGAACATTATGGCCGTGAGCTTTGACTTAAAAGTTAAAAGTATCATGATTAATTATCATTACAATTTGAATACTGAAATCGCAAAATATTTGAGAAGATAGATCAGAATATTAAAAAGTGGTCAGAGGGTAAGCGTGGGGTCAATACCATATGGTTGTCAATAATTAATTAGAATTTCAGTTTTTGAAAAACTTCCATTGTTTCTTGTTTGGTGTGTGACATTCATGCAAACCAGAAAAAGAAACTTAAACGTGCGGGACGTTAGCGTTTGAAACTGCCACAACACGCAGCCTCTCACGTGCAGACAATTAGGGTTTTTCTTTATAATGCAAGCAACTACTTTATGAGTTTAATTTTAAGAATCTGCAAATTAGGATGCTAAGTCACGGTTCAATGCACGTTAGTTGTTTAGTGTTAATGGTCATGTTGTAAATTTGGCTTTGTATATTGATAGTTTTCACTACAAGAAAACGTGCCCATAACAACGAACATTTACGACGAAAATATTTCGTCGTAAATTTACATGGTCTTTACAACGAAATTACGAGGAATCTAACTTTCGTCGTAAACGCCATGTAAATTTACGACGAACTGATTTCGTCGTAAACTCCATGTAAGTTTACGACGAATGTACGTGGAATGAGAAATACGTCGTAATCATTACATCGACATTACAACGAAGCATGTTACCGTTATATTTAGGTGAAAACGTGTATTCAATG
>NC_027750.1:36131759-36210249 GCF_000695525.1 Brassica oleracea var. oleracea
TAAACATTACATGGAGTTTACATCGAATGTTTACGAGTGATTAACATCGAAATATTTACGAGGATTTTACATCGAAATGTTTACGAGTGATTTACAACGAAAGTATTTACGTGTGCTTTACATTGAAACAATTACGTGGGCTTTACGACGAAGTCTTACGTGGCGTTTACGACGAATCCTTTCCCTGCGCTTTACGAGGAATATATTTCGTCGTAAATGTAACGAGTCGTTTACGACAAAACCTCCGTTACGATGGACGTTTAACAACGAAACGTCTTTCGACGTTAATTCGTCGTAACACCCCGTTTACGACGAATTTACAACGAATACTGCCCTAGTAAAAAATATGTTTTCTTGTAGTGTTTTGGCTTAGAAATATCTTCCATGATACACGAGTTGGGGTTAGATTTGTAATATATGTTACTTTACACAAATATAAAAAACACAAAAAAATAATCAAATGGTGGTAGTCTAGTAGTAAATTTTTACGCTTGAATTTGATTCTTCATGCAAATTTAGTTATTACTATTTAGCCAGTTTGGACTATGAACTAAATTATCACTATTTGGTGAGTGTACGTTTGGTCCAAGTAATTTACATGGTGAACCATAACAGATGACTGGTCTACCCTCCGGCATTAGTTAGAATGTATTTTAAATTTAGGTCATGCAGTATGTACACTTTCAAGCTAATCCATTCTGTAGCATTAAATGTGTTCCTTCATAAACCAACCGGATCATCCCAAGATTAAAAATAACCCATTCGCCTCTCATTTTCTTTATTATATTTCTCTATTATCTTCATTCTGTTTTTCTTATTTATACTAAATTATATTTTTTGTATCCAAAATAAATCTCAAAGTTTAAAAATTGAAAAATTAATATTTCACATATATTTTGAAAATAGTTTGAGTTTATTGATCATTAACAAAAAATTATTTTTACTAAAAATTTGAATAGTAATTGATTTATCAAAAAAATCACTACGGCTGAATAATCCAAAATAATACATTTTGTCGAAAAATTGTTTAAGAGTTTATGGTTAACATTTATAGTCTCTGCTATATAAAAGCAGCTAAACTGAAGCAATTTAAGAGTTTATGGTTAACATTTATAGTCTCTACTATATAAAAGCAGCTAAACTGAAGCAATTCTAAGCTGTCCACGTCAGCTAAAATATTCACAACCAATCATTCAGCCACGTCATATAACCTACCTCGCCGTCTGCGTAACCAAATCGTCACGGTTTCAAATCTTCCTCTACTTTTTTCATCAATCTCTGTTATTAATCTCTCGAGTTAACGCATTATCTTAAATCATTCTTTCAATTCCCAGAATCAATCACTATAGATTTGTTCTCCGTCCGTTTCAAAGATCCATAACACCACCACTATAAATCTGCGGGAAGTGCAGCCCTCACCACATATCGTCAAAGCAACCCATTCACTCAAATATGATATCTTTGTCAGTTGACATTATTCAGATTACCAGAAGATTTCTAAGAAGAGAGCAGAAGAGATCGTAAAACTACAAACCCAACGACGATGACGAAGAAGATGAATCGATGAAGCCACAAGTGGTAACCATTCATAAGATCTTCTCTGATGCTAACATGCCGCCGAACTTTGACGAAATCGATGAGAAAGAAGGGTCCAACGATGATTCTGATGGTGAAAACCACATAAGATTCAATCTGGAATCACCGATGCTTTTGTATAACTGATGATTTCAAGGTAATACTTATCTTTTTATTAAGATTTTGGTTGAACTCTGAAATGTAGAAAGAGTGTAACAGATGATGGATCTCACTGTAATTCCATTTGCAGACGCATTCAAAATTTCTCTCAAGTCTTTCATGAAGAATAAAAGAGATGATGCAATGGTGATATATATTTAGCATAGAAAACCTATTCTGATATGCAAAGTTTAGAATAATAGTTTTGAGTTTCCATGATCGTGTCTCGGTATTATCAGCACATAAGCGTCTTATTGTTCAGATGCCAGCAGAAGAGTAAGTTTGAATGAAGGTCAAAGATCAAGCCAGAACGGCAAAACATTTGGTATGGTACTGGCCAAACTCACTAACCATTTTTTTTCCTGTGCGCGTTGCTTTTGATGATTACTCACTATAAGTCTGTAACAATTCGTTAACCTTGCTCAGATAGGATATATTAAATCTCCAAGCTATTTGAATTCCAATGAGAAGATTCTTATAGGTGTTGCCACTAAAGGAGGTATGGTTTACTCAATACTGAATCCGGTTTAGTCCTCTCTTTCTGATTGTTTGGTGTGCTTTTTCCTCTTTTTAATAACTTACTCATTTTTTTCTCCCTGAACTAATCGAATTATAGTGGTCAAGATTTTTAGTGTTGTAAGTTTTGTTTATCCTTCTTTTTCAATATTTTTGTCTCTAATAATGTTACCTCTGATTCATATTTTTGGTTCTCGAACAGGTAAACAAGGCTTCGCATGCTCAGAAGTTTCTGAATGCTTCAAGGTTAAACGAAGCTTAATGTAGCTAGAATCTTCGTACATTGTTCGCATGTATATTCATGAGTCGCTTGTCTTATTTTGCCATCTAAATCTGTTTTTTTTTTATGTTGGAACATCCATCAGTGTAAAAAAAGAGAAGAAAAGAAGTATTCTTCTCAGAGTTCGGGGAAACAATGAAAACAGACTTTTAAGTCTGTAACGTATATAAATGATCAACATATAATTTGATTCTATCATGAAGAGAAATTAAAGGTCTTAGCAGTTTGGGTATGACTCCTACTTCCACCTGTTCGAAATAAACAAAAAACAAACGAAACAATAGTTATAACTCATAAGATTTCAATGACATTATACAGTTAACACAGAATGCATTATCTTTAAATGTAAAATTAATGTTATGATAAACAACAAGATACGTAAAAGTTCAAAAAAACAAGATACATTCATTACAATTTATATGTTTTTGAATATAATATTATTAAATTATTATTTAAAGTTGATATTACATATGAGAGTATCATCATTTAGAGGTGTTATTGGTTTATGTATTTAAACTGATTTTAGAAATACAGATAGTATTTACAAATTCAAGTAAACTATACATATTTTCAAATCTAACCTACAAATTTAATTAGTATTTACAGATCCAGAGGTTTTTTCTTCGGATTTTAGTTTTTATATTTTTAGCAAATAAATCTATAAAAATACATTTCAAATATGAAATCAAATCCATTAATAAATCCGTATATGATTAGATAACACCTGATTTAAATTAGAATTCATAAATCATGAAATCAATAAGACATGATTGTGATATGGATTTAAAAATTGTAGAACCAATAATACTAGATTTAATTTAGATTTTCAAATATATTAAAATACATCAACCATAATCCCCTCTGAATTTGTGTTTTATTGCCGATCATTTATAATAAATAAAATACAAAATATGATAATTTATTCCACATAATTACATAAGAAGTAAACTAAGTACTTCAACTCAAAAGAAGAAGAATATAAATTGCATTATTATTGTTTTACTGAGTATGTTTATTCTTCTATAGAATATAACTCTATTTTAAAATAACCAAAGTTCTTTTCTACATTGATCACAAATTTTTAAATTATATTAGCATTTACAAAATAAAGTAATGTAGGAAAATATTGAATTAGAACTACCCAAAATAAAACTAAATAGAAAATAAAACCATTAATAATACATAATGAAAATCAACAAATTTAGGATATGTAATCCGCGCGTAGCGCGAAGAAAGAATATAGTCATTTATAAGATGTCAATTACTTTAATTTATCAAAATTACATAGTATTCGCTTGCTTCTAAGAAATGACTTTGTGGAGTTTCACACAAACTGTTTGGCTATAAATATATTACTAGGTTAAGATCCACGCCTTGCGCGGGATGAACATTATATATAAAAATTATTTTATTTATTAAATATTTTTACATATTATGAAATAATAAATATATATTGAATAATTAAAAGCCAGTAACTATTAGATATATAATTAAATTGGTGTGAACATATAAATCAATTTTATTAATCCAAAAAATATTTTTTTTATATTTGATAGGATATTTAATTAATTTTAAATGAAACTAACATACATAGTATATTTTAGTATATTTTTAATATTAATGTCTATTAAATGATGATTTCTACTCATATATTTTTTTTGATCATTTGTATCTTTTATAGAAAAAATTTTAAATTATTGATAACAAAATTTTCATTTTGGAATTAACAGTTTTAGTATTTTTTAAAAATAAGTTATCAATGTTTGTTCAAAACTTTTATCAAAAAAATTGTTCAAAGTAAATTTTGAAACTAAAATAATTATGTATATATATGGTTTATAGTTTAATTTAAAACGATATATATATATATATATATTAATATTAATAATTAATTAAATTAGACTTTTACTTATAAAATTTTGTAATCATTTGTATTTTTTCATAACAAAAATTTTAAACCATGGATTACAAAATTTGACTGTGAGGCTTTTAACAGTTTTAGTAATTTGTAGGTGTTTTAAAAAATTTAAAATATAACATATACAGAAAAATCTAAATTTTTATTATATGGTTATTGTGGCTGTTTAATTTATTTAATAGTTTTAAATTAAACAAATATGATAGAAGATACACTAATTTTTTATCAAATCTTTATTATTCAAAATCATTAATTGCCATATATACTTTAGCCACATTAGGTAATTCCGTAAATTTTATTTAAGAAAATAATAAAGTACATTAATAATGAATTTATTGTTAGTTTAATAAAAAACTCATTATATAATTAGATGGACCAATATATTTCTCTAATGATTCTAAAAATCATCCTAGTGATGACACGTGGCTACAAAAAGAAGTTGTAATGCTTCTCAAATAATATATAGGAGATATTAAGCTTGAATTAATTAGAGTTGATTACACATTATGATATCTATTATTATAAAGAAGGGTTCTTTCACTCCTCCTTGCGCCACATGTGTGTCCACGTCAGAAAGTTATTGCGCGAGAGGACTACACGTGTCCGTCGGGTGAAACTCACCGTTTCATCAATTTTTTTTTTGACTAATCGTCTTCATCAACTTAACGTCGAGTTTTAGGGTTCATTCACATCTTTCGTCAATGGATTCCGACATGGTGGAGATCGCTCCTCCTGCGTTTGCTTGGCGTTCGAAAACTCTAGAAATCCACAAAGGTTGAATCTTTGTATCCTTTTGTGTAGTTTATGTATCCATTTTTGTTAACTCCATCAACATGAAGATCAAGAGTCGTACATGAGCAATTTTTTATAAATCTTATCCCCAATTCGAAAAGGGTTTTCCGGCGATGAATGCTCTCCGGCATTATAAAGGTTTGTAAGTTTTCATGTGTTTCCGAAGAACGCTGTCTTATTTGACATTTTTGGTCGAACAGAGTTTGTATTTACTGTTGTTTCCAACTAACTAAGATTTTTTTTTTTGGAATCGGATTTGCAGACCCGCCATAAGGGTTGCCTTTTTCATTTGCTTTCTGCACATTTTTGTTGAATCTATTTGTTAGTTGAGATGCAGAAGCTTTTGATTTAATTTATTTGTTGATGCGTTGAATGTCTGATTGAGATAACAAAATCGTCTTTACTTTTCTCTTTGCTATGAATTTGTGAGTGTGTGTGTGTTGAGATGCCTTTGATTTTGGTTTTGGCTTTATGTGTTTTGTGTTGAAGAGGGGGCTGTGACACTTTGTCGGAGGGAGTATCTGTAAAATACAAGTCTAACTTAGGCTTCGATGATCAGCCTGCTGCCAAGCAATCACTTCACAGACTATGGGTTGCAATCTTCAAACGTCAACAATAAACACCCTACAAAACCGAGACTTGAATTTTGATCTTCTATTATGTTTTCTTCTTCGTGGATGATATGCTCATTGTTGCTGATATGCCCAGTTGTAGTTTTCTTCTTCACAAACTATTATGTTTTCTTCTTCGTGGATGATATGCCCAACACTAAACATAGCTTGGAAACTAACGACAGTTGCTGATATGCTCAGTTTAATTTCCTCAGTGATGGAATATCAGACACTTGATCTTCTATTATGCTCATTTTAAACATAACCACTCTTTGCTGTATGTGTGTTGTGGCAAATGAAACAAGAGAGTATGTTTTGATATCATGTGTATATTGCAGGGAGGTCTGGAAACTTATCCTCTTACGCCTTGATCCAGTTTGCAATCTATTTTCTTCATAGCCACAGCTCTTATCATGGTTGAGGCAAGGCTCGGCAGCTGCTCCTAAAACGATGAGGACTGTGGTGGCTCAAGCTGCAATTTTTCTTCTATGGCGTCAACGCAACAACGTTCTTTACAACCAGCAGTCAATAAAGGTCATAAGTTTGTTTAGAGTCATCAACCAGAAGTGCGTGACTGGCTTCCTGTTTTTTTTCTGTTGAGAGCACTGCTCTGTTTTGTATTGGCTTCCTGTTTTTTCTTTATTTTTACCATGGAGTTCAGTTAGATTAGGTTCTTACATTTATAGTTTCATATTTCATTTGTCAATGATATTAACATATTTTAGCCAAAAAGAATAATAATACTATCAGATTTTACAACACAGTTTGCACATTATCTGAATGTGCTATTTATTTTCAGTTTCGTATGTTATATCGATTAGCAAATTTTCTAACGTAATGAAGGAGTCAACTTTAGTATACGAAAATAATACATGAGGAGAATGTAGCTTATGGATAAAAAGATTAAAATGTTTTTCCGATAACATATTTTGTAATGACAAGATAAAGAAAACTTAAATGTCAAAAACGACATCCCTAAATATGCAAAAAGTTAACCAATATATTATATAAAACAAATCAACTTCAGAATTCTACAATTTCACATGCAATATATCAAATTCCTTCTCCAGTTATTAAGAAGTTTTTTAAAAGCAATAAAAGTTAATACAAAAGGTTAGCATTTGTTTCTTATTGGGTTCTTAAATATTATGAAAAAAAACCAATGGAAACATATGCAAATTGCTTAAAAAATCATCCTTATAAATTAAACGTTATATTTTTGAAAAACGTTATATAAAAATATAATCCATTGGTTTCAAATAAATCGACACAACTGGTGTATAACATAACCTCATAAAATATAATCCATACAACATAAACTAATCAAACATACTTATAACTAAAAATAATAATAGTAATATTTTAAAAAAAAAACAAAACAAAAAAAAATAGTTTGCACAAATTTTAAATATATATTGTTAAGTAGAAATAGTCATTCGTATATTTCGATGGAAAGCAATATATATAGATAAAAATCTTGAAAAGGGTGATTGTTTTACTAATTAACAATTGATATTAAAAATACAATGCAACTATTTAGATCAAATTTTGAATAATTATTTAGTTTAATATAATAAATATTTAGTTGTAAACTATTTTCTGTACACTTTTGTATTCTTTTGTATTATGTTATAAATATCAAAACATCAATCACAAAATTTCGGTGAGAATTTAACAGCTTATTAATTTATAGTCATTTTTTCAAGTTCAACATATAATATATACTGAGTACGAAAAACATAAAAAACCTTAAGATTTGATCATTATATATTATTTATTTCAGTCAAGTGCTTTATTGGGTTTAAAATATAAATATATATATATATATATATATATAGTATTTATTTTAGCTTATATTTTACTCTTAATTGGGTACTTATGCCGTGGTTATGGAAGTTATTATCATATAATAACTTATGAGGTGCATCTAATATTCAGAAATAGTGTGTAATTATTGATTCAGATGTATAGATTAGGACACTCACACCTAAAAAGAATATGAACTCTGCGTTGTATGCATTAACAATATTGTAAGCAAAGAGAATTCAACGAATTGCCATGCAACCATATCTTTCCCCACCAGTGCATCGTTGATTGGTTTATATCAAATTTAAGCTGCCCAACATGTCAAGCTACGATATTTTAATATTATTGTTTTCGGTTTACATGACTAATAATTAACCGACCTAATAATAAATTTTACTCATAAATGTTTACTTAATCTATAATTACAAGTTCTTCTCTTTTCTCACGATACTATTTAGATTCATCCAACTCCATAAAATTACCAAAAATGATGTGATGGCACCATAAAAGAAATACTTATCAAGACACCATGGTATATTTAGTCTCCAAATACAATAACATATACATAATTTAACTAATGTGTATATTTTAAAATATAACAATTTATATTGAATATTTACTCTAACTATTTTCATTATTTTCAAAATATTATCCTGTAGGACGGGCCGACCATAATTGAACCATAAAAGGTAAACCGTTAACTAATAGAATGTGAACTTGTAATGAACATAAGTAGACAAGTCTAAAAATTGGTATCGAAGGGGGTTCTTGCGAATAAAGAGTCCACATCATGTGTTGCTAGTTGCGGACATAAAACAACACAGAAGTGGAGGAGCAACAAAAGATGCAATATAGCCCATAGAATCTGTCCGGTCAATTGAACAAAGTGTTGCCAATTTATTCTTTTTTCTTCTTTTGTGTACTCTCTTTTTTCGTTTCTTATTAGATATTATTGAGTTATGCCTAGATTTTCAAAAGTTTACATAAGTGTACACACATGATATCAATTAATATCTAGCGCGAAATGAAAAATAGTTTGCTCTTTTCTTTTATATGATAAAACATTTGTTTGCTACTACTATATATCAATTGCTTATATGTCGAGAGTTTCTAAACTACGATATAATCACAAAACTGTTTATTTGTAATTCAAAAATTAGTGTTACCACATAATGTGTGTTTAATTTTTTTTATTAAAGAGCTTATAGCCATGATAATTCTAGCAGAACGGGCTAAACCTTTTTCTTGGCAACAAGGGTGAAATAAATCTAAAAGCATATTTGAGCACATATTCCTCTAATTTATATTACCATGTCTAGATCTTATAAATTTTTATATGTGAAATGTGGCGAAAAAATTAAGAAATAAGAGATAGAGGAGAACTTATAGAAAGTTCTAAAGTGTAGGGTTGTCAAAGCTAATAAAATAAACTTCCGCGTTTCAATAAATCTCAAACGTGAAATCTCACAACCCCAAACTCGGTGCGCTCGTAAAGTTGACCCAGTGATGAACCGATTGAGCGTGGACCCCACAACTCCGCCTATATCTACATCCACTATCCGCAAATCCTCACCGTCGATTGCCAACACGTTATATTTTTAAACTCAGATTAATAGCTGTAATGTAACCAGTATAACGCGCCGAAAGAATTCTTTTGACCAACGACCAGCACTAAACGATAAATAAAACGAGTTTTCTACATTTATTATAAATCATGCTTAATTATGTTTTAGACTTTAGTTAATATATTTCCTGAATAAGAATATATATTTTCAACTTTAGAGTGCGCTAAAATTATATTCTAATTTTGTAGTATAGTTTTTTATAATAGCATAAAGAGAGGGAAAATTATTCGATGTACGTTAAAAGGAAAAGCTATACGATTTATTCATTATAATATTATAAAATATATTTAAATATAAACACGCCCGTCAAAAAAGGAAAAGTTGACGTCAGCAAAGTTTGACTCTTTTTCTCTTTCATCTTTTAAACCAAACCCCACGCACTCTCTCTCTCTCTCTCTCTCTCAAACATAAACACAGTTCTTCTCTCTCTCTCTCTGACGGAATCCCACACGCTTTATCTGGAGCACAACGGAAAATCAACAAAAAAAAAATGAGGAAAGACGATCTATACATCACCGTACCAAGCTTCTTCCGATGTCCTATATCCTTAGACGTCATGAAATCTCCGGTGAGTCTTTGCACCGGTGTGACCTACGACCGCGCTAGCATCCAACGGTGGCTCGACGGCGGGAACAACACGTGTCCGGCGACGATGCAGATTCTTCAGAACAAGGATTTCATACCTAACCGGACTCTTCAGCGTCTCATTGAGATTTGGTCGGACTCTGTTCGTAGGCGCGCTAGTGTCGAATCGGCGGAGTTAGCTGCTCCGACGAGAGACGAGATCGCCGATGCGATCGATAGAGTGAAGGTGGAGAAGGAAGAGAGGTTCGACCGCGAGGTTTTGGCCAAGATTCTCCGGTTCGCTAGAGAGTCCGACGATAACAGAGGCTTCCTCGCCGGGAAAGATGATTTCGTGAGGCTTCTCGTGGATCTCATGAGCCAGATAGATTTCAAAACCACCTCCGCTGCTAAATTGCTCATTGTTCAAGAGGCGGTGAAGATTCTGAGCATGATTCAATCCAAAATCTCAGATCGGAGACGGTTTTCGAATCTGGTTTTAAATAACGGTCGAGATCGGTTAACGACGATCGTCTATTTTTACAAAACCGGGAATGTTGAATTGAAGATTGATTGCGCCGGTTTACTTGAATTCATCGCGGTCGACTCCGAGTCAAAGGTGTCAATCGCCGAGAGAGACTGTTTAGTAGTCGAGCTAATGAAATCAATTAGCAGAGACTCCGATTCGAGCTTAATCGAAGCAACGTTATCATGCTTGATCGCGATCAGCTCACCGAGACGTGTGAAGCTCAATCTAATCAGAGAGAAGCTCATCAAGGATCTCACGAAGCTGTTAACGGATCCAACGACGGCGAGCGTTTCGGTGACGGAGAAATGTTTGAAGCTTCTCGAGAGTTTAGCATCCACCAAGGAAGGCAGATCGGAAATCTGCGGCGGAGACGGAGAGTGTTTGAAGACGGTGGTTATGAAGCTGATGAAAGTATCGACGGCGGCAACGGAGCACGCCGTGACGGTGCTTTGGAGCGTCTCTTATCTTTTCAAAGAAGAGAAGGCGCTTGAAGCGGTTACGAGTACTAACGGCGTTACGAAGATTCTGTTACTGTTACAGAGCAATTGCTCTCCCGCCGTGAGGCGGATGTTAACGGATCTTCTTAAGGTCTTCAAGGTGAATTCAAGATCTTGCCTTTCGGCTTACGACACCAAAACGACACATATTATGCCGTTTTAATTCAATTCGTTTTACTCGCTAGGGTTCATAGAATTTGATTTTGTGAGGATACATTATTGAGGGAGAGAGTGGAAAAAAAGCATCAAATTGTAAACATTTTGAATTTTTGAATAGTGAATATAAACTCAAAAAAAAAAGATTCAATTCATTGCTCATCGAATGGGTAGTCAATAATTCTCTTATTAATGTAAAGTAAAATCAAATTATTATGTTCTTGCATTTTCCAATCATATTGTTCGTATCATTGATATGAAATTACTTTTTCTAAATACGAATTTTAATATATATTCTGTTGGGAATAGGTCCAAGTTTGTCAAAAAGATGAATACGTCATATAGTTCCCATCGACCCACGATGTGTAACGATGTTACATGTGATTTCAATTTCGTCTTTAGAAGATTCGAATACATCACACACGACATAGACATAAGCCTATACGAGTCCTAATCATCTTTTACTTTTTTCCTTCATCTTGTGATATAATTTCATGCGTTATAGTCCATATATAAAATCTCGAATACTACTACACACTATAAATTTTCAACCGACCAACTATCTATCTCCAATTAAAATCATGGTTTTGATTTCTCCTAGGACCAGGGCCGGCTTACAAGGGGACAAGTGGTGCGACAGTCCCGGGTCCGAATCCGTGTCCCCGTATAATAATAAATAAGGGGTCCAATTTTTTATAAATCTATATTTTTATATATAAAAAAATTTATAAATACAATAAATAAAATTAAAAAAGGTCCAAAATTATTTGATATGTATATAGTTTTATTTTCATTACAAAATATACAAAATATTATTGATTAAATTTTTAAAATATTTTAAACATTATCTCTATATAAATTTTAAAAAATAAAATATTTTTTTTTTGCCTTAGATCCCTAGCAAGGTTGAGCCGGCTCTGCCTTGGACTTACTTAACAATCCTATCAAGGGAGACTTCTAGAGAGTATACGAATATACGTATTTGACTATTAATTGTATGATATACTATTTTATCAAAAATGTAGATAAGTTTAAAGGCCGAGATCGTCTCGAGGGAACCCATGAATGAATGAGCTGGCCTCCGGACCACTTATATTGAATACGAAAAGTAAACTACTTAGATGTACATTGTTTTTTCCATGTTGACTACATGCGTAGAACTAACTTTTGTGTGCGTTTTGGACTTATATTTAAGCGGCGTTATTTTTTATACGATTCCGGGCAAAAGATACATGATAAAAAATAGTTTGATTATTTGTAAACTCTTTCCACTAGTCCAACTTTGAGACCTGGCCTTTGACTCAGAACTCGAATAAGACCAAAGTCGACGACAAACCGCCCACGAAGTATGAAAATTGGGATCTCTGTTTTGTTATTATCTTTTTGGTCTTAGGAAAAGCCGTGAACAAAGATTTTATAAATGCGTGAAAGTTAGCTAGTCGACCATTAAACCAATTTGATTGATAACCTATTAAGTCTATAAAGTATAAATAATTCAAGAAGATGGTACTATTTTGCTTTCGTGATTTGAAAGAGATAAAGCACGATTAGGTTTGATTGAACCAGTCGACTGTACATGATTATAAATTTTTGGTGATCTATTAAAATATTAGGTGACATGATAAATATTTATGATATAAATTATAATAATTGTTCAGTATTTTACTTTATAACTAAAATTGGTTTATAATACATATGTAAGGAAAATAAGAAAAAATATTTTGAATATTTTTATGTTATGATCTTAATTAAACATATGACTATGGTATACAAAAGTCGATTGGTTTAGTTATTTTAGGTAAACTGAGTTTTATATTTAATTCTGAACTAAATCATAATTTTTGTTTTCTATATTTGATATTTTTGTTAATTTTATTTAATTTGATTTTTTACATATATATTTCTATAAATTTATGTATAATTTAATATATGTACTAGGTGATTCTTCCGTGTTCATGCACGGTATAAATCTTTATAAAGTTAATATATTATAAATAATTAATTTTACTTCTGGTTTAAATCAATTTTTTAGTTTATATGTATAATTTATATTAATAATATTAATTTATTTTAATTATACATGTGATTTTGAATAAGTTATATTTAGTCGGTTTAGTTGAATTTTGGGTCAACAATTGATTTGTTTATCACTTGGATATATTGGATTGCATCTATTTCTAAGAATTCAGCTATAATATTTTATTCTAATATAGTTAATTTTTATTAAGTTCTTATTTGCATTTTGATAGATTATTTTCTTAGATATGTAAATATATTACTTAATATATATAGTTCTTAGAATTAAATAAAAAATAAAATAAAGTGTTTGATTCAAACTTACATAAATAAAAATAACGATAATATTTTGAAATCTCATGCATATATATAAAACTATATTGTAACAACTAGTTAATATTTTACTTATATTTATTAATATGTTTTGAGTCATCATGTAATTTATATGTATAAAATAACTAGATTCTTATTATAAAATTATATTTTCTTATTGTAGTTATACCTTTGATTTTGGATATAAGTTGGATTAGTCGAGTCACTCATGTTGTGAATATATTGAGTTACATATATATATATATATATATTATTTCAAATTCAAACTCAAGTATAATTATGTCAAATTAAATTAGTTTTATTTCTCGCATAAAGGTGCATATATTTTCATAATATTTATCACAATTACATGTTGATTTTTAAAAGATATTAGAAAATAAAGAGATGATCTATAAGAAATTACATACATAAGCATTGCGGATAATGTCACCCAAAAAAGTATAGATGATATATTTTTGTAAACTCATGAACGAATATCAATATTTACAATAATTAAAATATTTTATAACTTCTAAATAATTGTATACCTTAGATTTATTGAAAGGTAAACTGAAATTATTTTAAATAATCTTAAAAATGAGAATTCAGATTTGTTTGGGTATTTTAAAAAGAAACAAAAATATTAAGAAAAAAATATTTTTTAATAATGATAAAGTATAATATATGTACCTCATTAAAATTATTTTAATCATCTAAGAAAATAGATAGATATAAAGAAAACATTTCTATTACTTTGAAAATATATTTATTTTATATTGTATAAAGTATGTTTTAAAAGGAATAATATTTATTTAAATATCAAGATTATCTTTGTGAACTTTTTAATGAAATCACGTTAAATAAAAATATAGTTTTTTCATCTAAGAATATATAGATATAAAGAAAGTATTTTTATTATTTTGAAAGTATATTTTTTGTAAAAATATGTTTTAAACGGAATATTACTATTTTGTGAACTTTTCATTTTAATGAAATCATATCATGTATACATATATTTCGTTTTTAAATTCGTTTTTAAACTTTATAAATGTTTTCTTTTTATTATATATGTTATTTGGAAAAAGTAAAATGAAAACTAAAAAAAATAATAGTATTTAAATTCAATATTTTTAATTCATTAAGGTTACCTCTGTAAATAACCATCGTAAGAATTAACGTGAGCGTGACACGTAGAAAACTTACTTCTCAAATAATATTATAGATATTTTTGAAAAATAAATAGGAAAAATGAGATGTTCTTTGGTTTGAGATTGTACAACTAATAACCAATAATCTTTTGAAATATAAGGAATTAAATATTTATAAAAAATAAATAATAATTAATTACTGTTATGTTTTTGTTTATATATTTTAAAGAATTTTGTAGTTACATGTATAAAGTTTAATTACAAAATTATTGTAAAAAATAAAATGTTGTTGACTCAATTAAACTTTTGCTTTTGAGTATTAGAATTTAGATCAGTTTGATCAGTTTGATGATCTATGACCAGTTTTATGATCATTTTATATATCAATTATATTTATGATTTTGATGATCGGTTTGATGATTTATTTAATTTATGCTACATGAATTACATTAGAACACCATAGAAACTTACATCTTCAATCTCCCTCTTTTTGACTATGTATGTGAACTCAACAACTCAAGCATGAAGCTGCATCTCCAATCTCCTCATTTGAGTCACATAATGGTCAAAAAGTAATATGTAGATGAACGACATCCTCCATACTGAAGATAGAATCACATTCTACCATCTCCATAATAATCAGACCTTCCAGGCCACGTATTCATGAGCCTTATCCCACCATGATTAGCTCTTTGACCAGAATCAAAACCAACATGCCAAGCATGACGTTGAACTCAATAATAACATACTGGATTATGAGACTTCATACCATATGTTTGCTCCATATGTCGCTTCTCCCTTAACAGTTTGAAACACCTTGGCCTAATATGACCAACAACTCCACAATGATGACAAACAGGAACAAAAGCTCGTCGAGGTTCACTCTGCACTTCTGGAGTTTTCCTTGTAGCAGTCGCAATAGCAGCCCTTGCAGCAGTCGATGTACCAACATTTGCAGCAGATGCAGTAGCAGCCGCAGCCTTCACATCAGTTCTTCTAACAGTCGCAGCTTTACCGTCTGTTGCAGTCCCTATCGAACTCTTAACCACTGGCTTTGTAGCACATATCGCTACATTCTCTGTCGCACCAGCATATACAAAAACACATCCACCTTTAGAAGATTCTCCTTTGAATCCAAGACCACACCGATCACTCTGCCCAATGCTGAGAAGATGATCCAACTGATCCGTACCATTATTAAGCATCCTCAAACCTTTCTGAGTTTCTTCAAGTTGAACTATAGCTTGGGTTGCTTTTTCTTCTTTCTCTGAAGCATGTTTCAATGCTTCACTAATCAAAGCTTCTAGCTTGATTTCTCCTTAGCCAACACAGAATTCTCCTCAACCATCGTGAGCCAATATGCATACAATGTCTTGTAGTTCTTAGCAAGATCTACATCATCAAAACTTCCAGCATCATCATCACTTCCAACAACATCATCACCCCTACGTGTAGACTCTAACACAGACGATGACACAGATCCCGCCGCAGATTTCTTATCAGAACTAAGATCCAAAGTTGTGAACGCCACAAAATTCCTCAAATTCTCACCACGATCTGAATCAGTATCAGAATCACTCTTGTTGTTCCTTTTCTTCTCATGCCTCTGCAAATTTGGACATATTAACCAAACATGTCCAACCCCATTGTACTCATAGCATCGTAACTTTGATGGTGATCTTCTTAAATCACCTCTTTTTCCATTTTTCCTTTTGCCTCGCTGATGCTACAGATACTCAACCATGTTTCTTGACAGCATCGCCATAGGATCTTCAGAAGATGAAACTTTCAAAGCAACACTATAAGGATCTTCTTTCTTCTTATCCTTATCTTTCTCTCCATATGACATGCCCAACTCAAAAGCTTACGGAATCCTAACAAACTCATCAAAAGCCATCTCATCCAGATTATGAGCTTCTTCTACAACAGAAATTTTCGGCTCAAACTTCAGCGGTAATGACCTCTTCATCTTCTTCACCAGATTTGTTTCCTTGAATTGCTTTCCAAGCGCACTACAAGAAAAATGTCCATTCTTAGCGTAAGGAAACAGCTATAATATGCTTTCCTTAGCGTTATTGAAAGCACTATGTCTGCCCCAGCTATCTTAGGTCCCCCCTATACTATAGCGTTTTATTGAAAGCTATTGTAGTTTAACATTATGATAGCTGTTTTTACGGTTTGCTATTAATTATGAATGTTTATAATAGCGTGAATATTTGATGCTATATTATTTATTTGATAGCTTATTTTTTTAGCTGTTAAATAGTTTTTAATTATACTTTTTACGTATTATTTTAAGTTATATGATAGCTATTTTAGACATGCTATTATGCGTTTTCGTAGCAGTCTTTGTTGTGTCCTAAAATATGTTGTTATGGCATAATTTGTCTGTTACGGATTAGTTGTATATTAAATACCAGAACCTGCCACATTCATTGATAGAAAAAACCAGTACCACAATACAACATCCGATACAATACCAGTCTAAAAGAACATAACCCAAAGCACAAGTTTTAAACGAAACTAGAAAGCAACAATATCCAAGTAGAAGAGTAGTACAATATACCTGATAGTACTCTTAACACAAGACCACTTTCTCCTTTGGCCATGCAATGCATGTTCCAATAGCGTCACCCAAACACTCAATCTCAGAAGATGGACGCCAAACCTCTGCCAAATTAACCTTCACCACATCAATCCAGACTTTAACTGCTTAGGTCCCAAGGGAACAAAGTGTACTGAGTCTTCTGGGTTATCTGAACCCCACCGTCCTTCTGCAACCACCTGATTTTTCCCACCAATGGACATCAACTTGCACTTCTGATTCTCTTTGGCATCATTTTGACAAAGACGCTACAGTGTTTGTAGGACAAACAGTTTATGTCAGTGAATGATATAACAACTAACAAACGGAAATTTAGACCATAAACTACAAACTTTACCTGAGATTTTCGAACAGGAGAGGCAGCTTGAGTATTCTCAACTTTAGGAGAAAGTGGGTTGATTGGAGATTTAGAACCTGGTGATGGTGCCGCACATGAAGCTGTTGTTGGAGATTTTTTTTTAGCAGATTGTGATACAGATTTGACTGCATTCGCTGTTGGAGATGTACAGCTTGGTGAATCTGTGTTGCTTTCAAACACACACTTATTGGCAGGCCATGCTACAAAATTCTTCACACTTTCACGAAGGTACGTCACCTCCGGTCTAGGTCTCCATAGAAATGTTTCAGGTTCGTGTACCACATCCACAAATACTTTGACTGCATTCGGTCTAAGAGGAAGACAATCAACCAATGATGTTGGCTCTTTACACTGCCAACGGCCTTCAGCAACAACTTCGTCAGTAGTTGACCACGGTGATAGGAGTTTACATTTGTTCATAGAATAGGAGATAGGAGTTTGCATTTGTTCATAGAATAGGGCGTTGGGCTCTACAAACACATTCCAAAAAAGTACCAATATGTTAATCACAACTGCTCGAGAACAACATCATGGAAAACTGAAAATACATGCTTGTCAATTAGATATCTTACCCTAAGAGGAATGTCTTCAGAATACATCCCCTGGTCAATAAAAATCCATTTATTGACAGGCCATGCAATCATTTCGCCAACTGCATGCTCAACATTGTACATACCCGTCGCAGGCCTCCAAAGAAATGCATCTGATTTGATTGCAGATTCTACCTATACTTTAACAGCAAGAGAGCCTAAGGGGATGTCGTTCACAAAGTCATCCGGTTCAGATGAAAGAATACGACCCTCAGCAACGTTTTCATCAGAACCAGACCAATCAACCAACACACACTTAGGTTGTGCCCTTTTGTTAACACTCTACATAAGCATATTTCATAATATGTCAGTAGTTACTAAACCATACAAAGTTGAGGATTAATGTAAATTACTTACTTTTGCTCTTGCAGTTGCTGAGTTTTCACCTATTTCAGGTTCTTGCTGAAACATTAAAGCATATAAGAAACCATATGCTTACTTTAAGAATATAAATATGTTTATTATCACTAACCTCTCTCCTAATTTTAGCAAGTTCAGACTCCAACTAATTAACCTTGTGAAGCAAATGATATTGCTTGTCTTCCATTTCAGCCATAAACTGTTTCTTCACTTGAAAACAAGCTAATTTCGTCTTCCCAATGTTTCTACCCATTGCCCTCAAATGACCAGGATTATCAGGTGCTAAAAGTACTGAAAGCGGATCAAGACTTGGGTTTGTTGAATTAGAATGAGCCTCACGACCAACGAGCTCAGCTGCCTTTTTCTGCCAACATACATAACATTTTAAGATTGAAATACTACTTCTTTTGAATAGCAAAAAAAAAAAATTACTTACAAACTTCTCAGCGGCTATCATATTGACTGGTGTACCATTTTTTTTGGTCCGTGACTTGACCCACACTTTAAGCCTACTCACTTTAGATGGTTCGCCACTCTGTTGTTTCTGATAAAGACAACGAAACATATGTGAAAAATGTGGCCAGTGAAGAAAATAGTTAGAGTTTTTGTGAAGAATTGGTACCATATCATCCGCTAGCCTAACCATTCCTCTACGGCTACAAGTGTGGGGTATCTGTTTGCTCCTCCTCTCTTTGTATTTTTCACTCACAGCCTAACATAGAGAAAGTTAATACTACAAAGTCGAATGTAGAAAAGTAGTAAATTTAAATACTTTACCTTAAAGGTGGGGCTAGTTTTGATTCTCACAAATTTTCGCCATTCAACTGGATTAACATTCTTCGGTCTAAGATTCATCCTCTCTTGGTTAGTATTTTTACCCCTTACTTGTGTCACAAGTCTTGATTTTGATGCCCTCCATAAACATCCCATCTGCCTCAACACAGCATTCTTTTGATACTCTTCATCAAGCTCGAACCTTGCCTACAAATACTTAACAAATGAATCACATATATACCAAAAGCATCAACTGTCAAAATTTAATAAAGAGAGTCACCTGAACAGATTTCCAGAGAAATGTTTTGACCTCCTCACTGATTTTCCTCCAATCATTAAATGTGACAGGTACATGCTCCCTCACTAATGGACCCAAGTAAGAAGACAGCTTCACTAATCCTTCACCAACAGGATCTCCCATTTCATTAAACTCCACTCTTTCTCGAGTGTTTGGATCTTTGGCGATGTGTTTCATCTTCGTTGGTCCTCGGTGTTTCTTCTTCATAGGTTGAACATCATTCAGTTCCAACTCTCCTTCAGGCTCTTCCTGCTCTTTAGCCCCCTCAGCCTCTTTAGCTGCATCTAGCCCCTCCTCCTCGTCACCCTCATTAGCCTTTTCAGGATCTTGTTCGTCGTTATCTTCTTTATGCTCGTTAGTCTCATCAGACTCGTGAACCTTTTCAGACTCATGCTCATCCTGCTGCACATTCTCCTCATGCTGCTCATTCTCCTCCTGTTGCGGTTGGGTTTGCAGAGTACAAATAAATTCCACTTCTTCGTCATCATTTTTCTTCTTCGTGCCCCTTTTTGTGACCTTCGTGGTCTTCTTCGTGACCTTACTTGTACTCACATTCTTTTTCGAGTCTCTAGTATTTGGACGTCTCATTTAATTCACCTGAAACAAATTACCATTAGTTAGAACGAGATACAGTCTTAACTACGAAGCTACATCAGAGAAGACAAAATGCAAAAGCATAAGAACACAAAAGAGTCAAACATGCAGCAGAGAAGGCAAACATCACACAAGATAGCTATCACATAAGACCGACATCACACAAGACCGACTTCACACATATATGCCTTCACAATCAACTCTGGCATTATGAGCTTCTTCTATTTCAACTTCCATGTCAATAGATGATGGCAGTGGTCCAATATCTGGGTTGACTTCTTCTTCGTCTGCTTCACTGTATCTTCTTGATGGACCTTTTAGTATAATATACCAGCTCGAGGTGTCATCCTCCCTTGAGTAAAACACTTGTTTTGCCTGTGAAGCTAGAATGTAGGGATCCCTATTAAACAAAACTTGAGACTGATTCAAGTTAACAAGTGTGAACCCATCCTCCACCTTAACTCCGTTTCCTCTTACTGCCCATTGACACCTGAATAGAGGGACATAAAACACATTGTCGTCCACCAAGATAATCTCTGTAACTCTCTCATATTATGATACCAAATCAACAACTTGTGACGTGTCTTTCGCACTCGCTCTACACATTGCAGTAGCCTCGTAAAATACTCCGCTGTTTTGGGTTTGCTTATGAACTGAGTGTGTGTGAAACCGCTGTCCATTAACTATATAGCCTGTGTACGATCTTGCATTAGTCCGAGGTCCATATGCCAACCATTTTAGAGTTTCATCATGTGTTCCAGAATCAATAGGTATCTAGCATAAAGTATGAACAATAGTCAGAAGACAAGAACATTTAATTCACAAAAACAGAAGAAATGTTAGAGACTTGCATGTTCTTTTAACCAAGAAGCAAAATTCAGAGTATGTGCACTCCACAAATATGTTGCATCTCGTCTACATCTTCCATTTGTCTCTTGTAGATGCTGTAGATGCATACTTGTATAACGGAAAAAAATATATCAGCCTGCTAGTTATATTATAGATGGCAAATTGTACAAATGATTTATTTACTTACTCAACATAAGGCTCGACAACAGCTGTGTTCTGAATGACAGCAAGATGGATCGTTTTCTTCTCCATTTCAGACAGATCAATTGATCTGGCTACCAAAATTGGACGTCCCTCTAAGATCGACTGGCTCTCATAGTCAGTATTCCTATCTAATTTCTCCTCCACACTTGTTGTCTTCTTAAGAAAGTCACTACAGAACCGAATGCACTCTTCTACAAGATAGGACTCAGCAATACAACCCTCTGGCCTTGCATGATTTCTAACGAAGTCTTTCAGTATCTTCATGTGCCTACATAGAGGAAATATTTTGTGAATTTTCACTTGGTCTCAACGATGAGATATTTTAAAAGATGAAAACAGTTTTAGTTACCTCTCAAAGGGATACATCCAACGAAAGTGGACTGGACCGCAGAGCCGAGCTTCCCTTCCTAGATGGACCGTCAAATGAACGATAATGTCGAAGAAACTAGGAGGAAAAAAATCTCTCAAACATGCAGAGAGTTTCTACAATCTCAGCTTCCATTACTGAAATCTGCTCTATATCTATAACTCTCTGACATAGACGGTTGAAGAATGCACACATGCGTAGTATTGCTAGTCTAGGGCCTTTAGGCAATAACCCCCTAACTGAAACCAGAAGCATCTGTTGCATCAGAACATGATAATCATGTGATTTGAGACCAGCTACCTTACACTCCTCAACTGAAACTCCCCTTGATATGTTTGAACAATATCCATCAGGTCCTTTAAAATCAAAAAGTCGCTTACAAAAGACCTTCTTCTCAGACTTGGACAAAGACCAAGGTGTTGCGGGTAAGTAAGTCCTTTTCCCTTTCGCCTTGGGGTGCAGATCCTTCCTAATACCTAAGTGTTCCAGATCTTTGCGAGTATTGAGACCATCCTTTGAATTCCCAAAATGCAGTAACGTGGACATAATGCTCTTTGCCACATTTCGCTCTATGTGCATTACATCCAAGTTATGCCTCACAGGGAGTTCCTAAACATCAACACACAATAAACAAAATCAGAATTGTAAGTTATTTCTATTCAGTACACAGAGAAAGTAATGTGTTCAACAAAAGACTTACCTCCCAATAAGGCAGTTGGAAAAATATCCCTCCCAATAAGGAAGTTGAAAGAATATCAACCTTTTCTTCCATCTTGACAACTCTTCCTCATCAACTTCATCTTCTTCCTCTGCCTCGGATTCACTAGAATCGTCTCCCATGTCACAGTCTTCTTCAACACTGAATGTCCTCTTTCTCTTCGCTCCAGATTCTTTAACATTCCCAAAATTGTTGACAAAGTTCTTCAGGTTACTGGAAATGTCTTGACCAGATAGTATTCTACACTTATTCCCATGTTCTGTGTGTCCATCAAACCAAGACTTCTTTGAACGATACCTATGCGTTGGTGGGAGACCCTTTCTATGGGACATATAAACATGCTTCCTGCAGAACTTCATCCACACACTATCAGTGTGTTTTCCGCATACAGGACAACCCATTTTACCCTTCACTTTGCATCCAGCAAGATTTCCGTAGGCAGGGAAATCGCTAATAGTCCATAGCAGCATTGCTTTGAGAGTAAACACGGAATTACTCAACACATCATATGCAGACTCTCCTTTGCTCCACAACTGGTTCAAATCCTCTATTAATGACTCTAAGTAGACGTCAATACTGTTACCCGGCTGTTGTGGACCAGGAATGAGCAAGGTTAGCATGATATTCTCCTTCTTCATACATAGATTAGGAGGCAAATTGTAGTTCACTAGCAGCACTGGCCAACAACTGTACTTGATGTTCTGCATGCTGAAAGGATTAAACCCATCCGTGGAGAGCCCCAGCCGTATGTTTCTTTCTTCAGCAGCAAATTTGGGATATTTGGCGTCCATTTGTTTCCATGTCACAGAATCTACGGGGTGTCTGAGTTTCCCGTCGCTGCTCTTGTTACTAGCATGCCACCTTAAGTTTGTTGCCATTTCTTGAGACCTGAACATCCTCTTCAGCCTTGGGATTATTGGAAAGTATCTTAATACCTTATGTGGGACACCTTTCTTGACCTCACCAGTATGCAGATTAATCTTCCACCTTGAAGCCTTGCATTTAGGACAATTGTCGAGCTTCTTCAACCTCTTTCTGAATAGACAACAGTCATTGACACACGCGTGAATCTTCTCATAACCCATATCAAAAGACTTCAGGAATTTCTTCACTTCGTACAATGATGAATGAAGAATGTTATCCACTGGTAACATCTCGGGCAATGTCTCCAGTAGATCGTTGAAGCTCTTGTCTGACCACCCATTCGTAGTCTTCAGTTTAAATAGTGAGACGATTGCAGATAGCTTGCTATGGTTTGCACAGCTTGGATATAATGGGGTTTCAGCATCAGTTATCTTCGCCAAGAACTCATCTTCTTTCGTGTCCTCTTCCTCTGCCATCTCACAGAAGTCACGTGCAGTAGCCAACTCTTCATCTAAGTTCCCAGCAGCTCTGAATAACCCAACAATCTCTTCATTTCACTGGTTAACTTTCATTTCGCCTTCAGCAACTGAGTCCACTTCCTCATGGTGGAACCAGTCTTTACGCCGCTTGTAAACCTCATCCATTCCCCTTCTCACAAGATGGTCAACTATATCACCGGCTGAATGACGATCTACATTGCGACAGTCTGTGCAAGGGCAAATGATCAACTGAATATCCCCTTTACTCGCAGACACAGCTTGGACAAAGTCCCAAGCACCTCTCTCATAAGCAGGATCAACTCTGCGAATATTAACAAAACAAAAAAAAAATTCAGTAAGCAATACAATCCTCAACTGAAAAGTGACTTATATATGTTACTTTCATACCTTGACAGATGAACCCACGCCTTGTCTAACATTGTTTCACCTATCCTTATTGAAAACCGTAAGAACAAGCAAAATAGTGACAGATAAAAGACAATATTCGAAATAAAACATAGAATCACAAGCAAAAGAGTGAGAAAATGACAATGTTTAAGTATATATCACACAATGACAAACAAAAAAACACAAAAGTTTAACAATAGTCACTAAATAAACAACGAGAAGCAAACATAAATCAATCAACACCAAAGTCATGTAATAACGAAAACGATGAACATATTACAAAGGAAAAAGAACGAGGGAAATAACCTGTGGTCTGGTTAGAACAAGAGTGAAAGACGATTGCTGCTAATAATTTGAGGTCTGGTTAGAACAAGAGTGAAATACGATAGCTGGAAATAATCTGTCACCAAACAAAAGATAAATCAGTTTGATTTAAAGATGAAATGCATATGAAAGTTAAGAACTTTCAGTGAAACAAACCATAAATCTGTAAGATCTAAGAAAATAAATCCTAAATCTCTACCTTCGATTCGATTTCGACCTTCAATCCCCTTCAAATCGAGTTGCGGGAAGAATATCACCGGTTACTGAGCACGAAATCGAGCTTGACGGTGTCGCCTGAGAGTTTCGTCGCCGGAAGATTCGGTTTCGGAGTTGCGATTAGGGTTTCTCTCTAGAGAGAGTTCTCTCGTGACTACTTTTTTTTTCTATCTATGTCGACCCAATTTTTTTAAGCTTAAGTACCAAAAGTGTCATAGTTAAGAGGGAAACACTTTGGTTCTTCCCGGCTCTCGAAATTTCACCTAAGTATATGCGGTTCGCGTGTTTTTCTAATCCCGCTTACTTATTTTTCACGAGAGCTTTAAGAAACTGCTATTAATATGTACTGAAATCGAAAAAATTTGTATTTCATAGCAGATTGAAAATCAATGCTATAACAATATGCTATCAATACGGCTTTTTTTGTAGTGGCGCAAAGCACTCATTAGATATGTCACACAACTTGACACTAAACTGAGCCGGTTTCTTCTTCATCCATCCTTAGATTCTCAAATCTAGAAGCTTGCATATCCAACTTAGTTTGCTTGACAATTGTACTCCCTTCAAACATGTTCTCCAATGTCTTCCACGCCTTCTGAGTTGATACACATTGAGAAATCAACTCGAAGTAACTCGCATCAATAGAATTATAGATCGCCTTCTTCGCCTTAGAATTGCAGCTTGAAACCTTCTTCTCTGCAGCAGTCCACTTCTCTCTCGGCTTAAGAACTTCAACCTTCTCATCATCAAGCATCACAGGAGGACTCCAACCAGGCTCAATTGAACTCCAACAATCTTCATCAAAACTGCTGATAAAAGCTTGCATATGGACCTTCTAATATCCATAATTAGACGAATCAAGCCTTGGTGGCTTTGTCATAGACGTCCCTTCTTGATATGATTCCATCAAGACAGATTTCCAAACTCTACCATACTTTCTGATGCAGGTTCTGTCACTCACCCTGATCTACTCGAAACTAGTCGTAAACTCTATCGAGCCAGGCTCTTGATACCAGTTGTAAGTGCGGGTGAGTCAAAAATAACTAGAACAGAAAGTAAATGACACACATAGTTTGTTAAGAGCATCTCCAAAAGAGAACTCTATTTTGAAGTTTCCAAAACTCTACATTTGAAGTTTAAAGGTGTTCTTCTACAAAAGCAAAACTTCAAACTCAACTTCAAAACTCTTTGTATTTTATAATATGATTCTTATATTTGTCATAACTAATTTGAATTCACAAAACTTTTATAAATAACTAGCACATATATAAACGTATTACAACAATATTAATAAAATATTATATTAAAATATAAAATTTTAAACAAAATAACTTAATTAATATTAAACTTCAAGCAAAATACCATATTAATCCATAAAGTGATTTTCGTAATGCATATATAATATACTAGTGCATTTCGAAGTAAAAATGGCTCTCCTCATTTTAATTTGTAGATTAAAGATAAAAATTGTTGAAATCGGGTGATATTAATACTTGTAAGTACATTAGATTAGAACAAGAAAGTAAAAGAGAAACAAAAAATATTGCTAAAAGACTAACTTTTATCGATGATATTAATACTTGTGAATATATTCAATATGAACAAGAAATAATTGTACGAAAAGACATCATCAACAACAACAACAACAACCATCTTCAGTTACACAAAAAAAATTGGACAATATTTGGAAATTTTGAAGGTTCCGGATCAAACTTACCTGACTATTAGTGTTGTTGTAATATTTATATTTATGTAATAGTTATGTCTTCATGTATTTTTTAAAGCTTTTTGTTAAGTATCTTTTGTATAGTTCTGTTTTCGAAATCTAGCTTTAAATATTTTAAATCTTATTTTAAGTTTTATTTAATTTTATGTTTAAACTTGAATTTTGTAAACAAAACTTAAAATATTTATGAGATATAATATTTATAAGGATTAAACAATAAACAAGAAACTATTTATGAATCATAAATGTGATGTGTAATTGTAGGGACCAAAATGCAAATAAAAAGATGAAACTTCAATTTGAAGTTTTGAAGTTTTTTTTGGAAAGCAAAAAACTTCATATTTGAAGTTATAGAGTGTCTTTTGGAGATGCTCTAACGAGGTTCGTTTCCTACTCCCCGGAACCTTGTCCAAAATTCGAATCCACTAGAATGAGAAAGCAAATTATAACCAACTCGCAAACACGTAATACAAGCACAACCCTCTTGAATCACCACTCTCTTCTATAACATGAACTCTTCAAGACAATCTCGCCTTGAGCTAAACTTCCTCAGAGTTCAGACTTTATCAGGATAATCTAACCCTGAGCTACACTTCCCATGAGTCTAGGCTTCAACCTCCAAGTCTCTAAAGGTACGTCACCAAGTACTTCACCAAGTACGTCACCGAGTACGTCAACACCTAATGCACACCAAGGATACCAACGAGCACGCCAACACCAACGCACAACTTGAACACCACAACACAACAGACAACTCCACCACACGTAACGTCAGCACCAGCGTCACAACACCAAGTACAACAGAACACTCCGTCAGACACTATGTCAACACAATGTCAACACTCAACAAGAACACAATGAAACCTCTCAATGAATACTCTTTTTCTCTTTAATCTTTGGGTGCTAGTCTTCTCATAAGGCACATCCCTCCTTATATAATAAACCTTAGATGCACTTTAATGAACTTCAATTTTCATATAAGAAAACTTCATATTCTTCTCTAAATAACACTTCCTCTCCAAGTAAAACCATTTAGCTTAATGGAAAACGTAATTTGTATTCAACAATATATTCTCCTTCTTTTTCCAAGCTCCACTTACACACGCAATCCATGTAAAAAAACTTCCTTATAAGCATCTTCACAATTCAAAACATACGTTTTTACACATGTCATGTACTACATCACAAACTACATCAAAACACCTTAGGAACTTACATCTTCAAATTTTACATATCTCCTCACAAGTCACAACTCACAAGTACCCTGTTTGATGATTTAAAACAGAAATAAAGCTGGTGGATGCACAAGAATGCTCCGCACTCGCATACGAGTTGGTGATGCTGCACCAATGGCATATATCTAGTAAACAATCATTTTTCCTTTATTGCTCATTCTGCTTGCACCTTACCAAAGTATTACATTGTATTTTTTCTGGATTCTTAATTTGGAAACTTCACTTTGTTAGCTAACTTATCATATACTGTTTTTTTGCAGGTTTATCGCGACAGAGAGAATGAGAAGTGCCCTGCCAAAGTTTTTGGGGGCCCGAGGCGAGTTAATTTTTTTTTACATGATATCTTTTTTTTGAAAATTGTTCTATTTAAATTCGAATTATATAAAATATTTTTTTTGAAAAAACATATAAATTTAACACTAAAAAGTTTTGATTTATTACCTAAACATTTTCTCTACACCAGACTTTTATAAACTAAAAATAAAATAATGATCAAAAGTAGGAATTAGTAATATAAAAACAAAAATACAAATTTTGGATTAAAATGTTGGTCGCTGTTAAAAAGCTAAATCTTAGCGTTTAAATTAAATACAATAAACTATATATTCAAAATATTATAATTTGTTAATCAAATTCTATAAATATATAAAATAAATCTAACTCATAACATATACAAAGATGAAAAATGTGGATCAAATATTTACAGTTAATTAGAAGGAAAATCTTTATACTTTTACATAAAATATAGTAAAATTAATCATAAATTAGTTTTTTTTTAAAATAGAAGTCGAATTTAGAATCAAATAATAATAAAGATCTAACTAAAAGAATACATTAACTACCATGTAAAAAAAATTGTAATTAGGGACCCTTAAAATTTTACAAAATTTGTGGGTACTAGACAAATGCCTTTTTCACTAAGCTGTAAGCACGGATCTGAGAATGCGCTAAGGCTATCGAAACCACCAACACCTCAACCGCCACCTCGAGTGCAACTTGACCCATGGGCAAGATCCCGTCTCATGAGGCAGAACGCACCACCAAAGGAGGAGAAAACTTCTGACTCCGACCCATGAAACATAACTTCTCTTTTGCTCTCTCGCACCAGAAAGATCATGTTTTGTTTTCTTCACCCCCGTGTTGTCTCTCCTTCAAACCCATAGCTTTGTGTATCACCTTATTCATCAAACCACCATTTAATATATGTTTCACAAGAATAACATAGTTACTTACTTTTTACCCTTTGAAACATTTATGCAAGTTTTCTTGAAAGCATTTTACCCATCCCATGTGCTTATTGCATCTATATTATAAGGTTATCGTCTTCAACCACTCAGAAAAATATGATATGTTATATATGCTTGACATGTTTAACACTTTACAACGACATCTCTCCTCTTTTCAAAATCCTAAAACACTCAACTCTCCTTTACAACATCAAGCAGACTTCGAAGCCCACTCATCAGCCTGAATAAAACTAGCCACCGAGTAAACATCAACATGCTTCTCAGGTATCTCACTACTCCATGGAACCCTCTTCGACCTAACCGACCCCGGACCCGTATTCTTATACTCACCGTAATACAACGTCTTCAACGCGAAATCTCCGTCCCAAGGCATCCATCCCTCAGGACTAACCAAAGACTCAAGATTACAGTTTACAAACACAGTTCTCGAAAACTCCTTCCACGGTCTTCCCAAATAGTTCGTATGCCCCTTGGGGTTAGCTAGAAACTCCTTCATGTACTCCTCTGTTCCGTTAATCGAACAGTTCAAGAACACGAACCCTGTGGACTGCGCCGCGTCGATCCTCCCGTGTGCTGTGATAGCGTTGTTTGCGCCACCTCCTTGGTCTAGTTTCGAATTTTTTGAAGCGATTAGGATACTGCAATCTTGGAATACAGCAGCTGAGTTACCGAATATGAAGTCCACGTTGCCTAGGATCCGACATTGTTTGTAGAATTGCCGAAGAGAGTGAGAGTAAACTGTGTCTTGGTTCCCAAGAAACTCGCAGTTTTCGAGTATTGAGTAATCGCTGTCTGACCTAAACGCAACCGCTTGGTGCGCGTCTGATCCCGCCGTGTTCTCTATCGTTAAATCACGCGCCATGAACCCATCACCGAGAATTCCTACACAAACAATAAATGATTCAACAAGACAAAAACACTTGTAACATTGTAACGTTAACATTAACTCACCGACAGTTGCAGAGTTGAACGTTGTCATCCCTGGTTGCCCTACATTCAAAGAACCCGTAATTACCGTTTTACCCATACCGTCTCCAATGAACACAACGTTCTTTTTCTCAAACGGCACCCTAACGGTTTCCTCATACACGCCTTCCCTAATCCGTATCACAAACTTAACGGTCCCGTTAGTTGCCGGCGCTGCATCAACGGCTTCCTGCACCGTCTTATAACCGCACCCTTTCCCTCCTCCGTCTTTACACACCGTCACGTCTTCCTTCAAACCGGACGGAAAACCCAAACTAGCATCCTTAACCGTACCGGAAGCCGGTTTAGTCTTCTCCCAGAACCCGTCTCGTTCCGTAGCTGGGGGAATCCACGAAGCGACGTCGTCTCCGAAACTATCGAACGAGACCATCATGCCCAGCGCTGTGCCGGTGAGCTTCACGAGATCGCCGAGGAAGGTGATGGTGTCGACGACTTGCTTGGTGTCGTTGACAGTTTTGAGCCCCGACCAGCAGTCGTACTGGTACGCGAGCGCCGCGCTCATCCACGCGCGACCGTCTTTGATCCCGCCGCCGCTCGCGACGGCGACGGATGTTGATTCTGTGCGGTGCTGGGAGTAAGAGAGGATCTCGAGGCAGATGGTGGCGATGTTCGTGCGGTTTTTGTTCCCCGCGGAGGAGTCTAGGATAGATTTGATTTGCGATTGGCCGGACTTGAGGCTCGAGAAGGAGAGGGAGATCGCGGAGTGGATAATCTGAACCGGTTTGGGATCGGGAGGGACCAGGCCCGGTTTGGAGAGGGAGGAGAAGCAGTGGTCTGGGAAACGCGTTGCGTTGCATGCGAGGCGGATCTGAGCGATTGGAGGAGGAGGAGGAACGCCGGAGGAAGGGGGTTTGTGCGGTGTGCTGTGGGAGGATTTGGAGACGGTGGAGTAGATGATGAGGGTTAGGAGGAGGAGTAGGATGGCGGAAACGGCGATGATGATGAGGATCAAGTTGCGAGAGGGGGTGTTTTTCCGGTGGGGTTTAAAGGCGGAGGAAGCGAATGGAGTGGAGGAAGAGGTGGAGAGCGAGCGCGGGAGTTTCGGAGAATCCATTGGAGAGAGATATTTATATATATATATATATATTTGTGTATGTATATGTACAGAGATATTGATCAAAAGATCAAAATTGAAAATTGAAATCTGAGTGAGGATGAGATTTAAGGGAGGGATGACAATTAAAGATGTCAGAAATTTCTGGGTTTTGTTTCTTTCCTCTTTTAACTTTACTTTTTTTAACGGCTGTTAGGAAGAAAGGGGTTTATTGGTAAAATAAGTTTTTTTTACTGGTCAGTTATTTTTTTCGTCGATTCAAAATTTAGCGTTTTTAGTTTAAACGGGCCGGATTGAAACGAGGTAAAGCCCATTAATATATCTCTAGACAAAAGGATTAATGAGAGAGTCATATAAAACGCTTGAACACTGCTCTTCTTCTCCTTTGATTTCAAAACCCAAAATCTAGCTAGTTGGCGCTTAGCTGCTAAGAAGAAAACGCGAGCCAACAGACTTATGAAACTGAGCGAGGGTGTGTGTTTAAAAGAACTAAACTGGCAAAAGGAGCCAGGCACACAACACTCCTACATTGATTCATGATGATAGCCTATAAGAAAGATAATAGTAACAGTAAAAAACATACGGAAACAAAGATAGTGTAAGTACATCAGCAGTTAGGGGTCAATAGCCATCGGTGTGATGCGTCTCCTCGCAGGTTTACTTGAGACGGGTGTGTTAACTTTGCTCTGCAATGGCTGTTTCTCTCCCTCAGGTCTTGTTTCTGTCATTACTTCATCGGTTTTCTGCATAACCTGCTTTTTCTCCTCACCCTCCGTGGTAATTATGCTTGGCAATGGCTTTTGTTTCTCTTCGTCTTGTTTTGATTCAGCCTGTTTACTTCTCTCGTCTGGTATTGCTTCGGTCATCAGCTCATCGGTTTTCTCTAAATCATGCTTTCTCTCTTCGCCATCCACCGGTTTCTTTCCGACTACAATTGAATTTGATGGATCAGTCAAGTTCTGGAACGTAGAAGAGAGTTAAAAGACCTAAAGGGCAAACCTGAGATGGAGACAGGCTCTCCTAGCTCGCTATCTTCAAATTCAACAAGTGTGCAATAACCATCTTGTGAGGACAGTGCTAGATATGAGGCAGTAGGCGACCTATTTAGCACAAATATTTGATCATTGATTACATTTGAAAAAAAACATGAATCTTTTGATATTCAGATCTTAGATCAGGAAACTATTATTTTTACCACGTTATATCAGTTATTGCAGCGTAGTGGAGACCTGCTAAGACTGCAACTGGAGCGACACACTCCGTGTCATATATGTACACCGAATTTAAAGTTGCAATGGCAAAGACAATACGGTAAGGAAGCTTGAATAAACCACCTTCTTCTGCATGATCCAAAAGGAGAATATATAAGGAAAAGATCTACATTTTAAAGGCCTTCATTCTATATTGAAAGAAACGGAAACAAGTATATAATAAGATGACATAACATGTACCAGAACTTGAACCCCGGAGTTTGAATGCAACAGGACAAAAACGAACTACTACAACCGGTTTGTTAGCACCTGGAAGCTGCAAGGCAGGTCTGCTCGCATGGAATAAAAAATGAAATGAGTGCGTGTGAGACTTTGTATTGCTTTCTACTATATCATACATAAGCTCAAGCAATTGAGGAGGTCCACAAGCCTCACGACTTCCAAACAAGAGATAGTAAGGAGTGGTGGGTGACCTTACCTTGAAAGGTCCTTCCTAGAAAAGACATAAGTTGCATTTACAGCTTCGGATGTAGGTGAAATCTTGAAAGAGCCTTCAAATGAAATACAGTGATGACAGAAACATAATTAATTATCCGGACAAGCTCTGTGATGAGGCTGTATTTTTAGGAATAAATTACCTGATGGAACGAGTAAAAACGATCCATCAGGTGACCATGACAATCTTCGGAAGAAAGAAGGCAATGTCTCATCATGAAAGAGATGGGTTTTCACCGTCTGCAAATAATAGTCATGGTGAAATCAGGGATACCTTATATTCGCAACAAATCATGAAGGTAATTCTTCTCTCTCTTACCTTAGTGTCATCTCCTCGTTGCTGATCTGCTTTAGTGATAACATGCTGACAAACATAGTTCAACTTTTCACCACTTTTACTCTTTGCTTGAGGCTTATTGACATATATCCGGCACGTTCTGTCCGAGCTAAGAGAGGCTACGTACTTTGACAAGGGGTCCCAGGCAACGCCTTGAACATAATGACAGTGGGCATCCAGTATCTGATGGACAGAACCTTGTAGCAAAATAGGGAAATCTAAGAAGCAAAAAAATCTGGAAGCAACATTATCTGTTCTTTTAATTGTTCTCACCTTTGTTAACGTCCCATATAATGCAAGAGTTGTCCACTGAGCCAGAAATCAGAAAAGCATCATCAGGAGACCACTGAAGATCCAGGACATCCTTTCGATGGAATCTAGCAGGGTAAAACAAAAGTCAAAAGTATTCTCTTTGCCTACATTTCTCCTCCAGAGATAATGAAGTAACATGCTTTCCACCATGTGATGTGACTAGTCTACATTTGAATGATTCCATGAAACTTTCATAAGCTATCCACTATGTTACTTACTAGTCTACAATTGCGCACTCTCCCCTCTTGATACCAATTAGCAACAATATTGAAGATGGTTCTTGCTAGCCTAACTGATTACAAAAGCATGACAACGTAGCTTATGATTAAGAAGAAAAGACTCACGATAACGACTTGTGAACTTTCCAGGACTGATTAGTTTCACTAGGATGCAACTTCCATATGATAAGCTCGCCACCTGCATTATAACGAAAACATAACTGCGCAATTGGTTACACTAAGCATTCAATATTGACATAATGATCTATAACAACATCTTTGTATTCGTACCGTCTGCTCCAGAGGCAAGCAGTTCCCCTGCAAACCATTAAAGAACAATCGTCACCACTAGGTAAGCACATATACAAAGCATCTCTGATAACACAATGCTTGATGCAGTATAAACTCGAAGCTTGTCTAAGAAACAAAAGTACTAACCAGAGCGAGAGAAACGAATGGTATTGACAGCACATCCATGGTAAGTAAGGCTGCTTTGGTAAGATACACTGGGAATCTTCTTCTCCGCTTGACCAGAGTTTAGTAGCCATAGCTGGAGGAAAAAAGTCAATTTAGTCAATAACCAATAACATTCTTTTTTTTTTGTCTTGAGCAACGACCAATAATATTCCTGATTCTCTAAAATGCATCAACCCAATTAGAAGACCACACGCTCAAAAAAGCTAGCGACTTTCGAACAATCAAGCGGAACCCAGATCCTCAATTGGATGAAATCGAATTAATTTCCGGAAATTGCATTACCTTGATATCGTAATCGGCTCCGGCGGTGGCGAGTAAACCGGAAATCGGGTGAAAGTCAAGGGTTAGCACAGGCTTCCCGTCGTGCCAGCTGATCTGTATTGTTCCTCCCTTCATCTTGCGGGTAACGGAGAATGCCCCAGATTCGTGGCGGATTTGCTTTCTCGAGAAAATTAGGGTTGATTGTTTAGTGGGGAAGAAGAAGAAGAAAGAGAGTACTAAAATGGACTCTGTCACTCTGGCGCGTCTTTTGGGCGGGAAATATATTCTACGTGTTAAATGACGATTTTGTCCCACCGACTAAAAACCCGGTTAATCCTGACCGGTCGAATTCAATGATTAGTCATTTTACACTACTCTAGTCGCTGACCTACATAATACATTCGCATTTGAATAATGCATTTCCACGTAAAACTCAAAGAAAGTCATACGTCTTTTGCTTTTAATTCGCAGATCAATCGACGTCGTCTCAAAAGTAGTAGCAATTATGAGCTCGATAATGGTTCTGCTTTTGCATAACAACAGGACGTTACCTTTCCCTTTTAAAAACCTTATCGCCATTTCAAATGTCTTTAACATATAATGCATATCGATAAAGCAAAAGCAAGTCTTTTACCCCCCCCACCCAAATCTTTGGCACTAAACACGACTTGAGGATTTTGTATGTTTTGAGGAAAAAATCTGTAATGATCTCAAATATAACATTGTTCTGTTTAACAATTTGAAAGCAAGTAGCAGAGGAGAAGAAAGATAGAGAAAATGTATTAAAACTTACAAATTCCAAATTTAGTAGAGATTTATAACTAACATAAAAATTACAAATAGAGATTTTGCCATTTTACCAAAGTCTTTTTTTTTGTCTTTTTAAAAAGGAAAAATAGTTCAACAATAATCATTCGACAAGCCGATCAAGAATCCCGGAGACAACACCGCATATACGTCTCAAACTCACTTCACGCCGGCGAATCTCCGTAGGATAAACCAAACCTTTAGCTCGCCGGAAAATATTCCGACAAACGTTAGGATAATCCTGCGTCGCCAACACATGCATGTAAGCATAGTCATAAGCTTCATCATCAAGATCTTGAACCGTTAGCCGAAGAGAATCAGCTGCGAGAGCATACTTGTCGGAGCAATCTTTTAAGACCTTCTTGAGGACGGTGTCGTTTGTGGCGGCGGCGGTATGGTTTCCGGCTATGTAAGTGGCGGTTGCCGTGGCGCTTTTCATACCAACGCCGACCATAATGGCGGCTAGACCTTTTGTGTCGGCTGTGAGGCTTCTTGGGTCGGATTTGAGAGCTGAGACGCAGAGGCGATAGTAGTTTGTGGTTTTGCAAGTTATTTCGATTGTGGTTGTGTTGGGTTTGACTGACAGTAGGGTTGATGATAGGATAACCAGGAGGAGGAAGATGGAAGAAGTAGCCTTAGCCATTTCAAGAATAGGATTTTGAGCAGCTGTTTATGGAGAGATATATAAAGAAATATGATTCTTTTGTCTTATATCCTGAGTAATAAAAATAATAAAGGAGAATATATATTTGTTTTGAGTGGTAATCGCAATATGATATTCTCGATATTAATGTGTTAATTCTGTTTCTGTCAGGTTGCGATATAATATAGCGTGTTAACATGTGAAGAAAACTGAATAGGAATGGGTTTTATACTTTTAGTACTATCAGCATGATACATAATATCATTACCCGAGGAGAAAACTAAGTAGTTGTGTACTTAATGGAAGTTTAGTTACAATCTACAAATTGTAAAGTTACAATGTGAATTTCCTTTTATCAACATTATGGTGTGCGAATCTATAGACCATAGCTTCAAAGACATGATGATGAGTTATGTGTTGGTTTTTGCATCTTGGAACTTTGCGAGGTGTTGATCTGTGCTATGTGCATCATGTGATGAGTACGAATCAGAGAGCTTTGTTTGGCTGTTTTCCTTTCACGACAAAAAAAAAAACTCCTTCTGTCACTTGTTTTGCTCTTCTTTTAAAACTATTTATCCCACATTTTCTCTTTTTTTATTGATGAATGTTAAATTATATTCAAATAAAAAAATATTTATACAATAAATGCTTCTTCATTTTAAAACTGAAATCAGATAGAAAGTTTGAATCTATAAAGTGCTCAACTCTATCTTGATGCAAGCCACTTCCCCATAGCATCAACACATAGAAGGCAGCCCATAGTTTTGAGAACAGATATACGATTGTGAATCTGCTTTTGAAATCTCAGTAAAATCCTTTGTTATTGATTTAAAGATTTTTAAATTCCATTCAAAATCCTTTATTATTCAAAAAGTTTACATTTTATTAAAATCTATTGTTGTTGGGTTTTAAATTCTTTATATTTCTATTCATGAGACTTAACTTGTAAATATCATGTATGTCCATTAGATTTTTAAAGTCTATGTATTGCAAAAACACACTCTTTTGGCATTTGCCCATCGTCTTGTATTCATTAGGATTGTTATGCAAACAAGTGATGATTTTGGCATTTACTCATTTTAATTCAAATTTGTAACATGAAGAACATAACACATTAGACAATTCTTGCCGAGTGTGAACCCAATTTTAGAAGAACATGAATCAAACCATGGAAAAATGATAATCGCAGAAACAAAATAACTGTGTTTCTTTATCCAGTTGTCCTACTACTACCACCATCGATTTCTTACTTCGTCATTTATAAAAAAAAACTACAAAACTAGATCATTCTAACCTCAGCATCTGGGAAGCACGACTAGCTAGTGGAACACAAAATATGGTGTAAGACATGGTGTCAGAACAACTTCAAACAGCATGATATAGGAAACTCACAAAACATGAATATATCATATAAAATTTGTTTAGCAATGTAGGAAACTAGTCCTTGTAGCCATGTAGGAAACTCACGATGAAACTTTAATTGCATCAATGTCAATTAGTTGTTGGTGATATATATATATGCATTATATTAAAAAAATGGAAAGATTCTAAAAGATCTTTTATATATTAGCTTAAAAGGAGATTTCTTTAAAAAATAAATGTATGCAAATCTATGAAAATCAGTAACTATCAATAAAAAATCATACAAAATATTTGTTAAGTTTACTTAACTTTTAAAAATTCAACGACTTTAAAAATTGTTAAATTCCACACAAATTCTTGTTCCAATAACCTCCCCCTAATTCAGTATATAAGCTGAGATTTTAATAAAGCTGTTCAAATACCAAATTCAATAAGAGAGGATTTGAAAAAAAATCCTCTCAAATTCCTGATCCAAAAGGCCTCAAATCCTATTTTTGGCTAACAACTTAAAAAATAATGTATAATGTTTTAATTAGAATTATAAAAAAATCAAATTCACAACATAGTTATAAGAACAAATAAAATATAATATATACTGTAATATATCGAAGACATTAAAGTGATAGAAGACAAACAAAAATTTATTAAGCGTAAAACAAAGGAATGAGAAAAAGATGCACAATATGATCTAAAGAACAAATGAATTACAAGAAATTATCAACTAGGATTAGCTAGAAATAATATTTGAAGCGGAGTAGTGGTTCCAAAAAGAAAGATTAAGCATTCTTTTAAGCAATTTTATTCTATAAGTTTAATATTTCATGTGTGTTATGTTTTTATGTATTATTGTTGGGATGTGAAGTCTAATATACAATTATGATTTAACAATTATGACTATAAAAAGTAATAAATAAGATAAATATAATTTTTGATGCATTTGTATGAGTGGACAAAATGGATGAGCAAATTTGCTATGGGTAAGGAATATCTACTCAATTGACAAAGGTTAGATAGTATTTCTCTTCAAAAAGTTTGTTTTTAGTATTTAAACAGAATTGTTAATGTATATCTTTAACATTATTTATTTCTGATCAACCTTTTTAGATAAAAATGAAATACATACGTGGTGTGAATGATTCATATTTTGATTTCACTTTCCAATATAATTTGATAATATGTTTGAGTTACAGTATTTGGGCAAAAAAATTTGGATGGTAAAAATACATTTAAGTATAAAACATATATAATGTTGAAGAAATTGTGATAAAATAATAGTACACAAGTCAAATGATGTTGTTCTCCAGAGTGGATCTTGGAAATCCTTACGATCTGCTCACCCAAGGGTTAACCCACTCAAGAAAGGACAATTCACTTCTCACAACCATCTTGATCTCTCACCTTCCCTCACTAGATCCTTGTCCATAAGCTTCCTGATGGGGCGAATCTGGCGGTGGAGAGTGATCGGATATCAGCTGCTGAACATTTGTTAAACAAGTGGTTTACGCTTTACGACGTATTTGCTGCTTAGACTCTCTTTTATGCTTCAGAGTTTACGAGTGATCAAAGCTTTACAATGAAGACTTAGCTGCTCCTTAGAACTCTCTGTTTTTTTTTTTTTGGGATTAAATACTCTTTGTTTCAATTGTTTCTGCTTAGCTGGTTTTTGGGATTAAGAACTCTCTGTTTCTGTTTTTCTGTTTTATGCATTCTGGTTTTATGATTTCTATCAAATTGAGTAGGAATCACATAGCATGTTCAAGAACATTAACTGCTCTTCCTCTCCTTTGATTTCAAAACCCAAAACCACATGGTTAGTTCCTTAGCTGTTTTAAGAGAACTACACAGGTAAAAGGAGCCAGCCACACAAAACTTCTAGATGGATTCATGAAGATGATAAAAATAACAATAGTAACAACAAAAAAAACATCTGGAAACCAAGAGTATGTGTAAGTACATCAGTAGTTAGGGGTCAATAGCCATAGTTGTGATGTGTTTCCTTGCCGGTTTATTTGAGGCAGGTGTGTTAACTGTGCTCTTCAGTGACTGTTTCTCTCCCTCAGGTCTTGTTTCCGTCACTACTTCATCGGTTTTATGCATAACCTGTTTTGTCTCCTCACTGGGAAATGTTTTTTTTTCTCTTCGCCTTGTTTTGATTCAGCATGTTTACTTGTCTCGTCTAGTATTGTTTCGGTCATCAGCTCACGGTTTTCTCTAGAACATGCTTATTCTCTTCGCCATCCACTGGTTTCCTTTCCGACTACAATTGAATCAATGAGTCAGTCCAGTTCTGGAACTTATAAGAGAGTTAAATGAGTCAGGACATCCTTTCGATGGAATACAACAAAAGTGAATATGATTATTTTCGCCTATATTCCTCCTCTAAAGATCTCATATACATTATTTACCAAATGATTTTGACACATGTCATCACCACATTAACTTTGAAAACAAAATGATGACATGTCATACTAATAAAAATGACATGTCTTAGACTAATTGTGACATAGACATTTACATTTAATGTTATTTTATAATTTTGGTAAGTTTTTTGGATAAGGTAATAACTTATAAATCATCATTAATATAACAATTATAGTAAAGTTAGAAAATATAGTAATATATAATAATTTTCGAAAATATAATTTAATTTTATTTAAATAATTTTATAATTTTTATTACAAGAACAAATCTTAAAAAAATTATGCATTTAAAAAATATATTAATTTTCTAATCATATTATGATTGTTTCTTTTTAATATTTACAAATTTTAGAAATATTATTTAGCTTTATGTTTTGTTAATTATACATAACTAAACTTTCCCTTAATTTTATAGAATTATATTTAATATATATTAATCAAATAAATAAATAAAATATTTCCATAGAATTAAATATATATATATATATATATATATATATATATATATATTCAATATTAATGTAAACAAAATATTTTCTTTATCATAATTTTTACATAGAATTAAAATATTGTATGCAAATAATAAAACTAAAAAATTAACCAAAATTTATTTATAAATCTAATCTATTAATTTAGGGTCCTATTTTTATTAAAAATAAAATAACTATAAATTTGAATTTTATTTTATTTTTAATTATAACTAAATCCGTTGAAAAAAAAAATCTTACTTAAAATTTTAAATATTTTTATAAAATAACATATTAATTAATTTTGTAATTAGTAATAACGTATTGTTATAAATCAATGCTAACTTAAATTTTAATATAAAATAAGAAAATAAAAATTATATACTATTTTTATGTATTCTATAATTATATTCTGTATTATATACAAATAGAAGTGCTATATGGATTAAATATGATAAAATTATATTAAATAGGTAAATTAACAAATTTTCTTTTTTTTAATTGTTTCATTTAAATAAATTATCACTTATAATTAAAATGGATTAAAATTCGTAGATTATATAATATTTTTATACAAAAATAAAATTATTAACATAGGTTAAACTTTTATGTCTACAACTATATATTATGTTCTTATTTACTTTGAAACTCTCAGCAATATATTGTTTAAAATGTTTATATACAAAAATATAATAGGATATAATAACCTTTAATTCATCTATTAAAATATTAATAACAAAGTAAAATGTATTAAACGATTCACTATATATTAATAATGCCGAATAAAAAATATAAACAATGATCTTATAAAGTTACACAATATATAGTACTAAAATGGAAATTATATATTTAAACCATTTATAAGAATATCAAATACATTTATAAAATAAACAAATATCCGCGAGTTAAAATCTAGTATAATTTTAAAACTTTATTTATGCACGTGGGGTAGGAAAACACCTAATAACTGCGTAAAAGGTCTAACACCATATGGTTTTCGAGATAACGTGTCCATGAAACTTTCATAAAGTTACCACTATGTCCACTAGCCTACAGAAGCAATCTCCTCTTTTGGATACTGAAGATGGTTCTTGCTAGCCTAAAACTTAACTCACTGATTACAAAAGCATGGCAGCGTAGATAAGCAAGCACATATACAAAACATGATTTACAGCTCAAGAGCATCTCTGATAACACAAAGCTTGATGCAGTTGTTTGATTATTACCATTACCAAACAAAAGTACTAACCAGAGCGAGAGAAACGAATGGTATTGACAGCACATCCATGGTAAGTAAGACTGCTTTGGTAAGATACACTGGGAAGTTTCTTCTCCGCTTGACCAGAGTTTAGTAACCATAGCTGGATTTTTTAATAAATAATTTAGTCAATAATCAATAACCAATAACATTCCTGATTCTCTAAAATGCATCAACTCAATTTGAAGACCACACGCTCAAAAGCTTGCGACTTTCGAAAATCTCAGATCTCATAGAAACACAAAAAGTTATAAGAACAACTTTTCTTATTAGCTTTAGAAACTACTCAAAACTAAAGCTCTCAATATGTTTCACTTAGATCATATGGAACACCTCTCCATTAGACCTATATTTATATGAAAGACAATTCCCTTTAACATGTGGGATATGGAAAACACAAACCTAACCTAAATAGAAACTTCATTTTTCTATTTCTAGGTTTCCTTATTGTGTTTATCTTAACCTATTAAACATCTAATAATATGTTAAGTTTCCACAAGCTTGGAATTATCCAACACAATCAAGCAGATGTAGTAATCATTGTGATCTTTCCGTCGGAACCCAGATCCTCAATTGGATGAAATCGAATTAATTTCCGGAAATTGCATTACCTTGATATCGTAATCGGCCCCGGCGGTGGCGAGTAAACCGGAAATCGGGTGAAATATATTTTACGTGTCGAATTAAGATTTTGCCCACTGACTAAAAACCCGGTTAACCCTTACCAGTCGAATTATTAGTCAATCCAATTATTTAGTCATGCACTGTTTAATATGATAGCGTGGAGTGGACTACTGCGGTCGCTGAACTACCAAGACATTCACACTTGACTAGTGTATATAAAACTGTTTCCACGTAAAGAAGTTTTTATTAATAAAGTAACACATCTTTTGCTTTTAATTCGCAGATCAATCGACGTCGTCTGAAAAAGTAGTGTGATAGTAGTAGTAGTTATGACTTATGTGGTCGATCATTGTCTAGCTTTTTTGTTTTCGTTTTAAGTTTTGCATAGACGGATAGACCGCGTTACCTTTCCCTTTTTAAGTGATGTACTTTAAAAACCTTATCGCAGTTTTTCAACATATTCTCCGAAGAGATGACATGTATAATGCATATTGATAAAGCAAAAGTTACACAGAAGTATAGAACGGGTTCAGTTAATATTCATCTAATACACAATAGTCTTCGTGTTCAAAAAGGTAATATTCTGCTTCCCAAGTCATTAATTCATTATTAAGCCTTTTCTCCCAAATCTTTGGAACTAAACACGACTTAATTAAGGTCTTTGGTACGATTGGTTAATTCGAAGGAAACATTTACAATCTCAAAATTCAGATAACTATAAAGTAAATGTATTTGGTACGACTTAATGATCTCTTATACATTGTTCTGTTTAAAGCAAAGGAGGATAACGATAAAGTAAATGTATTTAAAACTTACAAATTCCAAATTTAGTAATTACCATTACCTCAATTATAAACAGAGATTTTGCCATTTTAGCAAAGTTTTTTTATTTTTTTATTTTTTAAAGAAAAATAGTACAACAATAATCATTCAGCAAGCCGATCAAGAATCCCGGACACAACACCACATATACGTCTCAAACTCATTTCACGCCGGCGAATCTCCGTATAGGATAAACCAAACCTTTAGCTCGCCGGAAAATATTCCGACAAACGTTAGGATAATCCTGCGCCGCCAACACATGCATGTAAGCATAGTCATAAGCTTCATCATCAAGATCTTGAACCGTTAGCCGAAGAGAATCAGCTGCCAGAGCATACTTGTCGGAGCAATCTTTTAAGACCTTCTTGGGGATGGTGTCGTTTGCGGCTGCGGCGGTATGGTTTCCCGCTATGTAAGTGGCGGTTGCCGTGGCGCTTTTCATACCTAAGCCGACCATAACGGTGGCTAGACCTTTTGTGTCGGCTGTGCGACTTCTTGGGTCGGATTTGAGAGCTGAGACGCAGAGGCGATAGTAGTTTGTGGTTTTGTAAGTTGTTTCGATTGTGGTTGTGTTGGATTTGACTGACAGTAGGGTTGATGATAGGATAACCAGGAGGAGGAGGAGGAGGAAGATGGGAGAAGTAGCCTTAGCCATTTCAAGAATAGGATTTTGAGCAGCTGTTTATGGAGAGATATATAAAGAAATATGATTCTTTTGTCTTATATCCTGGGTAGTTTATTATAATACGTATTAAAAATAATAAACGAGAATATATATTTGTTTTGAGTGGTAATCGCAATATTATATTCTCGATGTTAATGTTTTAATCCTGTTTTTGTCAGGTTGCGATATAATATAGCGTGTTAACATGTGAAAAAAACTGAATAGGAATGGATTTTATACTTTTAGTACTATCAGCATGATACATATATATGAACAAAACTTAGGTTTATCCTGAGGTAAACCTTTAAATTCACATCCTCTCTTGTTACCAATCAAAATGTCGCATAGATTAATAATAAAATACATAATTTTTTTTAAAAATATCTAAAATAATTGAAAAAAAATAATGACGCTCATTTTAATGACACTAACGCCGCTAACTAAATCCTAAACCTTAAACCCTAAACCCTAAACTTTTAATCTAAAGCCTAAACCCTAAATTCTAAACCCAAACCGTAAACTCTAAACCCAAACCCCAGACCTTAAACTCAAACCCTAGATCTTAAACCCAAACCTAGACTCTAAACCCAAATTTTAAACGCTAAAGAAACAGCATCAACATTAATCCAAACCTTTAGGGTATAGGATTTGGGTTAAAGGTTTACGATTTGAGTTTAGGGTGTAGAGATTAAGTTTGGATATATGGTTTGAGTTTAGAGTCTATGATTTGGGTTTAGGATATAGGTTTGGGTTTAGGGTTTACGGTTTGGATTTGGGGTTTGGGTTTAGGATATAGGGTTTGGGTTTATGGTTTACGGTTTGGTTTTAGGGTTTAGGATTTGGATTTAGGGTTTAGGGTTTAGTTAGTGGCGTTAGCATCATTAAAATTAGCGTTATTATTTTTTCAGTTATTTTAGATTTTTTTAAATAAAATTAATCTATTTTATTATTAATTGATGTGATATTTTGATTGGTAATAAAAGGATAGGTGAATTTAAAGGTTCATCCTAGGGTGAACCTAAGTCTTGTTCGATATATTATTACCGGAGGAGAAAACTAAGTAGTTGTGTACTTAATGGAAGTTTAGTTACAATATACAAATTGTAAAGTTACAATGTGAATCTATAGACCATAGCTTCAAAGACATGATGATGAGTTGTGTGTTGGTCTTTGCATCTTGGAACTTTGCTAGGTTTTGATCTGTGCATATGTGATTACTACGAATCAGAAAGCTTTGTTTGGCTGTTTCCCTTTCACGGCAAAAAAACTCCCTCCGTCACTTGTTTTCCCCTTCTTTTAAAACTATTTATCCCACATCTGCTCTTACTTTTAAAAAGCATGAATATAAAAACACATGAATTTATTTATATGCCACCACATTTCTCAGTAGTTTATGCATTTAGGAGGTGTCGTCCAATGGGGCTTATTTTCATCGTACGTACATTGCTTGAATATTATATTTTCTGAATCATTAACACTTTTTATGTTCAGCTTAATGACATTTTTTCTCTGACATAGTGTTTGACATTATCTCAGTACTTGTTTTATGAGCTGAATTCTCCATCATGATGCCAACTTGAGAACTTAGAGCAACCGCATTGGTGCTTTTACAAAAGAGTCTCTAGCCGGAAAAAATCTCTTATATACTAAAACATAAGTTACTCAAGTTACTCGACAAATCATATTCTGCCACGTAATAAATATTTACAAAATTTAAAATCTTATATATTAAAATAGAAGTCACAACCTTGATTCATGTGTGATTTTTTTTTAAAAATGGACCTAATGGATCTATTCCTATAAAGTCATGTTATATTTAATCTCTAATCTTGTCATTTAAATTTTGGGCCTACCATAATTTTTTATTGGGTTATCAATAATTAGATTTAAACAATAGAAGATCCATTGGATTTATATATAGTATAAATTAAATATATATAATTTAATGTTGTAATAATATACCTCCATATGTTAATTATCTAAATATTTGTCGTTGTTAACTTTTAAAATTATAAATATTTTTTTTTAATAACAAAAATCATATTATCTAACAATGATTAATCTTTACTACCTTAAACCAATGAAAACAAATTAACTATATAGTTTATTTTAAAAATTAAACAAAAACTAAATGTTTAATTATTTACTCGATAATATAAATCTATGAAGCGAAAAGTTTAATTTTTAAAAAACTTTCTAAATTTGTGAAATGTTACAATATTTTTGAATATGAAAATAAAACAATATTTTACTAATATATATATATATATATAATTACGATTTTAATAATGAAATAATAATCCGAAAAATATATATATAGAAGAAGATACAAATACATGTGAAAGTTTGAAATAATCTATTCAATGAAAAAATATACTGTATACTTATTATGTTTTAAAAATTGATAGACACATATATATTATAATATATACCAATTTAGAATTGAAAACAAAATGTTTATATAAAAATAAATGAAAATAAAAACTCGCGCTGTTGCGCGGATCGAGATCTAGTTAATTAATTAAAACAAATAATAATTTAGAAAAACAACCGTATAACAGTTTATCAAAAACCCACTACACTACCCATGATCCTTTTTTATCTACGATCATATACTTTTTAATACTCTTATATATATTTGGTAAACAAACAACCAATCAATCAAAAACATAATAAAAGCCTAGACTCCTTCTTTAGGAGCAGAACAGCAGAAGAAAAAGAGATCAAAATTTACTTTTGTTTGACTGAGAGAGATAAACTGGAGCTACAACGCTTGCTTCCTCTTCGTGTTATTTGTTTTGAACAGCTAAAGTTTTGAATAGCTAAAGTTTTGAACTAATCTATAGGTATTTGTTATCTCCTATAATGCTTCTCTTTCATATGTTCGTGTGTTATTCAGTATAATGTGTGACTATCCATTTATATGTATAATTCTTTTACTATGTTTTCAAATTATTATGTCAATAAAAATATTTACTCTTCTTTCATGTTTAGTTATATCTGCTGCGAGTTTATAATATTGGGTTGTCTATAAATGAAGATACGGAATGAATTACTAAATGTAACTAGCCAAAGAAACATAAATTGAAGGTCAAAAGTTCGAAAATTATATTGAAAAAAACATAAAGAAGTAAAACAGGAAAGATTCAAACTAATATTTATATCAAACAAGCTAATTAAAATTAATGTAAAAATATTTAAACAAATCTAACTTTATTTTATGTAATAGGTTTTTGTTTAATTAATGAAAAGTGTGTTAATTTTTCTTATATATATATGCATATTTACAGATAAATCAAAATTAAATTATACATTTTGTTTTTAGTTGTATATAATTAAAATTTGGTAAAAAATGTAAAAGATTGGTTTATTTGTATGCAAAAATATTTCCATACATAGCATGGACTCAATACTAGTAATAAATAATTGAAAAGCAAGAGAAAGAGACATTTAGTTAAAAGTTAAGAAACAATTGTTTTAGTTAAAAGTTAATAAACAGTTTCTTAACTTACGCTAAGAACTTCATCCTAAGAACCTCGGGTTAATCATGCTCTTATATATTTCTTATACTGCATATAGAGAATTTCAACGAGTATATTGTATTATTTAGAAGTTAAAAAATATATATACTATTATACAAACTACATTAATGTAGACTCTTAAAACAGCACACAATACCTAATGTTCTTTTTCCCCTCTAATCCTTGAATACCAACCAGAACATGTAAATTTTGGTTGCTGTTTTTTTTTCTTTCACCAGCATCCGAATCCCTGACCTTAAATATCGTTCTCTTCCCAATGACGATAACAAGCTGTTATTTCTTTACCATCATAAAGCTCTTGGATCATTAGTTTATCTTGGCAACGACTTTTACATTCTTCGCAGATGGGTCGAGTGAGACCATTGATCAGAATTATATTAAATTTATGACTAGCGAATGAGAGATTTTGAGCAGGCTTGACATAAAATGCACATTTCCCTAACAAACATGCAATATGGAACGCCACCCCACATTCGTTACATGTATAAAGCCATTTGTATGAATCTAAAGTTTTCTCACAAACTTCACACCAATTCAGACTTGCATTCTCTTCATAAGAAAGGGTGATGAAATGTTCATCATGCTCATATTTTACTTTATATGGGAGTGTAGCACAATGGAAGCACAAACAGAAGTCACATTCGATGCAGTTTAAGGTTCGAATACTGTTTTTTCTGCACATTGAACATGGTTTATGTTTTCCAAGTTCATTGCTTAGAAACAAAGGATGTGGGTGAGATTGATGGTAGAGTGGCTCAGATATTGCAGCACATCGCACGTCTATACTTATAGACTCATCCCCTTTGCAACAAACATATCTGAAACCACATGAAAAACGATCACAATATTCACAAAAGAAACAATTTTTGGTGTCACTCACTTGTAGAATAAATGGATAGGGATGTGCAATATGTTGTTTTGTCCGAGGAAGATTTGCACATGCTTCATGAAGTACAAAATCACACTTGGAGTCCATACAATTGTAAACATTACCACCATAAAATGGAAGTACGCATGCTTGACATCGCTTATTTTCATAGTATAATATGCCAGTGATCTTCTTTTCAAACTTCATGTGATGTGAATGGCTGAAATGTTGTATAATTCCATCACCTATCACTTCAAAAGAATTTAGATTTTCATATTCTTCTTCTGGTTCTTCCTCGAGTTCTTTTCCATCCCACACATTCCTCCGAGTTGCACACTTGGAATGCACTACGTAATTGCAATCTTTTGTGCAATAATATTTTCCATAATTTTCTTCAATCCTTTGATGACAAACTCCACAAGACAATAATACTCTAAGATGAGAGTACGTAAAAGAGAGACGGTGGTCATGACGGGCTATTTTTATGACAAACGGTAAGTATATGCAATTTTTATGGACAACAAAATCACATTGAAGACACACGTAGATGAGAGATTTGCTATCAACTACTCCACAAACGTCACATATCAAATCGTTTTTTCTAGGGAAGTGGTTAAGAGTATGCTCATGTCTTTTTTGATAGTTCAAGAATGAGGGTCTTCTTGCACAAACAGGATACAAACTAAACTTACAAATAAAACAGTAGTAAAATAACGTTGTACGATCACCTCCAACACTTGATCCACAGTAAGAACAAGAAATTATCTTACAGTCGTGATAATGAGTCATAGTTAACCCACGATGCGCGAAAAGTTCGAGATAGTGTTTAGGGTGAAGAGGAGATTTGATTAGAGGGGAAGACTCGACGCATTCTTTGTGGTAGGATACACAACATTCATTGCAAAAGTAATAGGTTGTACTGGATTCCTTACATTGGCAAGCACCACACCAAGAAGGCTCATCTTCTGATTCTTTGTTGTTGCACCAATACAAGGGGTCAAGGCGGTGGCCATGATGTGAAGAGACGCCGTGTAAAGAACAAGAACTGTCAATCATGTAAGAAACATATCCATTAATTATTTTATAATCGGGAAAACCACTGTCTTTGGATCGTATGACAGGGCAAATGAAGGGAGAAGGTGGAGGATGTTCCATGGCTATACTATAATTTTGAGAGTTAGTTGTTTGTGACTAAAAACATGCGTTATATATATATAAGCGTTTGACGATTGGATACAATTAATTTTTCCTTCTACATGGAAAAACATCTCACGTCAAGTATTGCAGTCATTGGACGTTTTAATTTAGAAAGATCCCAAACAAAGTACTAATTCTATGCCTAACCTTTGTTTTCTCATATTCTTTCTTTTTTTTTTTTATTTAACAACTTTTTCTCATATTCTTCTCTTCACCTTTTCTTCCACGGTTTAAAATTTAAGATAACATTCGATCCCACAAACAAAAGTAGAATCTTTACAAAAATATATTTTACTTTCAACGCAGAGGACCAAACTATATACGAAACTTTGAACCTAGATAATTAGCATTAGAGAAAAACCTCTAAACCCTTGAACCAAAGATTACCTACTACGTACTAGAGATTCAAGAGAAACCCAAATTATTTTCAGTAAGCAATCTCTGTGCTTTAAGATATCTAGCTTACTTTTTTTTTTCTTTCAAAAAAGGCAGTTGAAAGTACTAAACCGTTTCAGAAGACTTGATGAATGGATTAAGCTAGATCAACTTGACCTTGATTCCGTAGAGTGCGCCTCAGATGAAAAAAGTTGAAGACAAAGGTAGCCATTCTTCAAAGTCTTGACCTTTGTATACTGTATTTAGTAGAACTGTGTATTGGTTATAGGTGAGACTAGCTGGAAGATGCACGAAACAAGAGAGGAAGATTGATGAGTCACATTAGCGCTCCTTCTCAAACTCTACAGAGACCCTGTTCAAAAAAAAACAAGACCCTTTAAAATAATCCAAAATAATTTATGTTTTTCTGACAAAATATTGTTATAATATATAACCAATACACCAATCTAATTTGAGAGGAAGAAACATCTTTTGGTTTTATAATTAAAAACTTATGAAAAACATCTTTTCGAGACTATGAATTTTTCGGTTTCTTTTTTTTTTTGATTTTTTTTTGTATCCACAATCATGAGTTATAATCTATAAAAAAACTAATAGAAAAATAGAACATGGATAGTGATCTATACTATTATTTGCGAAGTAAATTTTAGCAACAGAGCTCTCACATTAAAAGTTAGAGCGGTTAATATCTATATTACCCTTAATGAATTTATATATAAGTAACTATATAATCAAAACGAATTTTTATTTATAATATTAATTTTTATCTTAAAACATATTTTTCAGTTATAAAATTTAAAATAAGATATAAAACTATTTAAAATAATTAAGCGGTTAAAGTCATTGTTACCCTTAATGAATTTTATATATAATTAAAAACGAATTTTTATTAATAATATTAATTTTTTTTAAATAAGATAATTCTTATATATTGTGTTGTTATCTTAAAATTTATTTTTTCAATTATAAAAGTTAGAAAATAACAAATAAACAATCTATAATTAAATATTAATCAACTAAATTTGTATAAATATATTTACTAAAATATTTTTAATATGTGAATGTTTTCTTTTAAAATTTCAGAACAATAATAAACATATATATTTTATTTAAATTTACGTCATATATATATATATATAATTTGATATTTGATTTAATGTTTTTGAAAACATAAATAATAAGTTATCATGCTGATTTTTGAATTAATAAAATATATATATTAATATATATTTGTAAAACGATTAAGCCCGCATGTGCGGGCAAAACATCTAGTTAAACAATAAACTGTGGACTCTTGATTTGATTAAACAAGAAGTTGGAGACTCCTTATTTTTCTTCTCGATAGAAGCTTAGACTAGTGTTTCTTCTTTGTGTTTACTATTTTTTGTAAAAGTTGTTGAAAATTATATATTTCTCTCTTTATTTATAATCATTAATTAATAATAGTTTCCTAAATATAATCAAATTAGAATATTAACTTTCTAAATTTACACTGAATATTAAATCAAACACCAACAACTATTTTTACTTTCCAAAATATATAATTGATATAAATGTTAATTTCTTCCTGACTTATTGCATTTTTGTTGGTTACGTAAAGAAAATCAAATTTGTAATTTTTATTTATTGATTAATAAATACGAAAAATTAAATAATTAAATTAAATATAGTTATATGATTTTTAATAAATATATGATTTTAAATTTATAACTATTACTAAAATAAAAAAAATTATGGGCCCTCTAAATCTTTGGACCCTGTTTGACCGCTCCACGTGCTAAAAGACGGCCCTGAGTCACATGTAGAGGTAAGGGGTTGTCTAGCTTTAGTGAGCTGTGTGACACGCTATGCATGTTCTGATATGTGCTTTTAGAGGGTCATCAGTCACGAAGAGCTGGATGCTGCGAGTTTGCGTGAACATGAGGAGTTCACAAAAGCGAAGAATATAACAACGGAGATATGGGTACTCTTCCGTTTCCACCAGAATACAAAGACTGTGTGAAGCTCTTTTTTCGGTGAGTCACCTTTTTTTAATTAAAAAAAACTGACACCTTTTTTAAAAAATAAGTTGTGTCCGCTGTTGTTGGAATTGTATTTCTGATATTGACATATTGTATCTTTTTGTTAATTTTGCATCCTTTGAGCTTTCACACGTATATATCTGTTTCTTACCAAATTTTTTTTTTTTTTTTTTGCGGCGGCATGCAGAGGAAATGTGATCTGAAGCATCCCCCTGGGGATGAAATCTATCAAAGCTCGATCTTGTCAGTGTTTGAGGTAAGCTCTTAAATATTCCTGCAAGGTGATGCTAATATGTTGGGTGTTATCACTTAAAATTTTATATCTGGAAGCCGATAATTTAGTCAAACATTTTAGTAATGGATTTTCATGACCTTGGAGTTTATTTCTAAAATGCTAATGACATCTAACAGATATATGGCAAGGTCTATGCGCAGAACCTCTGTTATCTGGCAAAGTTATTTCTTGACCAACAAACTCTTTACTACGACGTCGATTTGTTCATGTTCTATATTATGTGTGAATGTGATGATCGGGGGACGACGCCACATGGTTGGATACTTTTCAAAGGTACCACCATATAAATTTATATGGTTGTGGTTACACTTGGTTAGTGGCATGTAGGTTGATCCTAAAATTACCTCAAGCACAAACTCAACTATTTATGTTTGTGGTTACAGTTGGTTAGGAATACAGATATGCTTGACGTCAATTTTAATCATAATTTTATCTTGGTACAGGAAAAGAATTCAGAAGAAGCGTACAACTCGGCTTGTATCTATCCTTACCCTTCCTCCATATCAAAGGAAAGGCTATGGAAAATTCTTAATAGCCTTATATGAGTATTCTTTCCATCTAACTCTTGTTCTGCTCTCTCACATCTCTCCACAAGCTCACTCTTCTCTTTTTTTTTTTTTTACTAAGTTGATAACAACTTACCCATTTTGTTGTGTTATATAGCATACAAACTCTCAAAGAAAGAGGGAAAAGTCGGGACACCGGGGAGACCGCTATCTGATCTAGGCTTAGTGCGTTACATTACAGGACTCTGATTTTCTTAGACATCCTCATGAAAAAGCACAAGGGAAACATAATCAAAATGCAGGAGATGAGTGATATGTCAGCGTTGTTACAAATAAAAAGAGTGATATGGCAGCGATTAAAGCATTAAGCACACTTCAGAGCTTGGAACTGATACAGTATAGGAAAGGACAACATGTGAACTGTGCAGGCCGAGGTGGTCTTGATGTAGACGTTAGCAAAATGATGTTGACTCCTTTCAGAGAGCAGAATTAAGAGTAAGAGCCATACATTTCAAACTACAATGTGTTTTTTAGGTAACTTTTGTGTGTAAAAGTTTAACACGACTTTGTTCAATCAATCTTCTTGTAATTCTAGGAATATTTTTGCCTGAATGATATAAAGATTAGTAGGAACTCGGGTATTTCATTATTGTTTCTACTGTGATTGACAATAGTTTGGATAAAGGGTATTGAATCTTGAATGCCAAAAGCGTTGTTAATCTACCTATATAACGAAATTTTGGTATATACTAATGATAGACACTATGCTTGTTGGATTACTTATATAGTTGACATAGTCAAGAATGTGGTGATTTCCGTTGTATTTAGGGGGCCTTATTGAATTAGGGGTTTGAGAAGGTTTTCAAGATTTTAAGATTTAGAGGGTTTTGTTGAATTCTATGATTTTGATTGAGGGTTTTGTTGAATTCAAGGATTTTGATGGAGATTTAAAAGGAGATTTTGGTAGGATTTGGTAAGATATTTCTAAAATATTTTAATAATAGTTTCGGCCTCAAACTTCTATTCCTATTTGTATCTAAGGTCTATGGATATAGGTTGGTAGGAGAAAAAAAATATTTACGGTTGTTATTATTATTTTTTTTTGACGACAAACTCCATGTTTTATTAATTCAAAGCAAAGAGGTTAGCCCTTGAAGCTATTCAACTCGGAATTACAGTGTTTACATGGGAAAATAGAGACAATTGGGAACGAGCTCCTTTGGCGAGGATATCAGCCCTTACATTAAGCTTTCTTGCAATGAAAGAAATAGAAAAATCAGTAAACTTAGCACGTGTGTGATCGAAATCATTCCATTCTGAAGCCAAAGAGAGCCAATCTTCTTCTTCATTTATCAGCTTAACAAGCTGAAAACAGTCCGATTCAAAGGACATTGTTGAAAATCTCAACTGCAGAGCAGTTTTCATTGCACACAGCAAGATATTAAACTCGACATGCAATGGGGATAGAACCTGTTCTATCCCGAATGAACCATACGTAGTAAACCCTGGTTCTATATCAAAAACACAACCACCACCAACAAAATCTGAATTTTTCACCCAAGCATCCACTTGGCATCTTGGAAATTGTGAATTATTCTCATCGTCACTGTGTTCCTGTATGGTAGCTTCTTGGGGTTGGGTATGTTCTGAGATGTGTTGAGCAACCCTCCATTCTTCTTCTTCCTGAGTTGCGTGTTGAACGGTCTCCGGGGGTAGAATAACTTTGCCATTAAAAACTTTCTCGTTTCTAGCTTTCCAAATGAACCACAAAGTCCATGGGAATCGCTTCATTTTATTCTCTGGCGCTCCTCTTTTCTTTGCTCGGAGGAGGAGATAGTCGAAGTTCTCGTATAGAGATTCACTCGGGAAAACACCCGGAGACGTCCGATAGAGCCCAGGTCTGTAAGGCTGGCGGGCATAAGAAAAGGAGATGGTTGACGGTTTCATCTCGTTCTCCACATCTGGGGCATGTGCGATCTATCCCGCAATGTTTATCCGCAAGCCGGCTACAGGTGGCAATGCATTAGGAGACTGCTTGCCAGAGAAAGAGCTTGATCTTCCGTGTCGTTTTCAACGTCCATATCAACATTTTTAACGGGTTAACGCTCGGCTCCGATACAAGATTGTCTTCTCGTTTCTCCTCTTTTAACTGGGATGCTAACTTATAACCGGACTTGATTGTATAGAGCCCTGATTTCGTATAAATCCAACAATAGACATCTTCTTTATCATTATGACTAGGTCTTATGCTCCGTATTAACGGGATATCTTCTGGATCAAACAGTGAATGTAGCTCATCAGTTTTCCAATGTTTAGTATTCTGGTCTATAAGCTGATTAACAAAAAGATTTTGGTCCCGATATATACCAACATCATTGGGTGCTCGTGCCGGGTACGGTTGTTATATATTGCTCTGATTTTGTGACTAAAGTATTGACATATATATATATATATAGGTTGCCGGATGAATAGATCTGTTCTTTTATTTATTTTTTGTCAAGAAATACTTTATAGAACTTAAACGGGCCCGGGCCCAAAGGTTAGCCCAAAAAAGGGTTCATTACAGGAAATTGAAGACGAGGAGTAAGTTTGGCCAGAGCGTCTGCTTCACGATTCTCAGATGGTGGGATGAAAACAAAAGAACAGAGATGAGAGATGATTGATGTCAGCCACAACACCGATGATCTCTTTAGTCATAGCTCTGTTGGTAATGGCTCGGATGAGCATTTGGGAATGGGAGCAAACCCTAAGATGTGAAATCTTAAGCGATGCTGCCATGTGAAGACTGGACCGGACTGCCAAGGCTTCTGCCATAAGGGGGGATCCGATGAATCTTATGAAGAGGGAGCCTTGCCAGACCTGCTGTATTTAAATCTGCGTCCCAGGAAGCATCTGTGTTACAGTATATAGATTCCGTGCTTCTCTTCGTTGGGATCAAAGTCGATTTACGAGTGGCTTGGACGGCAAATACCTTTCCCCGCTGCTTCCTCGGGGGAGATTCCTTCCTCGAGGTCCATATCACCCAAAGGATCCAAGGTACTGAGATCCCTGTTGGAGGGAGGCAGATGGTTCTTTTAAATGCTATAACTCCTTGTTCAAAACTCTGAAAACCAGCTGTGTGAACTGGTGATTGCAGGGGAATGAGCTTCCAAACTTTGATTGCAAAGGAGCAGGTGAAGAAGAGGTGTAGTGCAGTTTCCTGCACTTTGCTTCTATTGTCTCCTGTGGGAAGAGCATCACTGAGAATGGACCAGAGGAACACTTGCATCTTTGGGGACGACTTGATAGACCATACGTCCTTCCACCAACTTATTTCAACTTATCTGGGTGAGAGATAGCTGAGGCCGAGTGATAACCTGATCTAGTGGTGTAAATACCAGATTGTAAAGGTTGCCAGATATAAACATCTTCCATTCCAGTTTCACTCGGCTGGAGTTGTTGTATCTGGTGTGCGAGATCAGGTCTATCCTTTTCTTATTCCACTGGAGATCAGAAACTCGTAGGTCGCTAGCATCTTCTGTGATTGGGCCATATGGTATGGTTTGATGTTGCTTGATAGAGATATCCAGGAGTCCTTCCAGACTCTTGTACTTTGTCCATTTATATTGCTAATCTATGTTTCCATATAACATGACACAAATAAAGATGCAGATTTCAAGCTCAACTGGAATGAGTAGCTATCACAAGCATGTTTGGACTTTGGTTTTGTTGGTAATGTTGGCCACTTCTGGTTTCTTTCCTGCTTCTTTCATAATTAGTTAGCTATAAATGCTCATGTTTGCATCTCAGCTAATCCAGCAAAACTGTTATACTTGCGGTATCGCAGGTACGGAGGCCTTGATAAATTTATAAAACTGAAGCTTCGATATGTTCCAAAGTCAACACGTTTTGTGGCACAGTGGCAGCCAAAGTGGCAATGGATGGTCTTATATTTGGCCCCATAGATCTACTTATATTCTTCACATAATGGGATAAGCTACGGGCAAGAACACATCTCAAGTTAAAGAAGGACTCAAGACAGATTTTCTACCAGCTATAGCTCTTGAAGGCGGAGCATGGCCGCTTCTTCAGATCGCAAACTTCTGATACGTTCCTGTTCAATAGCAACTACTTTACGTCAACATCTTTTGCCTGATATATTGTTTTAGGAGATGTTGAAGACCGAAAGAGAAGTAAGGTTTGTTAGCTGAAGAGGTATGTTTCCATGTACCATCTGAAGCTACTGCATACAACACTGATGCAAATGTCTCAACCCTCCAAATAACTCATTCTGCCAACGGAAACTGATCCTGTCCCTCCTATAAGCTCACCAGCAGATAATTCCACATCTATTAGCGCTTCTCCATCTGATATAGTATGTGTTCCGGAAACTACACAATTTAACACGGATTCTGGTTTCATTGGGAACATCACTACATCAACTTCTGTTTCACCTACTTCTTCTGCTCCTTTAGTCTTCGCTGCTGCAGGTACACTATCACTATCTACCCCTGTGGTGGATTTGAAATGTAAATCCAGTGTACATGGCCTCCAAGATAGTTGCTTACAGTTAAGTGATGCAAAAGGATCAAACAGATTCGCTAATCTAGCCATGTTAGAAGAAGATATACAGCTGGATGTTGTGACCTCCCCCTCTCAGTCTATGTCCCCATCAGTCGAAACCAACGCTCAATTTTTTTATAACTCTTCCCTGCCTTCAACGCCATCTTCATTTTCAGAACTTTTTGTGGACGATGTTGTGGCTACAAGCTCCGATAGTTTTGTTATGGCGCAAAGATCTCGTGGAGATCGTAGTAAATATGAAATAATCTTTTTTTTTTCTTAAATTCCATCCCTTTAGATGGTATTTTGTTCTATTGGATCTGAAGGGTGAATGATAGTTTTTAGAGACCCTAGTTTTTAATAATCCAAAATAACTTTTGATGAATCTCATTGATGAAATCCATATTTTCCGATAAGAGGTGATTTAATAGGGTTTTTATAAATGATACATCCAATAAGGTAGGATTTGTAAATTTTTTTATAATTACCTAATCCAATAAGGGAGAATTTGGCAAAAACTTAAAATTTTACGAAATCCCTAATCCAATTATATTTTTGATTTTTGTTTGCTTTCTACGATTCTCAAGATTGTAGTATCATTGCTATATCTTATCAAGTTGTTAATCGGTATAAATGATTCACAAGTTTACGAATTTCTATCACAAGTTCACATCCCAAGATCATTATCATATGTGATTTTTTAAAATATATTATGGAAAGTTTTGGTAATTTCATCTGCCTTTTTTATTCAATCATCAGGAATGAGAATACACTATGGTAATTTGATTCAGTAAAAGAAAATTCTTAAAGCACAGAAAAATTAATTACTTACTGAAAATAATTTGGGTTTCTCTAGAATCTCTTGTAGTAGGTAACCTTTGGTTCAAGAATTTAGAGGTTTTCCTCTAATGCTAATATAGGCTCAAAGTTTCGTATATGGTTTGATCCTTTGCGTTGTAAGTAATACATTTTGGTAAAGATTCTACCTTTTTTGGGAACGGATATTATCTTAAATTTTAAACCATAAAAGAGGGTAAGTGGCAAAGTGAAAGAATCAAGAGAAGAATATGGGGAAACAAACATATAAGCATACAAGAATACACTTTGCTTGAGATGTTTAAAACGTGCAATGGCTGCAATACTTGACGAGATGTATCTATGTAATTAAAGGGAAATTACAAAAATAAAAATAAAAATATCCTATCGTAGAACGCTTATATATAACTCATGTGTGTAGTCACGAATAAAAACTTAAACTCTAAATATAGTATAGCCATGGAACATCCTCCACCTTCTCCACTCATTTGCCCTATCATACGACTTCAATACAGTTCTTTCTTTACAGATAAAAGAGTTAATGGAAGGTATTTTTGCATGATTGACCATTCTTATTCCTTGAACGACGTCTCTTCACATGATGACCACCGCCTTGACCCCTGCCATGTCCACCGCCTTGACCCCTTATATTGGTGCAACAACAAAAAATCAAGAGATGAGCCTTCTTGGTGTGGTGTGGTGTTTGTGAATGTAAGGAATCCAGTACAACCTATTACCTTTGCATTAACTGCAACGTATCCTACCACAAAGAATGCATCGAGTCTTCGCCCTCTAATCAAATCTCCCCATCACCCTAAACACAGTCTCCAACTTATCATGCCTAGTGAGCCAACTATGTCCCCTAGAAAGATTGATTTGATATGTGATGTTTGTGGGTTAGTTGATAGCAAAACTCTCATCTACGTTTGCCTGGAATGTGGTTTTGTTGTCCACACAAAATGTATCTACTTACCGTTTGTCATAAAAATATCCCGTCATGACCACCATCTCTCTTTTATGTATTCTCCTTCTATAATATTGTCTTGTGGAGTTCGTCATCAAAAGGTTGACGAAAATTATAGAAAATATTATTGCACGAAAGATTGCACTTACATAGTGCATTCCAACTGTGCAACTTGGAAAGATGTGTGGGATGGAAAAGAGCTCAAGCAAGAACCAGAAGAAGAATATGAAAATTTAAATTCTTTTGAAGTGATAGGTGATGGAATTATACAACATTTACGCTATTCACATTGCATGAGGTTTGAAAAGAATACCAGCAATATATTAATGTATGATGAAAAAGACAAATTTTAGGCATGTGTACTTCCTGTTTATGATGGCGAGATTTACAAATGTATAGAGTCCACGTGTGATTTTGTACTCCATGAAGCATGTGCAAATCTTCCTCGGACAAAACATCATATGGCACATCCCTATCCGTTTATTCTACAAGTGAGTGACACTGAAGTTTTCTCTTGCGGATATTGTAATCGTTTTTCGTGTGGTTTCAGATATGTGTGTTCCGAAGGGGGTGAGTCTATAAATTTAGACGTGCGATGTGCTGCAATATCTGAGCCATTCGACCATCAACTTCACCCACATCCTTTGTTCCTAAGCAATGAACTTGGAATATATAGACCATGTTCAATGTGCGAGAAAAGCAGTTTTCGAACTTTGATCAACTGTATCGAATGTGACTTCTCATTGTGCTTCTATTGTGCTACACTCCCATATAAAGTGAGATATGAGCATGATGAACATTTGCTTATCTTTTCTTATGAAGAGAATGCAAGTCTCAATTGTTGTGAGGTTTGTGAGGAAACTTTAGATTCATACAAATGGTTTATACATGTAAAGAATGTGGAGTCGCATTCCATATAAAATGTTTGTAAGAACCTTATTTTACTACAATAGGGACAACTGATATTTGTAAAAATAATAAGAACATTAATTAAAAATATAATAACGAAACAAACGAATAAAGAAAAACTTGCAAAGTCGAGATGATTAATCTCTTATCTTAAATCTTTAAACGCCCCGTAGTGTGACGGTTTGTTGGTTTAACACCCCAAACCAAAGCTGAAAGGAGGAGTCCAAAGTTGAGTATCTTTTTCACTCGATTTCCTCAGATTCTGTAGCTCAAGAGTTCATCTTTATAAATTGTCATGATCCAGAACCAAATCAAAGCCACTTCATTTCTTCATTTTAAATCCAGAACCCAATAAAGTTAGAATCATTACCTTCCTTGGATCCTGATGTTGTTGATGTTGGGTTTGTATGTTTCTGGAGCTGAAGATGGTAAAAGCAAATATGAAGATCAAGTAGATAGATATAGCTTTCATGGAGACGAATCTAGCTGAAGAAGAAGAAGAGCGTGATGAGCTTCTTCTGTGTTTCACCATTTCCTCGAGGGGGACAAAGAAGCAATCAAAATCTACAACGCTCTCTTTCCTCATACGAACATTAAGCTTCTTGAGCAGTCTAAACCGGTTCGGTGTCTGTAATTACCCGAAAATTTGAATTTAGCGTCCGGTTATGCTTGGTTAGTACTACCAGTACATTGTTTCTTTAACAACGGTGCTATTTCTTAGAACTGTAAAACACATCGTTTCGAGCCACCGGTTTGCTGTACCGGTCAAGATTGAAACTAAAAAAATGTTTTAACAACTCTTCAAATAGGTTGTATAACTTTAAACTTTAGAAATATCTTTTAAATGCTTTCAAATTCCATTTGATGGATTTTATTGATGAAATACTCAATTTCCAATAAACTAGAATTTTATTTAAAAAGTTACTAACAATTAATCCAATAAGCTTAGATTTCAATTACCAAATCCAATAAAAGATAATTGAAAAAAAATCCTCTCAAATCCCTAATCCAATAAACCCCCATTTAGTTTTTGGCTAACAACTTAAAATAATGTATAATGTCTTAAAAAGAACTCTAAAAATTCAAATTCATAGCACAAAGTTATAAGAACTTATAAAATATAAAATTTTGACTGTAATTTATCGAAGACATTAAAGTGACAGACGGCTAAAAAATATTAAGTATAAAACAAGAGAAATACAAAAGATGCACAGTCTGATTTAGGCAACAAATGAGTCACAAGAAATTATCAACTAGGAGTAGATAGAATGATATTTCAAACTAATTAGTTGTTCCAAAAAGAAAGATTAAGCATATTAAAGCAATTTCAGTTTATGAGTTTGATATTTAGTGTGTGTTATGTTTTTATATATTACTAGGGCCGGGATATATTTTATTTGTAATTTAGGTTATTATTTTTTGTACAAATTTTTGGTTTGTGTTTTTGGTTTTTTGCAAGAGATGTATATGATAATGATTTTTTTCTTTTAAAAAGTTTTAGGTGAGCAGAGATTATATGTGATAAAATATATTTTGCTTGTCTCGCTAGTTGGAGTGATCAGGATCCTTTATAGTTTCTTAAGATTTGGACCCTTGTCTCCATAGTTGGAGTAATCAGCTTATGATGTTGGTTAATCTGATTTTGGTAAAGTGCATACATGTGTAGGATCATCCTTGTTGGGGTTTTATGCTCGTTATGGTTGAATAATCATCTAACATTTTATCGAATTAGTGGCGTGTGTCAACTATAATCTCGAAAGTTATTTGAATGAGTTTATTTTTTTATGGTAAATATCCACATGTTTATTTTGTATTTATCTTTATTTCTTTTCCTGATACAGGTACGACCAATGATTTGATTTTTTTATGGTAAGTATTTATGATTTGCAGTATTCAAAATTTGAAATTTATTAATGGCTAAGACAATATCATGGAAACGAATAGAATGAAAGGTGCAAATACCAGAGGTGAGATCGTGGGTGGGTTATGTAGCTTGGAGAAGTAGAGAGACCTAGGGTAAATTGAGGAGGAGAGTTGGGCCAGATGCATGATAGATTCCTACTTCACGCTAATTTTTTGTTCTCCTCTTCAAGCACTTCACAACACTCGTGGTGAAACTCATGCTGGGTTTATATTGTAACATACCACAGGAAAAATTGGATCTTTGTATAGAAGAAGTAAATAACACAGACTTCTCAAGTCTGATAGTTAGCCATGTACATGATTTTTATCCTTTTTGGTCTCTCCTTCATCTGACAAATCTCATGCTAGCTCTGCATCAGACTTGCTGAGTTGTTGTTCCATCTGATCAAACAGAGATGCCATGTATCATCAAACATGAAAAGAAATGGCAATTCTTATTTTAGATCATATGAATGAATTATCAGTAGACTTGATGAGCATTGTCTACAGTACTTGAAAGCTGAGAAAAAATATGAAAAATAGTCAAACCCTTTATACAAAAGCATCGAATCATTTTTCAATCTTTTTACTCTCTCTGAATCTCCAACAATAATTAGAATACTATTACAAATTTCAACACCTGAAATTACTTCAAATCAAATGTTCAAAAAAATGTATCTGGGACATGTAGCCACGAGATAGATAGATATAGTATAAGTAGAATAAGCACACAGTTGTTTTTACTAAAGCAAGACGGGAAAAAAACAGAAGGCTTCGAGAGACAGATGATACCTTTCAACCTCTTCCTTTGGCATATCAGTAATAAGCAGTCCATCATCACCATGACGCAGATGAAATAATATTCCAAAAAATATGTAAAAGACCAAGTAATATAAAACAAATATTGTAAGAAGCTTTAAACCAAAAAAAAAAATTGTAAAAAGCAGAGAAACACAACCTTGGAAGATTTGAAGTTGGCATGATGGATTTCATCAGAAGAGGAAGGACCAAGAGCAACCTACATCACTTTGTTCTGGCCAAGGAAGAAACAGAACCAATAAGAACCAAAATACAAATCAAAGACTGAATGTGACATATATTAAACTCAATTACATTCAAGCATTAATACCCATCAATTCATAATCACAGAAGAAAAAAAAAGAAATTGACCTTTCATTGTGTCTAAACTATTGTCTGAACTCCTTAATTTGATATTTCTCATGTTTTCAATAGAACTATATTTCACGACAGTCTCTCTGAAACCCTACCATTGACGGCGTCTACAAAAGAACACAAAGCTCGTATAATCGCCTGAAACACGTGTAAAGAAGAAAACCTCATCAACAAAAAGTATTGAAACTATCTCGCAAAGAGTGAAATAAATGTTTGGATTGAAAAAGCTGGAAATTTTGAGATCATGTGCAGGATTATGTTTTACAACTACAATGATCATGACTCACGAGTTTAAAGAATGGACAACATTAGCGTCTAGGCGGAGCATGTACTCCTCACCACGTTTCTTGCTTCCCAAAACCTGACCCGCACCGATACCATTGAAGAACAACATACATCCGAGTAGGATAGATGAGGTAGCCATTATACCCGGAAAAAGAATTCTTTTTTGATATTAGGAATTGGGAGGATGAAGCCTTACCTTTACATAGGTGGAGAATCACCGCATGGAAGAAGGATAAGATTCATTGAATGATAGATCCTGGCTGTAGTGGGTCAGAAATGGTTAATGACGTTGAATCAATGCAACTTGTAACGGTTCGGTGGTGAAGAATCGATACCCAAACGACACGATCAGACATCGACGCATAGATTACTCACGAAGTCTCCTCTAACACGACCTCTCAGTACCTCCATTGTTAGAACCGTAATCAGATTTATGAGGAGTCAATGAACCCTAAACTCTGGAAGAAGGCGACGTCTAAAACTGGCCACACTTTTGTTTCTTTCTAAGCCCATAACACATTAAACAAAGCCCGCACATAATATTATCGTATAAGTCTAGCAGATAACCAAGAGATCCAATATACCTGACTTAATGAAACAATCCGTTTATAAGAGGATGGGACACGTGTTGAACTTATAAGAACCAACTTTCCGAATCTTAGGTGGCAATCATCTGAGAGAAGCAAACACTACTTTATATAATTAAATTAGGATATGAAGTCTAATATCCATGTCTACCACTAGTTATATAAAAATAAAATAAAGAAAAGTGGTCTAGTAGAGGCTTGAGCCCTCTTTTAAAATCACATTTTGATTTGACTTTCCAAGATCATTTCATAAGAGTTATTCTTGGGTTCACCCCCTAGAGTGAATCTAAAGGTTCACCAGCCAATATGATTTCATTATTTCAAATTTGATATCTTTTTAAAAAAAAACAAAATATTATCAATTTATATTATGTTTTTAAAATAAAAAAGTAAAATAAAAATTATCTTTTTTTAATTAAAAGGTAAAAAGAAATAAATAAAAAATAGTAGTAATTACAAAAAAAAAATATTTTTAACGTCGTCAGCAAAACATTAAACTCTAAATCATAATCCCTAAACCCTAAATCCTAAACCCTAAACCCTAAACCCTTGAGTGTTTTAGTGTTTAGTGATTTTGATTTAGAGTTTAAGATTTATCCTAGAGTTTAAAATTTATCCTAGAGTTTAGGGTTTACCCAAGGGTTTAGGGTTTAGGATTTAGGGTTTAGGGATTATGATTTAGAGTTTAATGTTTTGCTGACGACGTTAAAAATATTTTTTTTTTGTAATTACTACTATTTTTTATTTATTTCTTTTTACCTTTTAATTAAAAAAAGATAATATAATTTGACAATATTTTGTTTCTTTTTTTAAAAGATATCAAATATTAAATAACACAATGCTATTGGTTGGTGAACCTAGAGGTTCACCCTAGGGGGTGAACCCAAGAATAAGTCATTTTATAATATGTTTGATTTGTAGATTTTGGAAATTTTTTTCAAAATTGTATAAATATATTTACCTAAGAAAGAAACATATGTAATGTTGAAGAATTTGTGATAAAATAGTAGTACACAAATGAAACTAATACTACAAGCATAGTTAAAAAAAAAACTTAATAACCAAAATACTATAATTTGCAATTTGTCACTGGTTTGTGTAAGTTTAGTGCAGCTTGGTTGCAAAGTTGCTAAGTTCATATGCCATGTTGATGAGTCGAACAACAATGGACTTTATTAAACTCATATATACTAAATCAATGTCAATTTTTTTTTTTAAATAAGCCACTTGATCCATTGTCACTTCATTAAAACTCAGATCTTTCGACGAAACAAAAACATGAAATGCTCTTCATCAAATATATCTGAGAAAGCAGTGAAGCATACTGAAAATTAGCAATAAAACAAAAACTAAAAACAACTACTAAACTAAGAGCCAAAAAGTGTGTGATGTCGTTAGGTTGATAATAGTCTATGTTCTGTAATTGAATTTACTGTCTCTATTTGTATGTGCTCACTGTTTTATTTTGTGTGGTGGATTTTTAGAAATTGCTCATTTAATTGATGTTATTTCATTATGTTACGAACGTAGGTGAAGACTATTATTTCTCTCTTGTGTTTTTATGTCTGATTTCGGTGATTCGTTAGGTTGAACGTTCTTTGTTATCATATCTTGTCTGGAGAAACTGATGTTTTGAAGTAAATTAGACGTGAGTGGATGTTTTGAAGTAAACTGATGTTCTTATGTTTGATCTCGGTGGTTCATTAGGTTGAACAGTTCTATTTTTTCTGTCTGTGTTATTGTTTTATGACTAACTTGATTTGTATTTTGTCTTGCAGATACATTTACTGTTCAGGAAATGGTGAGGAACATGGTATGAGATATGCTTGAAGTCATATCCCCTACCATTGGAGAAGGTTGGAGACAAATCCCCTTACAGTATGACTACTTCTGTATCATCCATAAAGACAGGAAGTGTGTCTTGATCCATAGTGGGTGGCTCGGGAGAGAGGCATATGCTATTTGTCAGTCTTTTCAGGAGCAGAGAAACGCATGGGATCCTTCTAATGATCGGCAGCCACCATCTTGGTCAGGAGATTTCTTGCCTCTGCGACGGTGATGATGTGGACGGTAGATGCGAGATATGAAACTGTTAGAAATGTAAGGAGAAAAAGCTCTGAATTAGTGTAAGTGGCCATTGCTTTTTTTTTTTCTAAAAATAAGCGATGATAAATTGATAATTTGTGATTCGGCCAGATTATATAGTGTAAATGTAATGAGGGAGGTGAGAGGTTTTCGTTTGTTTAACTTTAGTCAATTACCTATAAGTTATTAACAATTATGCAATAAATTAATGATTTAGATAGTTTTGTATATTAAAAAGGATCAAGTGTACCTTGTTGGATTAGAGGTTTTATAAGATTGGATAGATTTTGGAAAAAGATGCACAATCTGATCTAGACAACAAGTGAGTTACAAGAAATTATCAACTATGACTAGTTAGAATGATATTTCAAACCAAGTAGTGGTTTAAAAAAAATAAGCATTTTTTGAGCAATTTCAATTTATGAGTTTGATATTTTCGTGTGTGTTATGTTTTTATGTATTATTATTGGGATATGAAGTATAATATCCACTTCTAATGTACAATTGTGATTTACCAATTATGACTATCAAAGTAATAAATAAAAAATTTATAATTTTTTTGATACATTTGTATGGGTGATCGGAATGTACAATTATGATTTACCAATTATGACTATATTTGGGAACTGCTTGAATCTCGGACGGAGGTTATCACGAGCAGATTCCTCATGCATGGTGAGGGTCTTTGTATTATTTTTTCTCTTCTTTTATTGCTTTATGTATAATTTGATTTGTATATGTCTTTGCAGATACTTTGGTGCACCCATTGGTGGTAGGATATATGGTTGAAGTCATATATCCTACCATTCCGAATGGTTGGAGAGAACTCCCAATGGGGTTTGGGAACATACGTGTGATCCAGAGCCTGAGTAAGAGTAGGTGTGTCTTGGTCCACAGCGGGTGGATCAAGAAAGAGTCGCATACTCTGTTTCAGTCTTCCCAGGATAACAGGACGTCTTGGGATCCTGAACCTGAAGGTGGCGTCTTCCAAGTGGAAAAGGAATATGGTGTGGGAACAAGTCTCTTGAGGCGCTCCGGTAACCAGGAGCTGATCCTCCAGCATGTGTCTTCCGGCAGTATGATGTTATTCTCCAAAGTGGATCTTGAAAATCCCTACAATCTGCGCACCGAAGGGTTTACCATAGTCCCATGAAAGGACAAGTCACTTCTCACAACCATCTTGGTCTCTCATCTTCCCTCACTGGATCCTGACCGCTGCTTCAAATTTCATTTGATAGATCTTATTGATGAAATCTCCAATTTCTAATAAGATGTAATTTTATAGAACTTTTACAAATAATTAATTCAGTAAGCTGAGATTTACTCTAATGTTTGATGTTCTTGCTGAAGGTTTCGGCTTCAAGTCTCAACATCTAACTACTGGGATTTCACTGTTGTTTAGAAATCATATTAGCTAAGCTTTATTCATCTCTTTAAGGAATGTTCAAACCTTTTTGTTTGTGGCTGTCTTTTTTTATCTTTTGGGGTTTCCACAGTATTAAGAAAGTTGTTACGGAAATGAGAAATACTTCCTCCGTCTTTCAATCTACAAGGGTCGTATGTATACATACAGTTCATACGGTTTAGTAAAAGGAAGCTAAACCGATGACTAATCAATGAATAAGCAAAAGGAAACTTAAGCAAAGTGTAATCTAATTTAACAGGGTACTCTAATACACAGACCCTTGCTTTGATTAGATATCTTAGATACATAGGTTTTGATTTTTCAAAGCTAATTGTATCTCTTGTATCATTATTTTGGTAATGAAATTCACATACTTATAAAAAAAAAAAAAAAAAAGACATGTACAACAGTTTCTTTACTCCGAACATCAAGCTTCTTGCTCGGTTAAAACCGGTTCGGTATCTCTATTACCGGAAATTCGAATTTAATAGCGTCTGGTTATGCTTGGTTACTACCGGTATATTGTTTTTTATCGGTGCTATTTCTTTTTTTTTTTGAACATCTATCGGTTTCTTAGAACTGTAAAACGCCTCGTTTCGAGCCGCCGGTTCGGTTTCAAATTGAATGTATTTCCAGAATAGTGTACCAGTTATGATAGTACCGGAGAATCTCATTAAAACGCACCGGTTGGTTATCAAATTACCGTATTGTCAGAAATTTGGTTGTGTACCGGTGATAATCGTACCGGTAATCTCTTAAAACGCAGCGGTTCGATCTTCTCTTCCAATCTTCGCGAAGAACCCAACCCAGCTTCGAAATTCACCTCTAGAATCTTTTTTTATTGCTATCATCTTCAAAGCTCGGAGCTTCTTCTTTCCTCCTCTGATGATTGAACAATGGCGTTCTATCTATCGAGTTCGTTAACGCCAACCCACTTCTCGAAGCCCTTAAACCCTTCTAAGACCCTCCTCCTCCCCATTCAATCTCCGAGCTCTCTGTCTAGCTTCCTCCGCCGGAGAAAACCAACTGAAGCTAAGCTAACTCCCAAATTCAATCTCTTTTCTTCACGAAGAAATGGGTTGATTACTTGCTGTAAACCATCGAGCTTTGAGTCTACTGAGTCACAGGAAGAAGATGCTGAGTCGAATCGTCTCTTTGAGGTTTATCTCTCTCTCTTTGAGTTAAAGTTTAGATTTTTATTTTCTCGAATTGAGTTTTGAAGAGCAATTAGGAACTTGAATCGTTAAGAGGGTTTGTTGCAATGTCAAAGCTTTTGATTTCGTGTTTTGGATTTGGCAGAGATTAAGGGAAGCTGAGAGAGAACGAATCAGCAACAAGGAAGAGCTAGAGAGAAAGGCTAATTTACAATTAGAAAGGCAGCTTGTCATGGCTTCGGATTGGAGTAGGACATTGTTAACGATGCGTGGGAAGTTAAAGGGAACAGAATGGGATCCTGAGACCTCTCACCGGATCAACTTCAGCGACTTCATGAAGCTCTTAGATTCCAACAGTGTTCAGTACATGGAGTATTCAAATTACGGACAGGCAATATCAGGTTTCAAAGTTCACTGAGTATTGTCCACATTTCCTTAAAATCTTTTACTTATTGTTGATGTTGTTGTTGCAGTGATATTGCCTTATTATAAAGATGGGAAGCCTCTAGGAGAAGAGGAAGACTCCAAAAAGGAGATAATCTTCCGCCGTCACATTGTGGATCGAATGCCAATTGATGGTTGGAATGATGTTTGGACCAAGCTGCATCAGCAAATAGTTAATGTAGAGGTTTTCAATGTAGATGTGGTTCCAGCTGAAGTCTACACTACGGTTGCCACTTTTGTGGTTTGGTCTATGAGACTTGCTCTGTTTGTTTCGCTTTACGTTTGGATCGACAGTATAACGAGGCCAATCTATGCCAAGTTGATCCCTTGTGATCTCGGAACCCCTACCAAGAAGATTAGAACACCCCTCAAGCGCCAAGCTCTTGGATCCCTAGGCAAGAGTCGGTATGTCACATTAGATTTTGACTTAAATGACACAAAACATATCCTTGTCTAATATTATAATTGTTTTTTTTTCCTCTCTCTCTCCCTCAGGGCAAAGTTTATATCAGCAGAGGAGAGAACTGGTGTAACGTTTGATGATTTTGCTGGTCAGGAGTATATAAAGAGGGAGTTACAAGAGATTGTGAGGATTCTAAAGAATGACGAGGAGTTTCAGAACAAAGGCATTTATTGTCCAAAAGGTGTTCTTCTTCATGGACCTCCCGGGACAGGGAAAACTCTGTTGGCTAAAGCTATTGCTGGGGAAGCTGGTTTACCTTTCTTTGCGGCAAATGGAACCGACTTTGTTGAAGTAAAGGATTTTGATTGTGCTAACGACATAAAACAATATTTGAAATATCTCAGGTTTTTAAAGGAGTTTTCTGGTTTTCTTGTCAGATGTTTGTAGGAGTGGCTGCATCTCGTGTAAAAGATCTTTTTGGTAGCTCTAGATCCTTTGCACCATCTATAATCTTTATTGATGAGATTGATGCAATTGGGAGTAAGCGAGGTGGACCAGATATTGGCGGGGTAAGAGTTCTCCTCTTTGCTCCGGAAGTTAAATATTAGTTTTAAGAGAATAAACTTTTTTTTTAAACGTTTTCCTAATGGAACAGGGAGGAGCAGAGAGAGAACAAGGTTTGCTTCAGATATTAACTGAGATGGATGGATTTAAAGTTTCTACATCACAAGTAATGTTTTCTGTTTGCTATTCAAGTTTCTTTTTCAGCAAAACATTTTCTAGCTATTAATCATATAGACTTTTTGCAGGTATTAGTCATAGGTGCAACAAATAGATTAGATATTCTTGATCCTGCTCTCTTGAGAAAAGGGCGTTTCGACAAAATCATAAGAGTTGGTTTACCTTCAAAAGACGGTAGATTGGCTATATTAAAGGTACTTGATTTTTACTTTCTTGAATCAAAAGAGTTTTGGTTTGGCTTTGTGCTTCAGCTAAAGGTTCTGTTTGTATGAAAAGGTTCATGCTAGAAATAAATTCTTCCGATCCGAAGATGAGAAGGAGTTGCTACTGCAAGAAGTAGCTGAGAACACAGAAGATTTTACTGGAGCTGAACTGCAAAACGTTTTGTAATAAATAAAACCTTCAGCTTCAACTACGTGTTTGAAAAATCGAAAACACTGATGGTTGTTTGGTTGGTTGTTGACAGAAATGAAGCTGGAATCTTGACTGCAAGAAAAGACTTAGACTACATTGGAAGAGAAGAGCTCCTAGAGGCGCTTAAGAGGGTAAACCACTGCTTAGCTTCCAGTTTATTCTGTTTTAGCAAAGTCTGATTACACCTCATTGCAGCAAAAAGGAACATTTGAGACGGGACAAGAAGACAGCACGGAAGTTCCAGAAGAGTTGAAGTTGAGATTGGCATACAGAGAAGCGTCTGTTGCTGTTCTTGCTTGTTATCTTCCAGATCAGTACCGTCCAATCAGTGAGGTAAATTGAAATTCTTCATGTGCTCCATTGGATTATAACATGATTTTAAGACCAAATTGTACCATGTGCTTCTCTCTGCAGACTGACATAAACTCGATCAGAAGCCAACCAAACATGCGTTACACAGAAACTTCAGGGAGAGTGTTCGCGAGAAAGTCAGATTATGTGAACTCAATAATCCGTGCATGTGCTCGTAAGTTACAAAGCCAGAAAAGCCTGTTATAGATGTGATCAGAAACATCTCTGTTGCTTGACTTGATTCCTTTGAATTGTTTATAGCCAGAGTAGTTGAAGAAGAGATGTTTGGAATAGAAAACTTGTCTTGGATCTCTGCTAAGTCTACTTTGGAAGCATCACAGCGAGCGGAGTTTCTGATTCTTCAGACGGGAATGACTGCTTTTGGAAAAGCTTATTACCGAAACCAAAGAGACCTTGTTCCAAATGTAAGTTTTTCTATTTTCCATTTACTCTCCTTGCTTCTTTTTGTTTGTTAAGAGCTCTTGTGATTCTCCTACTGCGTGTAGCTTATTCCTAAACTTGAAGCATTACGCGATGAATATATGCGGTTTGCTGTTGAGAAATGCTCATCAATCTTACAAGAATATCAATCAGCTCTTGAAGAAATCACAGGTTTAGTTTAGAATATCAAGTCCTCTCTGTTTCATCATACACTCAACAGTCTTAAAGAGTGTGATGCTATTTTCAGATGTGCTGCTTGAGAATGGAGAAATCAAAGCCGATGAAATTTGGAACATTTACAACACAGCTCCAAGGATTCCTCAAGTTAGTTATCTCTCTCCAACTCTCTATCTTCTCTGTGTGTTTATTGGTTGTTTCAGTTTTCCAAGTCTCTTTCTGATTAATGAAAACAGAAACCTGTGAGACCTGTGGATGAATATGGAGCTTTGGTCTATGCGGGAAGATGGGGAATTCACGGTGTATCCCTTCCAGGGAGAGTAACATTCTCTCCAGGAAACGTTGGTTTTGCAACATTTGGTGCTCCTCGTCCCATGGAGGTACATATCAACACATAGATCAAAAATAACATTAGCAACTACTATTTTCTTTCCCTTTATATATATCCTCTTTTTGTTTTATGCAGACGCAAATCATCAGTGATGACACATGGAAACTAGTAGATGATATTTGGGATAAAAAGGTTAAAGAGATCAAAACAGAAGCTGTCATTCAAGTTGAAGAAGAAAAGAAGAAACCTCAGATCTTGATGGCAACCCATTTCTTTTAAATAATAAAAATCATTTGGTGGTTTTTTCTTTATCTTATTATGTATTCTACAAGAGAATAAGATTTCTTTTAAAAAGATGTTAGTAAAGACCACAACATAACATGTTGTATCTTTCTAGACTATTAGATGTGATCAGTTTTTATTTTAAAAAAACTTAAATTCTTTAATTTTTTTACTAGTTTTGTATTCATTTAATTGATGCAATCTTGCGTGGCTGTAGGGCATGGATAAAATGAAAAGGTCGATGCAATCTTATGCCACTTTGAAAAAATATCAAGTTGCTTTTATTCTTTCTTTTCAAATATACTTTCGATTTGTTTTCATGGCCAAGATGGATTTCATTATCTATATTAAAGATCATGGAGATGTTGAAAGACATTGTCAATTTGAACACCTAACCAATGGCGACAATAAAGTCGCAAGTCGATATCAAAACATCATAATCTTCTTCGTTAGTAAGTAGTTACATGTAAACATATAAATGGTAGAGATATAGTTTTGTTACTTGATTGAAGTTGGGTCCACAAATGAACAAGTTGCTTAGATTTCAAGTTATCCATTATGAAAGGTATAACTCACTCATAAAATTAAATAAAAATAAAAAATAATATATGTAATATGTTCACCATTTTCAAACTTTACTTTTGCATATCATATATAATTTGGTATGAAAGGAGTCCTTTTTAATTTTGAATATATTGATTTTGAATTTACAGTATGTAATAAAACGAAAAATGTAAGATAAGGTTTTAGAAGGCATTTTTTGCAATTGATATCTACCAAGTAGTTCATCCTATTAGGTATTCAAAATTCAACAGAATTCTAACTAATTTTAACATCTAATTCAGGCCTCATTTTGAGAAATAGTCATCAATGTCAAGGTATAGTTAGTGATTTCATCATCTAACTAACTAATGCTCAGTGTATTTTCAACCCGACATATTTTGAGAAATAGTTATCAATGTCAAGAAAAAATATGTAAATATAAATTTGAAAAAAACATATGGCAAAAAAAACCTGGAGCAAATTTTATACATGTAGACTGAGCAACTACCGACTGAAGAACATGATCATCTAGTGACACCACTACTAGTGTTATTGAAGTTGTTAGTAGTTGGTACTTAGTATCATTCATTATATAATTATGGCTATAATTGTTATTATCATCATTGCATTATTTGAAATATAAATTGATTGAGTGGTTATGATTGTTTTCTATTCGTGGCAGTTTTGTATGTATGTATCTTTTATATACTAAAGTACAAGTAACTTGCTTACTAAAATAATGACACATGGCTATTGTTTTACAAAAAAAAAAAGAATTAGAAAAAAGCTAAAAAACCATCACGTAATTTTCAAAATTTGCAACTTCAAATATAACTAAACGCAATGTAACATAGGTCTATTCACATGAAACAAAACAAACAACATCAGTCAAATCATAGCCAGAGGAAACGATTCAAGGCGAGATAAAAAGTTAAAGGCCTAAAAGCCCATGAGTGTAGAGAAATGACCAAAGAAACTAATCCTATTTATGTGGTCGTTGTTCAATGGAGAGATCTACATTCAGACACTAACTTCCAAATGTTCTAAACTAGTCAAGCTCACAATCAGAAGGAGGACACTGACGCTTCAATTGCTATCATAAGAAAGATAGAAACAAAAAAGGATTAATACCAGATTTGGGAGTGATCCAAGCGCATCTTCTACGACCATCAGAGAAGCAATCACCTGTCTCCTCCGTCATATTCCTTCTCAGTGTGCTTGAAGAGTTCGACCCGGTACGCCGCAAACCCCTCTTCCCGCTAGAAGTAGACGCCATACTCAACGGCGACGACTCGCACGAAGACGACGCCTCCGACGAGTACGATGCGTTCATTGAGACACCGTTCCTCCTCAGAATCGAAGGGCTCAGAGGAGACGAACTCTTCTTCGCCGGAGACGCCGTAAAGGTTAGGTCTTTCGATTTACTAGCGGTCTTCTTCACCGGCTTTGACAACGGTTTCTGCTGCAGCTTGTTACCGGCGGGAACGAGAACTGAACGGAACTCTCGGTCGGAGGCCGACATTGTCCTAAAAGTCTCCGACTTTTCGATCGCGACTAAGAAGAATTGCAATTTCCCAAAAGCCCTTAAACCCAATTCCAAGAGATTGTAATTGTACGCACCGATTCCGAGAAACCCTAGCTGCATTTACAACACATTGTTTTAAGAAAATGTTGTAGAGAAATAATCAAGTTGCTCACTCACTGGAGAAGATCACGGGAGTGAGTAAGGTTTACTTATAACAGAAAGTGAAAAAGGTAAAATCTTTGGAACAGTGAGCAAAAAATGGCTTTTTTGACTTCGGAGGAACCCTAAAAAGGAGATGACTTTTCCGATCCAGAACGTCAAGAATCGATTTTGATTGAAGGAAGAGAAGTTGTCGTTAGCCAGTCATAGTTTTACACGTCATGGTTTGGTTCCTCCGCTCCTTTTCTTGTTAGGAGTTGGACCCGACCCGGATTGAGCGGGTCTTTCATTTTGACCCGGTAACACCCCAAGGTTATGTTTGAGATCTGATCTATACACCTTAATGAAGGTAATTTATTGCTTAATACAGTACTTACTAGATCAGAAGGAATGTTTTTGTCTTTGTAGTGTGTATTAATTGATTCGTAGACAAAAGTTTAGTTAGTCCACAGACAAAATTCTTTTTGTATACGGTCCAAAAGAATACTCACATAATCGTCGGGAGCCAGTTGAGGTTTTGTTTATTACATATTTAATCTTCTTGTTTTATTTATCACAGTATTTCCCCTATAGTTTTGGTTTATTACAAACATTATTTATCGTTTAGTTCTTTCTTTTTTTGAACATCTTATATTTTATTAGATAGTAAACGGATGATACATTTTCCTAAGACTAAATAAAAGAAATCTTTGAATAAAAGTTTAACAACTCAGTTGGACTACAAACTAAAAAAATACAAATGTATAATTGTTACCTCAAAAATGGAAAAACTGGCGAGTACTCCTAATAAAGGTAACAAAAGTTATGTCATAGCACAGTTTCATAATCAGAATTAGGTCAACATCGTCAACGAAGCCCAGTATCAAATGGGTTGGATGAAGCCCATCATCCAATAGATTTGAATTATCTTTTATTTACCGAAGCACAATTCACTTGCTCACTAAAATAATGACACATGGCTATTGTTTTACAAAAAAAAAAAATTAGAAAAAGCTAAAAAACCATCACATAATTTTCAAAATTTGCAACTTCAAATATAACTAAACTCCTATATTTTTTTCAAAGGATCTCATCCCACGTTCAAAATTAGTTTTCACCACTTCAAACAATTTTTTTCCTACATAACTTTTGATCTAGGAATCTGTTTCACGTCATATATAACTTCTCAAATCATGATATGACTTCAACCTGTTTCATCTTCTACTATATAATTTTCAATAACTGTTTTTTTTATCTCTTCTTCTCCATCGTTTCATATTCAATTTTCCCAGCTTTTCAGTATATAAACAAAAATCAGTACAAGTCTGTGACTACTCTATTCATATTCTTTTTCTATTCTGGTTCAAATTAATATCATTTGATTCGTTTAACATGATTCTGATAGAAGATGTAACTTGAGTATTCTGTTTTTTCAGAGCTTAATTCTTCAAAAAGGACAGGGAAACCAGAGCAATGTTTACAAACGAGATAAAAATATGTACATTCTCTCTATATAAAGAATTGGCTATTTAAAATTAGTTTTTATGGCTTATCTTTAGAAAGGTATATTCTTCAATCAAAAAGTTCTAAATAGAAAAGGAGTGAATACGTGATTAGTGGACCATTAACACAAGTATTATGCAAAATATGAAGAGCCAATAAAAACAAAAAGAAAAAGATAAAAAGATGTGCCTACAAGGGAGTGAATTCTTCTAACACAACACTAGACTAGAGAATCCACATCATTTTACTGGATCAGATTATAACAACAGTATATCAGGAAGGAAATTTTTTTGAGGATCTCATCAGTTACCTCATTGGATCTTCGACCAATATTATTGTATATATTAGAGTTTCATAAGATATGCATATTAATTTTTGTGCCCGTAAGTAGTACGGGACAGAACACTAGTATAATCATAAAACTAAAACAATATTAGCTTTACATATTGTCAACTATGTAAGAAAATCCATTCTACTCAAGAGAATTATCGGAATGCTAAGTTATGTTATAGACTTATAGCCATAGATGATACAGGAAAATTACAAACCCATATAGTCTCCTCTACGATCTAATTTCGTACATATGTTACGATTAATGATAGTATTACATGTTTTTGAAAGTCTATCCATTAATCAAGTTAATGTTATCCAATTATGATTATGAACAAGTTTCAGTACTGCGATATTTGTTTTCTTTTTAACAATTAGGAATATTTGTTGGTTTCTGAAATGTGACCAATTACAATAATTCATCGTAGTTCTGTCTTCATCGATCATTGCCGATCACCTGCTCTAACTAAATAATAAGTAATGTCTAAAACGCTGCATGCCGTGTACAACAACATAATCTACCTTACGTATATTATTCAATGAGTTAGGTCAAAAAGTTTTATGTAACTGATAGTGAAAGATCATGTTGAAGACATTATATCCAATCGTTTCTTTATGAAGAATACAAATACAAAACGAAAGTAATGTCTGACAAGTTATGATTCTAGTGGTTAAGGTATATATGGAGAAATCATAAAGAAGTAGTGTCATGCAAAACCGAGAGACAATGGTAAAATGATAAATATATTGACTGCTACGAGTATATGTGGGAAAAGTAAATCAGTATGTGAGAAAAGTAAATCAGTATATGTATTGTGGTAAATAAAGAAGTACACTCGCGTGTTATAACTATCATAGTTGTGAAATAAGAATGTGCATTTCAGAAACATTATATGGAAAAAAAAAATCAGAAACTTATGGATTATGTGATGGAGACATTGTCGTAACGTAGTCGAGACGTAAATAACCTAATTTGATTTATTTTCCCACAATTTGCTTACACGTAAGCTAAGTTCAAAAAAAAAAAAAAAAAAAAATTGCTTACACGTAGTCATGCAACTTTAATTTGTTTTTGATTCAGCCAATCTTCTAATTATTATAAATATATATGTCCCCAAATGCCAAAAACCTATCTATCAATTATTAAATAAACTGATCTTGCTTTTGATATGTGATTGAATTCCTTAATCAGATCAGACTTTATTGTAGCAAATTAGCAAGTAATGTTAAAGTAGTAATGATATCAGTAAGTATTGTATGCTGCTTACTTACTTTATTAACATAAAGTTTCATCTAAAATGAGAAGCATGAACCAATAATTTAGCGATTAATAGCAATCTGATGGAAAAAGAGGTCTTCGGTGTTGTCTCCGACATCAAGAGTCTCTCAGATTTGTTCAACTCTATCTCCTTTTCTTTTTTCTCTCAATCGAAAAACGTTGAAGCCGATCGTTTGGCAAAGTCGGTATTTTCTTGCTCCTAGTATGAATGAATTATGTTGATAAAAAAAAACAATAATTTAGCTTCAGGTACTTATTAGCAATCATTATTTGTGAATTTAATTCATTTAGCAAATAGAATGCGGGCACTTTTCTTACTTGTGAGTGAAGCATGTGTCCTATGTAAAGTTAACACGTTAATCTAATGAGTTATTCTTCGTCTTTACGTTCTATTTCAGTATAGTAATCACTTGTATGTCTTCTATAACGAAATTGCAATGCAACAACACAAAATTTATAGCTTACAATTTATTTAGTTTGAATCAGTTCTCTGACCAATGGGTTTGAAGATATATATAACAACCCATTATTATTATCTTTTTCTCAATCAATCAATATAACTATATATATACATGAACACGATTTCTTTTTCTATTTTTCATTTTGGGTGATATATGGTCCAGACACATGCACTGGATGTTGGTGTAGAACCCGATATATGGCTTAGTTTATGTATATATTTTTATAAAAGTATTACATATATTTTAAAAACTTTTCCTTGATATAAATATATATATTTATATATCCATTCTTGTTGGAAACTATAACGAAAATACTCTCAAACCAAAAATCAAACTAATCTCTAGAGTTTACAGTCTATCTAAATATGAATATTGCTGATGGCACAAAGCAAAACGCGTTTAATGAAACTCGGTCTATATCAGATATCCAATTGATGATATCATCACTCATCCATAAAACTCAAATATAATATACTTGATGTTAAATGTAAATACATGTTCTTTCTGAGTACACAATGTCTGTCACACAAATAAAAACGACTGTAAACCATAAAGATTCACGGACTGGAAATAAAGAAGGCAAGCAACTTGCACTTTGAAGCTCGACAAAATTTACCATTTGATTTGATAATACCACACCGTCACGGGTCACTACCAAACACCCTCGCTTATTGGGATCTATATGATTCTTTTATTGTTTTTCCTTTTCTCGTTTAAAAAAAAAAAATCCCACCGAAAATACCATTAGTTAAGTTTTTATAAAGAAAAGAATCTGCTTACTTGAATTTTTTATCATCTACGTAGTTGATTAATGGTAGATGTTTGAGCATTTCAATCTAATTTTTCTAAATGTGTGCGCACAATTTCCTATTGAAGAGTCAGACCTGACTATCAGTATAACTTAAGTATTGTCACAAAATCATATTTGAGCTAGAGAAGTAATACAAAGTACTTGGAAATAAATATGTATTAATATAAACCAGCCAGCCAAGCCAATTCACGGGTTTAAACAAATTTATACGTTGAGACAAAAGAGGAAAAAATACAACCTTGTACGTTGAATATTATATGTGCTTATGTCTGTATAAAGCTAAAGGTTAAAAGTATAAACCCACTCGTATGTGTTGGATTTCCCTCCTTAAGCCCAAAACTTATCAAATCATAATCAAGCCTTAATCCAAGAATCAAGAAAAACAAAGAGAGAAAATATTTGTAAGAGAGAGTTTCCAAAAACAAAATCTTTGTAGTAAACCCTTTCCTAAATATTAAGAGTCTTCTTCTTAAATTTTCTAGTTGTCTAATACCATCTTCATCTCATCGATATTGGATAATTTTCCCAACAGC
>NC_027750.1:36211622-36212653 GCF_000695525.1 Brassica oleracea var. oleracea
CCAAGAAGGTCTGGAAGAGAGACAAGACCATCTGTAAGATATTATCGAGATGAGTACGTTAATCTTACAGATGAGGGGGAGCCTCAAAGCTATGAGGAGGCCATAGGAGACACTCATAGAGATGAGTGGGTTGAAGCTATGCAAGAAGAAATGCAATCCTTGCATGATAATCACACTTATGAGCTGATGAAGCTACCAAAAGGAAAGAGAGCCTTGAAGAACAAATGGGTGTACAGGTTGAAGTATGAAGAGAAAAGCTCAAATCCAAGATACAAAGCTCGATTGGTTGTGAAAGGATTCAACCAAAAGAAAGGCATAGATTTTGAAGAAATATTCTCTCCAGTGGTGAAGATGTCCTCTATCCGAGTGGTTCTTGGTCTAGCAGCGGTTCTAGACTTGGAGATTGAACAACTCGATGTCAAGACGGCCTTTCTACATGGTGAACTCGAGGAGGAAATCTATATGGAGCAACCTGAAGGATTCAAGGTTCCAGGAAAAGAAGACTTGGTGTGCCGATTAAAGAAGAGTCTTTACGGTCTCAAGCAAGCTCCAAGACAATGGTACAAGAAGTTTGAATCCTTCATGGTGGATCATAACTTCAAGAAAACCAAGAATGATCATTGCGTTTTCATAAAGAGGTACGAAAGTGGCGACTTTCTCATATTATTGCTCTATGTTGATGATATGTTGATTGTGGGCCAAGATCGCAACAAAATAGCCGCATTAAAGAATGACTTAGGAGAGTCCTTTGCGATGAAAGATCTGGGGCAAGCGAGACAGATTCTTGGAATGAAGATCACTCGGGATAGGCCAAAGAAGCTTTTATGGTTGTCCCAAGAACGATATGTTGAAAGGGTGTTGGAGAGATTCAACATGCACAAAGCAAAGCCGGTGAGCAATCCACTTGGTGGACATTTCAAGCTAAGTTCAAAGCAAAGTCCAACAAGTGAGAAGGAGAAAGAGGAAATGAAGACTACCCCATATGCATCAGCAGTGGGCAGTCTCATGTATGCTATGGTGTGCACCAGACC
>NC_027750.1:36212713-36243932 GCF_000695525.1 Brassica oleracea var. oleracea
TGGCAATGGAAAATTGGAGCTGAACGGTTACACCGATGCAGATTGGGGTGGTGATAAAGATTCAAGGAAATCAACATCAGGATTTGTGACTACCTTTGCAGGGGGAGCTGTTTCCTGGCAATCAAAATTACAAAAGTAGAGAAAAGTGGAGAAGTATAGAAGAAGAATTGTGTAGAAGAAGAGAGAAAGTTATGGAGTTAGATATTTTGAAATAAATAATAATTTAGAGAAATCTAGAACTTGTTGGAGTGTGCTCCTTCACTTGTATAAATAGGGGTGCTTAGCACCATTTGTAATCATCCAAGAATCAAGAAAAACAAAGAGAGAAAATATTTGTAAGAGAGAGTTTCCAAAAACAAAATCTTTGTAGTAAACCCTTTCCTAAATATTAAGAGTCTTCTTCTTAAATTTTCTAGTTGTCTAATACCATCTTCATCTCATCGATATTGGATAATTTTCCCAACAGCATGCTAGATTCGTTATTTTGAAAAAAACTATATTAAGTAAAAAGATGAATGAACAGAGGTATACATCGTAACACTTATCCAGTATCAAACATTATAGACCGTTTTACCAAAAAAAAACATTATAGACCGTATGGTCCGTATCATTATTTCTCCCTACCGTATCATGTTTTTCTGAGTCTTAATTATATAATAGAAAAATATGAATAATACAATCCTATATTATTTATAAAAACCACCAATTCTTCAGTGAGCGGTACTAGCTTGCTAGTATATAAATAGTATCACTAAACCAATCAAAAATGATATCCCAGGAATCAAAACTCTTAAACACAATGGGCTCTTCTTCTCCACTAACAAGGAGAAACAGAGCACCCTCCTCTGTATTCTCTCTGTTTCTTTTCTTCCTCTGTTTACTAGATTCATCAAACGCTCAGTCCACGCCAGTTTTCGCCTGCGACGTCGCCGGAAACCCATCTCTCGCCGCTTATGGGTTCTGCAACACCGCTATAAAGATCGAATACCGAGTCGCTGATCTGGTCGCGAGGCTCACGTTGCAAGAAAAGATCGGGGTTTTAACGAGTAAACTTCACGGCGTGACACGGCTTGGGATTCCGACGTATGAATGGTGGTCCGAAGCACTTCACGGCGTTTCTTATGTCGGACCCGGCACGCATTTCTCCGGCCAAGTTCCCGGCGCTACGAGTTTTCCTCAGGTTATACTCACCGCTGCTTCTTTCAACGTATCTCTGTTTCAAGCCATTGGCAAGGTATCCCTATTATCTTTTTTATTTTATTTTTATTGTTTTTATTTCCCTTTTTGGATAATGTAAATATCTAAGTTATTAATGCAACTAGGCCCTCTCGTTCTTCTCTTTCTTTTAATACAAGTTAACACGTTCGTTAAACCGTATTATAATCTTTATTACTCGTTTGTTAAGGTTGTCTCGACGGAAGCGAGGGCAATGTACAACGTTGGATTAGCCGGGCTAACGTACTGGTCACCGAATGTTAATATATTCCGAGATCCGAGATGGGGAAGAGGACAAGAGACTCCTGGAGAAGATCCATTGCTTTCTAGCAAGTATGCTACAGGATACGTTAAGGGTCTTCAAGAAACTGACAGCAGCGATGCTAACCGCCTCAAAGTAGCCGCATGCTGCAAACACTACACCGCTTACGACGTTGATAACTGGAAAGGCGTAGAACGTTACAGTTTTAACGCCGTGGTAAAAACTCAAAACCGTTATCTGATGACAAAAAATATATATATTTCATTTTCAGTGTTTTGTACTAAATGGTTGGTCACATATAGTGTGTTTGTCCAATGGTACTAAATCCGGTTTTGTGTTCATTTTAGCTCAGATTTGTTTGTTGTGACCGGTTAGGTACTAGATTTTGGGTCAGTTTGTTTAGTTCAGATTCTGTTTTATTAAAATGCCAAGCCATGGGTTTAATATTGGTTGGACCAAAGACATTTTTAGTGGTTGTACTAACCTTTTGTGTGTGTGTTTGTTTGTTTGTTGGAATAGGTGAATCAACAGGATCTGGATGATACATATCAACCACCGTTCAAGAGTTGCGTAGTTGATGGGAATGTGGCGAGTGTTATGTGTTCTTACAATAAAGTTAACGGTAAACCGACATGTGCTGATCCAGATCTCCTCTCTGGTGTTATCCGTGGTGAATGGAAGTTAAACGGGTAATAATCAGTGGATTTATAACCTTTTTTCATGTCAAAATTGAAAATGTGATGCGTTCTGATTTTGAGTTTTTCTTTTAAAATAGGTACATTGTTTCGGACTGTGACTCGGTAGATGTGTTGTATAAGAACCAGCACTATACCAAAACTCCAGAAGAAGCTGCAGCTATATCTATCAATGCAGGTTTGGACTTGAACTGTGGTTACTTCTTGGGTGACCATACAGAGGCAGCGGTTAAAGCCGGTTTGGTAAACGAAGCAGCTATCGACAAAGCGATCTCGAACAACTTCTTGACCCTTATGCGATTAGGATTCTTCGACGGAGATCCAAAGAAACAGATCTACGGAGGGTTAGGTCCTAAAGACGTTTGCACGCCCGCGAACCAAGAGCTAGCCGCAGAAGCAGCAAGACAAGGCATTGTACTACTGAAAAACACTGGTTCCTTACCGCTTTCTCCTAAAGCGATCAAAACGCTAGCCGTGATTGGACCAAACGCGAACGTCACGAAAACAATGATCGGAAACTACGAAGGCACGCCGTGTAAGTACACAACACCGCTTCAGGGCTTAGCCGGGACGGTATCGACAACGTATCTACCAGGCTGCTCTAATGTAGCATGCGCGGTGGCGGATGTAGCTGGGGCCACGAAGCTAGCAGCTTCTGCTGACGCGACGGTGCTTGTGATAGGTGCAGACCAGTCTATCGAGGCAGAGAGCCGCGACAGAGTCGATCTGAATCTTCCCGGACAACAGCAAGATCTCGTGACACAAGTGGCTAAGGCAGCGAAAGGACCGGTCTTTCTCGTTATCATGTCTGGTGGAGGTTTCGACATTACGTTCGCTAAGAACGACGCGAAGATCGCCGGGATCTTGTGGGTTGGTTATCCCGGAGAAGCTGGTGGTATCGCCATCGCTGACGTCATCTTCGGCCGTTATAATCCAAGTAAGAAAGCTCTGTTTTAAACTTAAACCAGTGATAACCGGTCAATTAAATTTTAAAACCAGAGATAACCGGTGAATTAAATTTTAAAACCAGAGATAACCGGTTAATTATGTTTTAATAGGTGGAAGATTGCCGATGACGTGGTATCCACAATCCTACGTGGAGAAAGTTCCGATGACGAATATGAACATGAGACCCGATAATTCAAACGGGTATCCGGGTCGGACTTACCGGTTCTACACCGGAGAGACGGTATACGCCTTCGGCGATGGACTCAGCTACACCAAGTTCAGTCACAGTTTAGTCAAAGCTCCACGGCTAGTTTCTCTCAGTCTTGAAGAGAATCACGTTTGCCGATCATCCGAATGTCAATCGCTGAAGGCGATCGGACCGCATTGTGATAACGTTGTCTCCGGTACGGGAAGAACGGCGTTTGAGGTTCAAATTAAGGTACAGAACGGTGGAGATAGAGAAGGTATTCACACGGTGTTTTTATTCACGACGCCGCCAGCGGTTCACGGATCGCCGAGGAAGCATCTTTTAGGATTTGAGAAGATTCGTTTGGGGAAGATGGAAGAAGCGGTGGTTAAGTTTAAGGTTGATGTCTGTAAAGATTTAAGCGTTGTTGATGAAGTTGGGAAGAGGAAGATTGGTTTGGGTCAGCATCTTCTTCATGTGGGCGACGTGAAACATTCTTTGAGTATTAGAATCTGAGTCCAAAACGATTCTAATTTTTTTTTAAAGGAAAAATGTAAACTTATAAATATGCTTATTGAATATTGGTAAGCATATTAGAAAGGAAAACGAATAAAAAGGTAATTGTGAATCTCTTATTTTCAATTATTTAATAAAAGTAATCGAAAATATTTTCTTCGTAGAGCAATAACTAATTTTGACTTTGAAATATATTGGTTCTTTTTTAACAATTTGAAATTATTAATTAGATTGTAAACAAAAAGAAATACAAATAATAAAATAACAACATAATGTAAATTGGTGACATCAATTATCCGTTGAGAAACAAAATTATAGTTCAAATCAAATATGCCATCCAATATATATATATATATATATTGAACAACTGCCATCCAATATATAAAACCATTGAAGTGCCAATACACACATACCCCAAGAGTATGACAATATGAGAATATGTCACGCCAAAGATAAGCTGTGGAAATATGCAAAATTTTCAGGCCAAGAGATAAGCTATGAGAATAGTTCATAACACATTGATTTATTATCAAAATATCCAATTTCATCATATAATAACTCACATAATTTAAACTTATCAATAAAATAAATTAAATTATTTCAATTTAGTCATTACAATATATATATATTGCTGATGGTGTTACAAAAATATATATATATATATATATATTGCTGATAAATTTTAATTTTATTTAGGGATTTTTTTCTTACTTTTTTCATACCTCTAAGCTATATTCCTATTTTTTTTACTTAGTGTTAACTATGAGTATGATTAGTTTTAGGCTTACTATTAACTATGAATAGAAATTATAGGTTTTCTTTCTTTTAACTCCTATAAGCTATATTTTCTATTCTTTTCGTTATTATCGACTATGACTTGGACTATTCTTTCGTATTCACTTAGTAGTCAACTTTTTTTTTTTCTTAACATTACTTATTTTAGACATTCGAAATTTTCTATATAATACCTCAACTACTACTCAACAAAACACACTAAACGAAAATCTTATAAACAATAACTTTCTCTACAAATCAAGAAATTGGAGTTGTGTTAGGGTAAGTCAATTGTATAATGTTTTGTATTAATGTACCTATTACCTTTTGTAGCTAGATTAATAGTAAAAAAATGTTTATGTACTATAAATTCAGTTGTTAATATTTATTTATAATATTAGAATTAAATAAATTTAACCATTTATGATGTATTGTCTTATAGGTATAACATATCAAGGACAATCATCAAATGCTAAAGAGCTATTTATTTAGTGAATAAATATTTTATATGTTTATATAGTTTAATTTGCTAATTAATTTTCGATTTTATTATTAAGGGGGAGATACAATGGAAGAATAGTATGATTCATATTTTTTTGAAGTTATGAAAATAAGATGGAACAAATTAACTGGTGTACTGATATTTTTATAAAAGTGTAAAACGAGAATTATAAATGGATTTCGTTTCAGCCACATAAATTATTCAAATGGATGACGAATGGTGGAATAATCATATTCAGATAATTTTACCATTATTTCAACAAGTTTTTAGTTAATAAAATATGATAAAGTAATACCTTATTACTATCTATTTCAAAAATATATGATGCTTCGAACACAAGCTCTCATAGAATTGAAAGATTGGATCCAATTTTTGGAGGCAAACACATATCAACTAAAGATTGATACTACCCAGGTTCCGGAGTGGATCAGAATACAGATTCAAAGACTGTTATTGAGAATGAAAACAATGTTGTGAATTTAGAAGATGATTCCGATGTGCCATCATGAAACCAAAATGAAACATTGTCTTCCTACAATCAGAGTTACAAACGGGTGTACATAAACACTTTGAAGACTTCATCTTCAGCACCTAAAAGAGGAACGACAAACGCTTCATATGATTCATGACAAATGAAGCCTACATGAAACAAACCAAAATTTGTGAACGAAGCTAAGATAACAAGCTGTAACGTGCAATTGACTCATTACTAACATTCCCTGATCTTTAGTATGACTCTATTTTTTATATTAGGAAGCAGTGACTGTGCTTCAAAGTAATGAGACACATGCATGTACCTACCTTAGACTATCCGATGACGATGTTAGAATTAAATATTTTGAGAGGATGACAAAAATCAACCAAAGAACGGAATAAAATGATTATACTTAAATAATTTTCTTTTGTTTTAATTTAGTTATTGTTTAGTGTTGAATATTCACTATAGTTTTCTTTGTGTTATTTATTTAGTAAAATAATATATTTTTTCTTTTAGTGATTTTGTTTTGTTTTTTTTAGAAAGAAACAGTTTACAAAATGTTTGAAGGTGATGAAGCAGAAGATGGAAGCGTTAACTTTGTCGGAGATATGTACATGAGCTAATTCATGGTCACAGAGAAAAATACTATAACATAATTATGATGTATCCACGAGTATAAATTTAATTATGTGAAAAGCTTAGGAGGATTATCAGTTGAAGGAGACTGATAAATTAAGCATCCATGATAGTGTTGCAATCTTCCTCAACATATGTTCTCAAAATGCAATTCAGAAATATGTTAGAAAAATATTTGATCATTCACATGAAATAATAAGCAGATAATTCCATGAAGTCTTGAGTGCTCTTGAAAAATGGCAGTGCATTTGCTTATACATGGTATACACGAGCACACACAAACTTATCCAAGGTTACAATTGAAACAAACTATTGGCTTTATTTTAAAAGATTTATTGGTGCAATTGATGGAACACATGTTCATGTCACTATTGCTAGAAGAGATTCATAAAGGTATTGGAATAGGAAAATTGACACGAATATGAATATTTTAGCTATATGCAATGTGCACATGTTGTTTACATATGAATATCGAAGATCAAAGTATTTGATTTTATTGGTCCTTACTTAGGTACGTAAACGCATCAACTCAAAAGTTTCTTCTTGCTATTAGTTTATTAATTAAGTAGTTGATTCTTGATCATGAATTGTCAGATAACTCATTATTCAGAAGAAGAAAAAATTTATATTTTCTTTTATATCTACATGTCCGTACTATCCCTTATTTTCAGTAAAAAAAAGGATCATAACCACTATTGGTATTCTGATATCAACTCATGATACAAAAGTTCTAACACTGGAAATGAAAGAGCCTTATCGTTTCCGATTGCACCTTTTGGGGGACTCTGGTTATCCTCTTCGACCTGGATTTCTAACTCCATATCGAAGGGGAAGATATCACCCTAACCAATGTGATGGAGCAAGTCTACCAAGTAGTTATAAAGAAATGTTTAACAAATGACATTCTTTGCTATGATATGTTATTGAACTAACTTTTGGTGTGTAGAATGGAAAATGGGGTGGATGGTTTAAGAGAGAAGCCAAAAAACAACATAGATGTTCAAAGAAGAGTTATTGCAACAACACACTACATAATTTTATTAAATTATCAAATTTAGGAGATGTTGATTTTGATTCTAGCCATCCAGTTAGTAATGTACCAACTGAAAACTCTGATTCAGATGAAGAAGAACGCAATAACATTCCTATGCAATATGGAAGGAATCCGTGATGAAATTTGAGCATCGATATGGAATTCACGATAACTTTATATTGTGTTTGTTGTTTTCAATTTAGAAAAAATTTAAAACATGTTTATGTGTTTTTGGTGATATTATTTTGTGTTTCCATTTTTCTATAATAATATATTTTTATCTTATGTTATTATTTAAAAACAAAAACAAAAACCAAAAATTACAATCTAAAATTACCATTCAAATTTTTCAAAAAAAAACTAAAATCTACAGCAAAATAAAAAAAAAGAAAGATTAAAAGCCATAAACTAAAATTTTAAAACTATGTAAACAATCATGACCTTAATAGTGTTTGAAATATAATTGTTATTTTAAGGAAATATATATTTTTAAATAATTTAGACAATTCTTAATTTTTGTTGTTAGTCCGTGATATTTATCTTTTCATATCACATCCCCTATATATTAATCATGGAGCATTACAACGTGTTTTCGTAGCCACGTGGCATCACGAGAATGATTCTTAGAATTGTTAGAAAAATAAGTTGGTCCATATAAACATATACTATGCTTTTTATTATACTAACTATCAAATTAATTAATAGTATACAAAAGAATATTTTTTTCTTTCTTGAAATAAAAGCTACTGAATTACCTAATATGGTTAACATATATATGACAATTAATGATTATGAATAATATATATTTGATAAAAAAATTTATAACCTCTCTCTCTTTTGTTTAATTTTATACTATTAAAAGAAATTAAACAAACACATTAAGCATATAATAAAAACAATTAGATTTTTTCTTATATGTTATATCTTGAATTTTTAAAAACGACTATAAATTATTAAAAATGGTAAAAGTCCCACATTAAAAAAATTGTGATCAATGGTTTAACTTTTTTTTTTGTTTAACCAAGATACAAATGATCATATATCATAGGGGTGGGCGTTCGGATACACGTTTAGGTCTGTATCGAATATTTCAGTAGAATGGTATAGAACCCGTTCGGGTATTTCTACACTTCGAGTCGGGTTCGGATATTTTATGTTCGGGTTCGGATATTTTGGGTCGGGTTCAGATATTTAAATTTTGAAGAAAAAATAAATAAATTGTTCATTGTTTAAATTTTTGTATTTAAAAATATTTTAACTTAACTGTTTTTTTTAATTTTTAAAAGATTAAACTATTAATATGTTTGGAGATAAAACTTTAAAAATAGAAAGACACTAATTTAGTTGTTGTTTTGAAATTTTAGATGCAACTTTTGTTAATGCAAGAAACAAGAACTTGATATGTATTTTAAGTGAGTAGCAAATGATTTTGTCCATAATTATATTTATATTATCTAATTTTGAGCAATAAGAATCATTAATATAAATATTTCAAATAAAATGAGAGAAATAATCTGGAAATATAGAGTTAAATATACTTATGTTTGGTTACCTTCGGATATCCGTTCGGGTTTGGATTCAGATATTACCCGAACTGGTAAAATAAGTAATTTGTTTTGTTGTTTTGATTAAATGATTTTTAGACCGAGCTGGTGAATATATACTAGACAAACATTTATACTTCAAGTTTGCACTTATATTCTATAATAGCTTGATATATTAGATTTGAACACTAACCTGTTAATATAGTTTCCCGGTGATTTTTTTTCAAAATTTTGATTCTTAGATATGTATATGGAATGAAACTAATTTGTACAGGTATCCATTTTTTTAATTGACACTTATGTAATTCACTGAATTCATAAAAGAAGTTAAAAAAAAAAACTTAACTCATATCAATGAAACAAACACGAGAACGAAAGCACAATTCTATAGAGGTAGAAAATGAAATCACTTATGGAGAGTCAATAGTAAATAAATCGAGAGCAGAAAACCTAATCTTCTTTCGTCATTATACAATCGATGTTGCCTATTTGGTTTTGGTGATTTGTGTCAGCCGCAAAACTTAATTTCCTTTTGTGCATATGAAGTCTTAAAAATTATTAAAATGAAATGTATTACGTTAACTTTTCAACAACGATGATATATTTAAGAGACTAATATTTGTATTCGTCATTTTATAATCGATAAAGATTATAGTGTTGCAAAATGTTAAAATCATTTCATAAACAAACATTATTATAAGACTCACCCCGCGCATGCTCGCGGGTTATCATCTAGTATATACTAATCATGGAGCATTACAACATGTTTCGTAGCCACGTGTCATCACGAGGATGATTCTTAGAATCGTTAGAAAAATAAGTTGGTCCATATAAATATATATTATATTTTTTACTAAACTAACTATCAAATTGATTGGTAGTGTACAAAAGAATATTCTTTCTTTCCTTAAATAAAAGCTACAGAATTACCTAATATGATTAACATATATATGACAATTAATGATTATGAATAATATATATTTGATAACGATTTTGTATCATCTCTCTTTTTTGTTTAATATTATATTATTAAAAAAATTAAAAATCACATTAAGCATATAATAAAAAAAAATTAGATTTTTTCTTATAAGTTATATTTTAAATTTTTTAAAACGGCTATAAATTACTAAAAATGATAAAATTCCCACATTGAAAATTTTGTGATCAGTGGTTTAACTTTTTTTGTTCAAGTAAGATGCAAATGATCATAAATCGTATGAATATGAAGTCTCATTAATAGATATTCACATTATGCATATATATTAATATTATTTAAAATAAATTAGTTACTATATAAAAATATAAAAATATGTTAATTTCAAAATTTGCGTCAAAATTTTTATTGAGATCTTAATATTTTAATTTTAAAATGTGTATTGAAAAACCTCACATTAAAAGTTTTGCGATTAACAATTTAAATTTTTGTTGCATCAAATATACAAATGTTAATAAAACCATATGAGTAGAAAATGTCAATAATAATTATTTATATTAAAATATACTAGATACATCTGTCAATATCACTAAAGCTTAATTATATATCATATAAAGTAAGTAAAATGATTGTTTTGATTTATTTACTAAAACCGTTATTGTAAATTAACAAAATGTATTGGTTTTGATTTATGTGGTTACCCTAATGTACAAATTATTTTTTAGATAGCTGGTTACTAATATGCTATTTGATCCAGACAATCCGAGAAATACACTTTTTCAAATCGAAGTGATTTTTAATAATGGAAGCACTATATATTTTATTTCATTCAGATTAAATAATTTAGTCATGATTTTTATTCCTAAAAAGCTTTTAATGAAATATCATGAAATATCATGAAAAGATTTCAAAGCTTTTAATGAAATATCATGAAAAGATTTCAAAGCTTTTAATGAAATATCATGAAATATCATGAAAAGATTTCAATCACCTCCTTTTGAGTTTGTTCGAAGAATGAGAGATTTGATCATTCGTCTTATATTTGTTTCTCTGTAATACCCTATCTAGCTATTATAATTGTAAGAATGAGAGATTTGAACTATTTATTATAAGTTTTCTGGTTTATCATTTGATAAATCAAACAGTTATTATTTTATACATAGTTTACATATACTAGAATGATTAAATATTATATATATTTTTATCAGTATACTCTTAAGTAACTAAACTTCAAAAGTGTAGGTCAATAAAATAAGTAATTTGTTTTGTTGTTCTAGAATTAGATATTTTTAGACCAAACTGGTGAATATATAATAGACATCCATTTATATTTCGAGTCTGCACTTATATTCTATAACAACTTGAAACTAGGTATTTTTCCCACGCATGCGGACATAAAAGTGTTATAATTAATTGTTCATACATGCATTACTAATTAAAAGACTACTATGTGATTTTCTCATGATCATGCATGAGAATAAAAGTTTTTAAAATAAATAAATTATAGTATTAAAAAATATTTGGTTTTGTATGTTTAGGTTTTAAGTAATTTTGTAATTTTTTTGTATGATAAAAATTGAATTAAGTATCTTTATGTTCTCGTCTTAATCAGATATGTGATTTGAAATATAATGTTTTGTATTAATTTAACTATTTGTTACGGTATGTTGATTTGCATCTATTATTTTAAATTGATGATGATTTTTTTGTTTTAGTCAGGTTAAAATTGGTTTATTAGTAGGTAGTTCAGTTTATTCTATTATATTTGTAAAGATATTTTATAAAATTTTGTATAGTTTGATATATGTTGTTTTGAAAATTTAAAAACAATAAATATTAAATCAGATATGCATTAATAAACATAATTTGTAATATTTTGAAAATTATTAAATATATATATATATATATATATTTATTTATTTATATATAATATATAATTCATAATAATTGTTTGATTTAATTGTTCATATTTTGATTGGTTTCGCTATTTATATTTTGGTATTGGGTTATATCATAATTTTTTTTATAATTAGACTAAAATAAGAATAATATTATTAATCATACTTTGTTTAGTTTTTCCTTCGGTTGATATATATATATATATATATATATAGATATATGTATGTATGATTTTATATATGTATTTCAATAAAATATATGTATATATTTTATAAATTTATATAAATTTATAGATATTTATTTTTTGTTTATGATTTTTGGACAAATAAAAAGAAAAATAATTTTCTTTTATATATATTCTATCTTTTTACATTTTGTATATATTTAACTGTATTTTTATGTGCTATTGTAAAAAGAAAATTTAAGCTAAAAATTTAGTTAGTGCAAAAATGAAAATTTAGTTAAATTTTTTTTTAAAATTTTATTAAGAAAAAAAGGAAAAAAATAATAATTGCTATTAACCGAAATTATATATAATATTTTAGTTGTTATTATAGGTTTTAAATGTAAAATTTTGATATATTTGTATATGAAAGTTATTATTTTTATCTTCTATTCCTTTTTATTTATGTAAAATAAATTCGTTTTTACTAAATTACATACTTTAAATATAAAAAAATTGATATATATGTATATTTAATTAAGATATTGTCTTTTCTATTAAATTCCTTTTTATTTTGTATAAATTTAAATTCATTTTTATTAAATTAAAAAAAACTAGATGTTTATATGAAAGATATTGCTTTTTCAGAATAAGGTGATTTGGAAACAAATATTAACAAAAAAAAAGTTAAATAAAAATGTTAATAATGTCATTATAATAATTAAATTAATTCATTAAAGTTATCATTTTGATATTAGATTTGAACACTAATATTACAGAGATATTAGATTTGAACACTAACCTGTGAATAGAGTTTACCGGTGATTTTCTTCAAAATTTTGAATATTAGACATGTATTTAGAGTGGAACTATTTTTTACAAATGTCTATTTTTTAAATTTTAAATTGAAACTTACGTAATTCACTGAATTTATAGAATAAGTTAAAAAAAAAAAAAAACTAAACTCATATCAATGAAACATAAACAAAAACAAAAACACAATTTTATAAAGGTAGAAAATGAAATCACTTATGGAAAGTCAATAGTAAACAAATCGAGAGCAGAAAACCTAATCATCTTTTGTCATTTTACAATCGATATTGTCTATCTGGTTTTGGTGATTTGTGTCAGCCGCAAAACTTAATTTCTTTTTTCCGATATGAAGTCTTAAAAAAATAATTAAAATAAGATGTAATATGTTAACTGTTCAACAACGATGGTACACTTAAGAGATCAATATTTGTATTCGTCATTTTACGATCGATAAAGATGATAGTGTTGCAAAATGTTAAAACCATGAACAAATATTATTATAAAAATTCACTCCTTCGGGTTATCATGTAATTATCTTTTTACACGATGGTGTTATCTTAGCCCAAAAGATCCGGATATTAGGTTTAGAACTTTAGATACTGCTAAATCACCGGAGCTGCATAGACCAACCGAAAATCATGAACATCATTACCGGTTTATTCGGTTATCTCCGGTTAGATTTGAAAATACATTTAACCTCTGTAACAGAACAGAGTTCACGTTTCCTTTTTTGTCTGAAACTGTTAAAAACTCACCGGCCAAAACTAAACTAAAAAAGATCGGTAAGGAAAAGATTTGCGAATATCTTCTTTAATGAAAAAGGAAGAGCAGAGAGGACGGTTCTTCGCTTCTCCGAATCTTCAGACGGCGACGGCGAGGGATTGTTTTCAGACATGGCGTATAATAATAACGGAAACGCGGTTGCGGCGGCGGATCCTTTGCCGGGGAAGAAGACGAAGCTTCAGTCGTCTCGGAGTTGGGTCAGCATAGTCGCGACGGGGGAGAGTGAGACGCTAGATGTCGATAAGTATGCTATCATGCACCGTGTTCAGATCCACGCTCGCGATCTCAGGATCCTCGACCCGAATCTGTCGTACCCGTCTACTATTCTTGGCCGAGAGAGAGCCGTTGTGTTGAATTTGGAGGTGAGGATTTGTTCAGTTTCATCTAATTTGGGTTTTGTTTTGTCTCAGAGTTTGATTTGTGTGTGTTTGTTGCAGCATATCAAGGCGATTATCACTGCCGATGAGGTTAGTTTTGATTTGTCTGGGCCTTGATAGAGTCTGAATAGGTTACTAGTGTTTTAAAGATTCACACTTTCATCTATGTTGATTTTGCTAATAGAATTAGGGTTTAGCTTAGCATTCCCTAAATTAGGTTTTCTTATCTCTCATCTTGTGTTAATAAATTGATTTTATTACAGGTTTTGCTTAGGGATCCATCGGATGAGAATGTTATTCCCGTTCTGAAGGAGCTAGAAAGACGCTTACCTGTTGGAAACGAAGCACAGCATGGTCAAGGAGATGGGAAAGAGAGCTCAGCTGCACAGAATGACGCTGATGCTGGTGAAGAAGATGGTACTTATCTCCACAAACTCTTTAGCTTTTTTTTCAAAGCACTTGTAATCTTTATTTTTTAATTGGTTTATTGAAATGTCATTGCAACATAGATTCCCCGTTTGAGTTCCGGGCGCTGGAGGTTTTCTTGGAAGCAATATGTAGCTTCTTGGCTGCAAGGACAACAGAGTTAGAAACAGCTGCTTATCCTGCTTTGGATGAGCTTACCTCGAAGGTAGGTACACTCACCGTTTAGTTATCACCACCAGTGATGATCCAATTTTGAACGGTGTTTTGTTACATTGATCTTGTAGATTAGCAGCCGTAACTTGGATAGAGTTCGGAAGTTGAAGAGTGCCATGACTCGGTTGACAGCTCGAGTTCAAAAGGTGAGCTATTTTGCATAGAAAGGCTGTTTGTAATAGAAGGAGATGATGAAGAAGCTTCATTGCCTTTTGTAGGTAAGAGATGAGCTCGAACAGTTGCTGGATGATGACGATGACATGGCGGATCTTTACCTCTCAAGGAAACTCTCTAGTGCTTCCTCCGCGTCAAGTAGTCCAAACTGCTATCTTACTTCCCCAACAATAGGTTCCAAGATTTCAAGAGCTAGCAGAGCGAGTTTAGCCACAGCTCGTGGCGATGAAAATGATGTTGAAGAACTTGAAATGTTGCTCGAGGTTTGTTCTTACTCCACAAAGGTTTTTTTTTATCTTATATTCACATGTGACGTCTAATGCTTCGATATCTTTTTACAGGCATACTTCATGCAAATCGACAGCACTCTGAATAGATTAACAACAGTTATGTTCTTGCTTCTTCTTTGTTTTTAGTTCTTGAAAACTGCTCTTCTCACTCTCCTGTTTTTTTTTTTTTTTTTGATGCAGCTACGTGAGTACATCGATGACACAGAGGACTACATTAACATCCAAGTAACCAAAAACGAATCCTCTAATCCGAATTTTCGTAACATCTTAATCTAAAACTTGTAATCATTGATTCTTGTTTTTGCAGCTAGACAATCATCGTAATCAGCTGATTCAGGTACGTGAATCTTGAAAACCAAAGCGTTTCTTTGTTTTATCATCTTCTTGATTATCTCCAAAAAAAAAAAACCTGCAGTTGGAGCTTGTGTTAAGTTCTGGAACCGTTTGCTCAGCATTTTACTCTCTTGTTGCTGGAATCTTCGGGATGAACATTCCATACACATGGAACGATAACCATGGATACATGTTCAAATATGTATGCAAACAAGATCTCAATCTGCTTGTTAAAGAAGTAATATCAGGGTTAACCTATATCGGATGTTGTTGTCGTTGCAGGTCGTGATCCTGACGGGAGCAATTTGTGTAATCTTGTTCACGTTCATAATGTCACACGCTCGGTACAAAGGGCTTGTTGGATCTTGATGTGTGAATTTGGGGCAGAGAGAGTGGCCTTATGGTTAGAGATAGTTTAAAGAGGCTTATAATTGTAACGATGTGCTTTATTACTCTACTACACATCGATTCCGTACAATTGAAGCATATCAAACACTATTTTTTTATATAAGCCAACAAGTCTTTGCCCCATGTTAGCCTTACCAAAGTACATACAACTCTTGAGAATCTTGAAGTTAGAGAAACTAAAAATATACATCTAATTTTCAAAAATTACCAGTTTAAGGTTATGTTGTTTCTATATTGGTCTCTATATGGTTTAGGTTTCTGTTTTCAATGAAACATAACACTCCGCTTTCACACAAATTGTGTGTCTGAGTTGAGTTAAGATCTCTTCTCTTGGAGTTAGTGTGTGTGAACAAATCCAAAGCTTTTATGTATTGGATTATAGATTCCTATACTGAGCTTTTACTTACAGAGAAGCAAGTAAGCGGGTTTGGGCTGAACCTGGGCTATAATTGGGCCTTTATTTCGTATTAAAATCAAATTATGTACAGTCCATCTAGGATCTTAGTGTTTTCTTTTAACATCAGTTAGTAAACTTTCTGAAATAAAAAATGTATATGACATGCGAACCAACTCCCTAAACTCTACATGTAGTCAGAACCTAAACCTTGTCTAAAAATAATGCAACAATGCTTTCGTGTTTCCACACACACATTTTCGCCAAGATATTATAATTATAAAGTAAAAGAAGGTATAAAATATTGTGGACGTCAGCAAGTTCGCGTGGAGAGATGAGGACAAGGATGACGGAATCGTCGACTTAATAATATAATAGTAAGATTCCCTTTTATTTTATTTCATTTTTGTACTTTTTCCTCTAATATTTAATTCAGTATAACTAAAATAAATGATAGATTCTTCCACTCTGCAAGGAACCCATTGGCTGACGTAATAGGAATTGCCTCTTGGAGCAACATAAAAATCAAACTTCATTTTCATTTTTAAATAGTCTTCTTCAATATGGTGTGGTCCGTTGCTGCAATTCTCTCATCACACCATGAATTTTTTTTTTTTAAATGTACCGTAAAATATATAATACTTTGTCCATATTTTTCCTCACAGCGCACATCTAAGACCATCTCCAACTCACCCTTATTTCTATCTCTATATTTTCCTCTAAAATAGAGAAACTCTATTATAGATGTGAAAATACTCTAATGTATGTCTCTATAATAGAGTTCTTCTATTTATAGGAGAAAATATAGAGATATGATATTTATACCTCTAAATATAGAGGCAAAAAGTAATTTTCCTCTATATTTTCCTCTAAAATAGAGAAACTCTATTATAGAAGCATACATTGGAGCATTTTCAGCTCTATAATAGAGATCTCTATTTTAGAGGAAAATATAAAAGTGTACATTGGAGATGCTCTAACATTTCCCTCCCACTAATCATCTACATGTTCCTTTACGTTTGTATTTGTGCTTGTTTTCTAATATGTATGCACACAAATTACCATCAATGTTTTGATTAAAACATGTCTTCTGCTTGAGTAGAGACCTGACCATTTAAACATATAGATCTAGATGTAAGTACAAGTATAGATTCGTAAATATTTTTTTGGAAGCTTTATGCCATAAGTGCTCATGGCCGGCTTAGATAGGGGGCGAGCGGTGTGACCGTCCCGGACCCAATCCGTTGTCCATCTATTTCTTAATATATAAGAGTCTGATTTTTTAAAAAAATACATGTATTTTTATATTAAAAATAAGAAAAGGAGTCCACATTTTTTTATATGAAAGTATTTTTTTTATTTTCATAGATTTATTTTAAAAAATACTTCTGGTATTTTGAAAAAAAAAACATATGTCTATCAAATTTTTTAAATAATAATAATAGTTTGGAAATTAATTTTTTTTGTTTTTGCTCCAGGACCCATGACACCATTGAGCCGGTCCTGCAGGTGCTTAGCATTTGGATAGTGGGATCTAATTCAATAATACTAGGTTACATGATGCCATCTAATTCTATATTTTACTCCATATTTCTGGCATGATTACAATAATATTTTTGTTCTTTCTCATTTATTAAAATAACAAGAAATGATAAAAACATCATCAAGTTTGTAGAACTCGATCAGCTGATATATATCACTACACAATCCACATAAAAAGAAAATAGGAAAAATGAGGTGCCTTAATTTCAGTCGCCCCCAAACACTAAGATCGAGGCGCCGCATCTTCATTCTCCTTTCGGCGCCGGTGGAGCCCCTGCTCGCCGGCGTCGCCTTCTTTCTCTCTCGTGTTCAGCTATGTCCCGTCTACCTCATTCTGTTATGCTTTTCGCTTTTGTTTTGTTGTTGCTCGAGCTGCAGTTGGAGCCATGGAAGCGGCCTCCGGCGAGTGGTGACACGGCTTCTGGTCGCGTTGTATCCACCTCTGACTTCGGCCTCTCTCCCGCAGACCCGGATCTGCTAATTGAGACTCGTTCTGGTGCTCGGCCACTGCATAGTTCGAAGAGTTTGCGTCTCCGTTGCTCTCCTACAAGACCTTCCTTCCGGCACCGTCGAGCTGCCTTATCTTGTCCTCCTGTCGCCTCCGCTAGCCTCAGATCTATCTACTGTTCCGATTATCACAGAGAGCTCAGGCCTCTTGCATCTGTTGGCTACTGTTTCCCTCCCACGTCACAAGCTACCTCCATCTTCCCCATTACAGTCGTGAAGTACTTCACTCTTCGGTCCGAGGTGTTTTCCACTATCTCCGGTGATTCTTTTGCGTCCAGTCCGTGAATGTTCGCTAATCCCGTCCAATCACTTGTTCCCCTCCAACCCCACTGTCGTTGCATCTCCTTCAACGCTACTGCCATCGTCACTTCTCGTTTCTATGGAGCTAAGCTATATCATTTAAATCTCCTCCTCTTACTGACCGCCGGATCTATTGTGCAAGAGTGTGGTTTCGCCAGATTTGCTCGTTACATTCTCAAAAAAAAAAGTCCTGAGACATTGTTGTTATCGCTTATCAAAAAAAAAAGGTTTGACTTTGGAGGTTATCAAAGTCTAAATGATCTCTCAAACAATACATAATTTTTCTTTCTAGTTGTTTGTGTGACAATAATTGAAGAATTAGTTAGCAAAAAGAAAATTGAATTTTTTTACATTGTACTACTATTCTCTAAACCAATCTTATCTTATCCTCTCCTCCTTCGTTTATGCTTATAAGAGCATCTCCAATTTACACTTCTATATTTTCTTCTAAAATAAAAATCTCTATTATAGAGGTGAAAATGCTCCGATGCATGGCTCTATAACAGAGTTCTTCTATTTTAAAGAAAAATATAGAAAAAATTTACTTTTAGAAATATCATATCTCTATATTTTCCCCTATAAATAGAGGAATTCTATTATAAAAGCATACATTGGAGCATTTTCAATTCTATAACAGAGCTTCTCTATTTTAGGGGAAAATATAGAGATAGAAATAGGGGTGGGTTGGAGATGGTCTAAGGTATATATATATGTACCATCAAGTTTCACTTTTTACCCAAGGCCACCATAAGTCACCTTGGTTGGTGCTTAGTCCTTTTCAAGCACAGTTAATATCCAATTATTGGTCTGTACTTTGTAACTCCGTTAACTGCAATTTGTATTTCACTGTAGTAGTTTTTACTGTTCTTCTTTATTTGCTTTGTACTGACAGAGATTCTTTTGTAACTACTGCAGGAAGGTTCTTGCTCATACTTGAATATGGACAGGGCAGACACATGGGGGTTTGTCAGTGGTGGGAGATGTTTATATCTCAAATTGCTTTTATGATTGATTGTAGCTTACAAGGTCTTCTTAAGTATTATTCTTCTAGGCATATTCCTGTTTGTTTCCTTCCGTCTTCTTCATATGGATTTGAACGAGAGTGGCCTTCACTTTTCTCGTACCAACGGTATTACAAAGCTTGATCACAATTACGGTGACACTGCTCTCAGCTTGAAATGCCTTGGAAGCACTCACTACAACCACAAGCTTTGCTCTGATGTTTCTAACTGTCCTGATGGTGGTTGCGGCTTGGTTCTCGGTTTAGGTCCAACACCGCCCTCTTACTATTACAATGTCAACAAAGTCTCAGCTTCTTCTGGGACTTTTCAAGAACTCTCATCAGGAGGCAACTCAATTCTGCAACTCGGTCCTCCCGCTGTCACCACCATGGATGCTTTCAGCAGCCTTGATTGCTCGTTGCTGACATATACAGAGACTAATGTGTCCCAAGCTGATGAGGGTTCCACCTCTGCAAAGCGATCTGGTGGCTATATGTCATCGCTTTTCTTCGCTGCAAGGACCGAAACCGTTAGAAAACCTTCAAGAATGCAAGAGTGGAGTAATAATTCACAGCTGAGCCATCATGAGTCAGAGTTCTCTGAAAGAACGGTATCCGCCACATCTTCTCAGCACAGGACGACCAACCCCAAAAAGTGCAAGTTCATGGGATGCACCAAAGGAGCCAGAGGAGCATCAGGGCTCTGCATTGGCCACGGAGGTGGTCAGAGATGTCAAAAACCAGGCTGCAACAAAGGCGCCGAGAGCAAAACCACTTTCTGCAAAGCCCACGGTGGAGGAAAGAGATGCCAGCACTTGGGATGTACCAAAAGCGCTGAAGGAAAAACTGATTATTGTATATCTCATGGAGGTGGAAGACGCTGTGGGTTCCCTGAGGGATGCGGTAAAGCTGCGCGCGGCAAATCAGGGCTATGCATCAAACACGGCGGTGGCAAGAGGTGTAGGATCGAAGGATGCACAAGAAGCGCTGAGGGTCAAGCCGGGCTTTGTATCTCGCACGGTGGTGGGAGGCGTTGTCAGTCTCCAGGGTGTACAAAAGGTGCTCAAGGGAGTACAAACTACTGCAAAGCTCACGGTGGTGGGAAACGCTGCATATTCGCTGGATGTACTAAAGGAGCAGAAGGTAGTACTCCGCTCTGTAAAGCTCACGGTGGAGGGAAGCGTTGTATGTTTGATGGAGGTGGGATTTGTCCTAAGAGTGTCCACGGTGGGACGAGCTTCTGTGTAGCGCATGGTGGTGGGAAGAGATGTGTGGTTGCAGGGTGTACTAAGAGCGCTCGTGGGAGGACTGATTGTTGTGTGAAGCATGGTGGTGGGAAACGGTGTAAGTCTATTGGGTGTGAGAAGAGTGCGCAAGGGAGTACTGACTTCTGCAAGGCGCATGGTGGAGGTAAACGGTGCTCTTGGGGAGGAGATTGGAAGTGCGAGAAGTTTGCTAGAGGGAAGAGCGGTTTATGCGCTGCGCATAACAGTATAGCTCAGGAGAAAGGTGGAAGCAAGATTGGTTTGATTGGGCCTGGACTTTTCCGTGGACTTGTCTCTACCTCTTCTCAAACTACTGCTACTACTACTACTACTACAACTGATCATTCTCAGTCTGGAGTCAGTGCTGTTTCTGATTGCACAGACTCCATTGATGGCTCGCTACATCATCAGCCTGAGAAGAGGCAGAAGGTGATGATACCAATGCAGGTGCTTGTGCCTCCTTCGATGAAATCTTTAAGCTTTACGGACGCTGAGAGACCAGAAACGGAAACAAACAACAACAGTGGGAGCAGCAATGGGAGGAACGTCTTTGACTTTATGATTCCGGAGGAGAGAGTTCATGGCGGTGGGCTAATGTCTCTGCTTAATGGCAGCATGAACAAGACACTCCATTGATGGAACCTGAAAGCTTTCTCTGGCTCATCTGCAAAAAAGCTTAAGAATCTGTGTAAAGCTTATGTAATATGTATAGTTTACCTTTGTCTCTTTGAACCTTTGTATATTCATGGGTCTGTGTTTTTGTATGGTCTTGACTCTACCATCTAGTCGATGGCTCGAACCCGAGTCTTATGTTTATTTGATTATTAATTTGGAATGTTTGCAATGTAGTATAATCAGCGTTCAGAAAATCGTTAGACCTGTTAGTAAGCGTTTTGTAGAAAACTAGCAGCTTGTAGTATTATTTGGGTTTAGATATTAAGCATTAATGAATCATTGATTTTTTTTATATTTCACATTTATATTTTGGATAGGACTTAAGCATTAATGAATCGTTTTCCTGCACCATGTTCAGTAACGAATTTTTTAAATCTAACTTATATTTAAAAATAAATTTTATTAAATATTATAGATTTTACTATTTTATTACTAATATTTAATATAGATTTGATATATATTAAATCAATTTGTATAAAACTAATAAAAATGATATAAATTGTATAATTATCAAAAATTTAGCCTAAACAATATTTATAAAATTTGTAGATATATAAGAAACTAATGATCTTACGATTAGATATTTAAATTTTTTAAAAATTGTAGAAATTTTTGAAAACTTTAGTAATACAAATTATATAATTATACAAAATAATAATATTTCAAAATTTGAAATGTTATATATGAATATATTTATTTTATAGATGATGTATGAGCTATTACTATATTTAAAAAAAAAATTTACCAAAAAGAGATATCAATATTAAATGTAATATATGAATTATTACCATATTCTAATAAGTTTGCCAAAAATATAAATTAACATTAAATAAAATTATCCATGTCATATTTTTTGGAAGCCTTGTCATCAATTTCAGTAGTCATGTCATATTTGTTTTGTGAAATTGATTGTACAGAGAACATGTGGCAAAATCACTACGCAAATATAGTCTAAGGGATTGATTTTTTTTTTATATTTCACATTTATAATAAATATTTAATTTTTGGGTTTAATTATAAAATAATATTTTGATAAATTACAAAATTACATATACAAAAAAGAATTAAACTTTTTGGATTTACACTTATATTATTGGTAGATAAAACATACGGAAATTCTCTCGGATAACTTTTTTAAAGTTTTTGTCACAAAATAGCTCTCAATAAAGAAAATGACTAAAATAGCTTTTTTATTTTTAAATTTTAATTTTTTTTTTTAAATTTGAAATCCTATCTCCAAAACTCCACCCCTTAATTCTAAACTCTAAATCTAGATTAGTTAACCATATTTTTACCCATTAATAAAACTTATTTTGGTTATTTTCTTCATTGAAAACTATTTTGTGACAAAAACTAAAAAAAAACTATCCGAAATAATTTCTCTAAAACATATTTAGATCAATTTTAATCGATTTATAACAGTTGAAACCGATTTAAATCACATAAAGAAAATCATTTCGGTTATTACCGGGTTTATACATCGAGTAAAAGTGTTCTTACTGTTTTCTTGGTACTTAAACCGGAGCTTCTTGGATTGAATAACCGGAGCTTCTTGGATTGAATGTAAAATCATTTTCGGTTTATTTCAATTTGACCGGTTTACTGGAAAGGTTTAGAAACTCTCCGTCAAATGGACCACGACCGCCGTTATCTTGTCCGTTAGGTGTAGTATATATACACAGACGTTAACCACAATCGTTCGTCCTTTCGAATCTGAAACTTTCCCTCTTCCCTGGAGCGAGAGAGCTTCGCTCTGCTATAGGAACAGAGGAGCACGACTTAGCTACTTGTTTTCTCTAAGGTATGCAAGCGATTCTCGATTCCCGTTCTAGTTACGAGCTTTAGATTTTTCTCATTCTGTGATTCAATCGATTGTTTTTTTCTCCGTTGCCGATTCTTCTTCTTCTACCTTGATTTTGATTCTACGATCCGATGGTTGTTATTCTTCTTCCTCTTATCGTTCTCGCGTTCAATTTCTTCAAGCTGTGATGAATCTCGGTAATACTTTCCCGGAAAGTTTGCGTAATCTCGTGAATCCTCATCGCCAAATTTGGCGGGAAAATGTTGTTTCTTAATTGAATCGATGCTTCATTCACAGAAATTTTTGATCTTGTAGTTTCGATTCTCTTCACCTGTTTCCTGAGTTGAATGGATTGCGTTTTACATTCTTCAGATTGTTAATTTTTTCTCGGAAAGCTTTAGCGGCAGGGGAGAAACATCGAACAAGCAAGGATTTTTTTTTTTTTTTTCTGGTGATTTGTTGTTAAATTGAAAACCTTCAGGTGATCTTAACTGAGTCGAATCTTATTCACATGGCTTTTTGATCCCATGCTTTTGATTCTCGAGTTGAATGGATTGAGTTTTACATTCTTCAGATTGTTGAACTTTCTCGGAAAGCTTTAGCAACAGGGGAGAAACAGAGAACAAGTAAGGATTTTTTCCCTGGTGATTTTGTTGTTAAATTGCAAATCTTCTGGTGATTTTTTTGATGGAAAGAATCTCATTTTTGTAGTCTCTTGTGCTCCAAGCAATCTTGTTTTCTCCAAAACTAGAGACATGATGGAGAAAGACGAGTCATTTGTGTACAACGAGGTGGAGGAAGAGCAGAGTCCCCAAAGCAACCAGACGTGGCCGATGGATATGATCAGGCAGAGACGTTTTCAACACAAAATGTCATCTCTTTTGAGTCCCGTGACTCCTAAGAGGAACCATAGCCTTAGCAACGCCAAGTCTCTCCTCAAGAAGTACTCAAAGTCTGATCCAATCCCTCGTAAGCAGCGCTTTCCTGTTTCATGCTCGGATGAGGGAGTCTTGATGGATGGTGTTCTGGTCACATCAGCCTCCGAAAAGAAAGTTTCGGATTCGCCTTCTAGATTGAGCTCCCTTGGACGATCTCCACGTTCTTCACTCGTCCGGAGTCAACATAAGAATAGCAGCCCTAGGAGCCTATCAGGAGGAAACAAGGTAACATCCTTTGTTCTTTTTTTGTCTCCATTACTTTGTCTCTGATACTAGAGTTGCTAGACGTTAGTGATTTGATGCCTTTTGAGGAATCTTAGAAACTTCAAGAAAGCTAAAGCTAAAGCCGCATCAAGTTGAAAATGTCTTTTGTTGTTGAACATTGGTACATAAGTCCAGTGTCTTACTTGCTCCAGAGAAGTAACGTTTATGTATCATACCAAATTAGGTTCATATTTACGCGTTGTAGTGTTTGCCTTACGAGTTTTGTGGTTATTTTGCAGGAGGATACCACTCGGTCTCATACTTCTTCAGGTGGGAAAGTGAAGATCTTGGCAAATAGTCCTTGTACTAAACTTGAGACACCAAAGGTATGGCTTCATTACACAGGTCTCTCAAGAATCTTAAAACGGTCTTCATTTGGTTTAACTTTTGTTCTCACAGGCTACTAGTTCTTCAAATCTGAATGCCACTGCCGAACCATTCACCTTCTCACCGAGACCTTTACAAGGACTAGCTTCTCCCTTCCCAGTCCGGCAACTTCCATTTGACCATGGTCCACTCATTCAATGGGTTGTAAGTTACTCTCAACCCAATTTTCTGTTTCAGAAACGTAAACTGAGACAACAATTTGACGCTTTACGTGATATCACTATGCAGAATCCGCCTCCGCACCAGCAGCTGCGTCCGAGCAATAGTCATTTATACCAGCCTCCGAGCTACGCTTATCCGAGATCACTACAAGTTCATGACCTCTATCCCACACATCACCCATTCAGGTCTCCTAGACCCATTGGCTACCAAATGGGTTATGACCCCAGAATCATCTCACTACTTCCCACAACACCTCTCGCTACAAACACCAGCAAGCCACCTGTTCATACTCCCATATCTACTACCTCTTCAGCCAATCTCAGCACCGGTAATACCACCCATGACTCAAGACTAGACTCTTCACTTTCTGTTGATGGAGGACTCGAAACAGTGACACAAAAACAAGACTTGTCGTCACCTTCTGGTGAGCTTGAAACAGTGACACAGAAACAAGGCTTGTTGTCACCTTCGGATGAGCTTGTCACGATGGCTGCTGCTGAGCTCAAAACATCAACGCACAAACCAGACTATTCACCTTCTGCTGGACTTGGACTTGAAACTGTGACGACAGATAAAGACTGGTCACCTTCTGATGATGGACTCCCAAGATTCACACAAGCTCACACTGATTTTATGAAATCACAGGACAGCAGAGTTCTCCCGGATGACGCTTTCCAGCATTACATATATAGAAAGAGACTGCCAATATTCACTCAGCTTTGCTCGGATGACGCAGAAGGGTGTGATGACACCACCCATTAGGTCCATACTGAACTCGACCACTTCTTTGCCTGTGAACATGGTTTTCACTTCCTCAACCTAAACCGCATGCAGGTAACATTCTGTTCATATGAACTCTTTTCCCATCCATTAAACTTTTTCAAAATTTCATCAAAGAAGTAAAGATCATTTTGATACAAATTCAAAGAAAGATAGAGAAAACAAGTCCATGGAATAAAATACAGATATATATATACACTCTGTTTCTAATCAAATGGCATCTTCTACTGTTTTATCCCATAGATGAATTCAAAGCAGAACTAATTAAACCCTGGTTTTGATTTTGGTTCTAGGTGACTCGAGCACAACTATTTATGTAGAACCAAACTCATAAGTTGATATATTAGATTCTCTGTAAGTAGTTGTGCTCGAGTCACATAGAACCACCATCATTTGTTCATTCATTTATTGGTTAGAAGTTAGAACTTAGAAACCCATATGTTGATATATTACATTAACATTTTTTTCACTGAAGTTATTCAGTTTTATAGTTATGAAATTGTTATTCCAGAAACAACAAAACCATGAACCTCACCACAGCCAAACTATACAATGATTCAAATCCCATCACCCTCTTTCAACGTAAAATCTTTCCTTTTCTAGTTTTTATTGCATTTTATCATTTATTTTATGTGCGCAAGGTGCTTGCATCATGCATGAGTCAGTGCTTGTTAAGCAAGCACCCATTAAAATAAAATAGGAAAATATATAAATAGACGTAGAAAGGCAACGTTGCTTGGCTCGGAACACAAAACAACTACTAAACTCCATCAAAGATCTATAGAGAGAGAGGCTATAACTTGCAGAAAAAGGCTCTCGATTGCCAAACTCTTATAAATAATCAACAAAACACCAATCCTACTACCCGACCGGATCAGGTTTAGGCCACACGTACATAAAATGTAGATGTCACACTTGAGAAATTATGTACTTCAACAGAATTTGCTTTTAATATATATAAATTTTCTATGTTTTAAATTGTAAGCCTTTTTGTTGTCTTTAAAAACTTAGCGCTGACTCATCAGAAAAAGTATTTTAATACTATGTGCTCAAAAGAAAAGTCAGTTTGGTCTCTATAACTTTTAAAACACACTATTACCTTTCCCCATGATTATTCGCCAACATGAGGGTCTTATTTTTGTAAGCCTAATTTGCATGCATCCAGTGGTAACATAATCATTACATTTCCTATACAAAAACGTTAGTGTTTTGGATCTTGTTAGTCAAAACTCTAATCCGTTTCTACCAAGAAAAATATATTTAAGTTAATACTATTGTTCAACGGATGCTAAGTAGGCTGCAAATTCATCCCAGGCTGGTATATGTGATTTTCCTCCTAACCTTAGGTATATTTAGGCAAAAAGACGAGGTATATATATTTTATATATATATACATTTAGTTTTATTGGAAAACCTACACTAATCAATAATTTTATGGTTATGATTGAATTGAGAATAAATCTATTATTTACCATATTCTTTCGTTGGTTTATGATCTTGATAGGAAAAAAATCATGAATTACTTTTGTTGTTTTGGTATGGAGAATTATCAATTCAATTCAGTGCATATATACACATATTTTTAGGTTTGAAATTGTATAGCTTTAAAACTGACTGATGAAGGTAATTTAACATATATTACAAATTATTTTCTTTGCAATATATTTTTTGCACAGATACTATTTGCTCATTTCTCCCACATATAAGACAGCATAGCCAATTTAGTATTAAAAAGATATATTGAATTAGAAAAATAAAATAAAATACAACAAGACTATAACTTCTTCCTTTGTTTTTTGCTTCTTGCTTGCAAATTGGGGATTGCTAATCTTACAACATATAACTTGTAAGAATGATGTCATTCTCATCCTCCTTTTCCATTTTCTTCTTGGTACAGAAATGTTTTATAAATAATGACCCACTAAACCTTTTCTTTTTGGGTGCTTTTGTCTTTATCACGGTAAGCTTACTTCGTCAAGATCATCTAAAGACAAAAACACTTCATCCAAACATGAGAGTTCTGGCCCATCATCATCCTCTTCCTCACTGCAATTTTGTTCATACACTCTGCATATCACCCACTTGCTATAATCCTGCACACAAAGATCCATGCCACGCTGGAGGTCAATTATTAATTTAGGTTTGATAACTTTAGGCTTATGAAACAAAAGGGCACTTACGGTTTTGTGACTAGAACTAGTAGAGCCACGGCCTGATCTCTTAGAAGATCTCTTAGAGGAAGAAGAAGAATCTGGGAGGGAATATTCTTGCATGATCCAGTTAGTTTTAGAATTTCCAAGATAGAAAGTAAAATACTTTTTGATGCCAACTTTCTTGTGTGTGGAGCTTGTGAAGATTGGCTCGTCTATTTCCATTGATCCCCAATACCCATTGCTTGTCACTCTTTGCTGCGTCTTTCTACTATAGAAGTACCATTGCCTCCCTTCTCCCAAAGCTTTACCTATAATTATACGTGAACAAATTAGCGTTGATGGCTTCAACACCATATAATCTTGAACTCAGAAAAACTTTAGACCAAATATCTGAATCTTTTTGTACTATCCAAAGTCTTAATTATATTGTGGTATGGTGAGAAACTATGCATGGTTATCTATTCTACCGTATATCTGCGTAAATAACTATTATGGTTCGTTACGATTTTAGCACTAACTCAGATTAGTCTGAATTTTTGATCGACAAGTTTTGTTGGATATATAATAGTATAATTTAGTGTAAGATAAAATGTCATGGGTATTTGTTTTTATATATATCTACGTACATGACTTGGTGTGTGTGTTCTATTTGTAAATGATGTGTATCATGAGATCGAATGATTGATATCGGCGCACATGTATGTGACTATGAAGAAAGCAATATCAATGATGGCTCACCAGATAATAGATTCCTTCCAAGAGAATAAAAAGGAAATTTATTAGGTAGAAATTGGTACTATTAGTATTTGTGTGTATGGTAAGATTTGGTAACAACAACAATCCTCAAAAAGAGCAACCCAACAAAAGTATACTGCTAAAAAAAAGACAGATTGGTTACTTAAGTTGGTTACAACAATCAACCTATGTCCTGTAATTTGGATCACCACTCTTATTTATGTCAAACTATACGTATACTTACATGCATGTATACATAGAGTCAATTATGAACGTCTGCATGATACATATATGATATATGGAGAGAGATGTGAGTGTATATACCGGGAAGGTCCCAAGGATCGTAAGGGTAAAGATCGAGGTCGGGGATGACGTCAGGATGACAAGGCAAGAGTGAGGCTTTGCGCTGAAGAAAGTGGACGACGAGTTCTTCGTCCGTTGGGAAAAACCTGAATCCCGGTGGTAAATTCATTGATAACGATGTTGATCTCAGTACTACTTCACATGTACATAAACATATATGTGGTTGCGTGTGTGTGTGTAGAAGAAGAAGATTAAATATGAAGAGAATAGGTATGTAGAGAAGATGATGTGGAACCAGAGGAAGTGTGTGAAAGAAATCGAGGTATATATAGGAGATACAAAAAGGTGGAATTAGGAAGGCGTATTTTTTTTATATATATGTCGTCTTTAATTCACTTGCACACACAACACCTTCAGTTTTTTTCTTAAAGATACGTAATAAAAAAAGAAATGATAAAAGAACAACAAAGAAAATGATGCTACGTGGTAAAGATGGAAGCAAGTGCAGTGGAACTAAATAAGAGAGGAGAAATCGATGTAAAAGGGGCATTTGAAAGCTTTATTTTCCGAGAAATCGTCGCCTTAAGTGGATCTTAGAGCATGATTATTGGAGGATTTTTAAAGTGGGGTTCTTATCGGAATATAAGAACCCGTCTTTTAACTTTTAACTAAAAATACTAAGAACCGGCTCTTAAATAAGAGTTTTAAAAAACGGTTCTTAGTTTTTTTAGTTAAAAGTTAAGAGACGGATTCTTATATTCCGTTAAGAACTTCATCCTAAAAACTTTCCAATAATCATGCTCTTACAATGTTGGCTGCTGTTTTTTTCTTGTTAAAAGTTTTTTTTCTGCTTTTGATTTTTTTTAAAAAAATGTTATTCCTAAAACAAAACTTCGTGTTTCCATAGTTAATAAGAGTATTATAGATGAGTAGGCTGAGGAATTATTGAATTAATTCGAATGTTCTTATTAGTATTATGCTATAAGTTACTAGAGCATTTACAAAAACACTCTATTTTCACTTTAAAATAGAATTTGGAGTAAAAATACTTCAGTTTTACTTTATTTTTTACTTAGTAATAGAGTAAAAATGAATTTACTTCGTTAATAGTGTAATTTATTTATTTTTTTGTTTAACGTCCTTATATAATTGATTTATTTTGAAAATAAAAAAGAATGATTCACTAGAAATTGTCTTGCAACAATATAACTCTGTCTTTGTTGATATGCAAGTATGCAACCAAGTAACAACACATAGATACTGGATACATAAGTTAGAAACAGAAAATAACAATTCCATAACGCATCAGAGCCTTGTAAGGTGTAACGGGTTTAGATATCTGAATATTTTCAATATGGAAAATGCGATTGAACAAAAGATTTACACTTATGAAATTCATTCATTAATTAACATTTCAATGAATAAAAAAAGAAAAGAAAGAGGCGGGCGGAAACGAGAGGTGTGCAGGATAAGACGAAGATTCTTCCAAGCAAAAGAGTTATCCGCTTTCTTCTTCTCCGCCACTAAGACGAAGATTCTTATCCACTTCTCATTTCTTTCTCTATATTCTTATCTAAGGGTTTTATGTTGAATTACATTTCTTTTTTGAGAAAAAAAAACTATACAATCAAATTAAATTAAGTAAAACAAAAATTACACTGTGTATACTTCCCCTCCAACTTTTGGTTGAGTATATCGTTTTCGTGTTTTACTTTGGCATGTAACACATAACTATACAAATAACAAAGTCGACGTCATTGAAAACAGTATACTAACGATTGCGCTAACACTTGTGTGCATAATTTGATGTCACAGTTCATCTAATATGCTAAGTCCATACTAAATAACAAATAATGCACTTAAACACCAACCAACAAAAATGAATCATACTGTTCACAGTTTATGGACTTATCTCTATGTTTCAAGTTTTGACGGTCAGTTTTCTAATTTATTAATGTAGCTCACAGTTTACGCCAAATAGAAAGTTAGCTACAAACCAAAACAGTTGCTAATATTTCACTAATGTCTTTGTAATAGTACTGACACTATAAGAAAACATCGTAATTCCGACGGACATTCTGACGGAAAATGAGATCCTCGGAATATTCCGACGAATTTCCTTCGAGAAAACCCAAATTTCCTCGGAATATACCGATGAAATACCGAGGAAGGCATATTCCTCGGAAAACACCGACGAATATCCGAGGATATATTATAGCCGTTGGAGAGCCGTTGCCGATTTTAAAAATTCCGAGGAAATTCCGAGGAAAGAGCCGTTGCCGTCGGTATTCCGTCGGAATTTCCTTGGTACTGTCGACAGCATTTCATCTATAAATACCCGCACCCCCAACCTCTTCATTCACTCCATTTCTTCATCCTCTCACATACTATATTTACACACGAATTTGAT
>NC_027750.1:36244205-36244920 GCF_000695525.1 Brassica oleracea var. oleracea
CGGTTAGGTTAGAAGAACCAATTAGAATGGATGTAGATTATGGTGTAGGTACTGAGCAGATGGTAAATGATCATTTTAGAGGGGAAGATTTACCTAATGCAGAAGCTATGAGATTTTATGATATGTTGGATGCTGGAAAGCAACCCTTGTACGAAGGTTGCAGAGATGGTCATTCAGCTTTATCATCTGCAACAAGACTGATGGGCATTAAAACATATTATAATTTGGCTGAAGACTGTGTGGATGCGATTGATGATTTTGTAAAAGGTATTATACATGAGGATAATATAGCCCCTGGTTCATACTACGAGGTTCAGAAATTGGTAGCTGGTCTTGGTTTATCGTATCATGTAATAGATGTATGCAGCGATAATTGCATGATTTATTGGAGGGCGGATGAAGAGCGGGCTACATGCAAATTTTGTGGAAAGGCTTGTTATAAAGATACGAGTGGAAGAGTTCCAGTGCCATTTAAAAGGATGTGGTATTTGCCTTTGACGGAAAGGTTGCAGAGGTTGTATCAGTCTGAACGCACAGCGCAACCAATGAGATGGCATGTGGAGCATTCAACAAATGGTGAGATTAGACATCCTTCAGATGCAAAAGCGTGGAAGCATTTCCAATCAAAATATCCCGACTTTGCGTATGAGAGAAGAAATGTCTACCTTGGATTATGTACTGATGGTTTCAGCCCGTTTGGCAAGAGTGGAAGACA
>NC_027750.1:36245647-36259717 GCF_000695525.1 Brassica oleracea var. oleracea
TTCCTCGGAATATTCCGAGGGCATATCTCCTCGGAATATCCCGACGGATACACTTCCTCGGAATATTCCGACGGCAAAGGTTTCTCGGAATATTCCGACGGCCAAAGTTCTTCGGAATATTCCGATACCTCTTTTCTCTCGGAATGTTTCAGAGGACCGTTCCATCGGAAATATCCGAGGAGATACCGACGAACAGTCTTAGGGAATGTTTCTTTGGAATGTCCTCAGAATCTTTAATTCTCGGTATTCCCTCGGAATTTTCCGAGAAAATTTCGAAGAAATTTTATTTTCCGACGAGAAATTTTCGACGACCATTCTCGTCGGTATGTTCTCGGAATATCGTTATTCCAAGGACGTACCGACGATATTTGTCGTCGAAATACCGGTGTTTTCTTGTAGTGTGAAAAGATAAACATTGGGAGGATTTTTCGAGGTCGAGGAGTGATCATGACACTTCATGCTGAGATCATGCATTCGCAATCATCCACGTGGCGGAGATGTAAATGGGTTTGGTCGTCAACCATAGGATATGGGACCCACGTTTCTCTCTTCCTTTGCCTTCATTTTGAGTTTCTTGTACCTTTGTATGTACCCAATTCCCTCGCATTATTACCCTCTCTACTAGTATTTCTTTTTTTATTTTGTATTTATGAATTTTAATAAATTCTCCGTTATTATATAATAGAAGTATTTAATTTCGATACAAAAATAATCTGTTGACAAACAACCTTTTTGCAAACTTACATTTCTATTAACTTTGGATATTAATAGCTCTGAAATCATGATTTTAATTTAAATGTAAGATAAGGGATTTAAGCATGTATGAAGAAAACTTTAACATTGATCAATCTTTCTCATACAGCCCCCCTCAAGTAGCAGTCAGTGGCTTTCCTTTTAAAATTGAGATCCACACAAACTCAAAGACTGCCCAAAAGATTGAGAATTCAATTTATTTCTTGGCTTTGGACCCACTCTTCTCTCTTAAAATAATCGATACTCCGCTCTTGTTTGCTTTAAAATTTGAGTTATTATAGTTATTATTGTTTTAACTGTTATTAATTTAAAAGCTTACTAAGGAATTCATCAGATGAGTTAAAAAAAGAGAGAGCATAGCAGTAGGCATGCAGCCCCCAATGAATAAGAAGAGTGTGTGGGTGCTCTCTCCTCAACTTTGCTTCAGATTTCTCCAAGGTTTTAAAATCAAATAATTGTTTCTATATTAATAAAAATATAGACTGAATATTATTATTTGAAGGGTAGAATAGTCACTGAGGAGTTTGGACTTTGGAATGATCTATTGCTCACTTTGAACTTTGGAATGATCTATTGCTTACGCTTACGCACGCACATGCCCACGCCACACGCGTGATCAAGAGATCTTTGTTCTTTCTTAGTTTTTCCAATTTCCTCATTAACAATCAATCAGTATATCTTTCCATAATTTCATTAAGGTTTAAGATATAATCATTTATGTTATAGTATCGAGTTACTGTTTGCATTTATTATATTAATGCATTAAAACAAATCGAAATTTGGAAAGTTAAGGCGAGTGTTTACTGTTTAGCGATCCGAAAGTATATTAAACATACACTGAATTGAATTTAAATTCATTTAGATCATCGTGGACGGTTTGACTAATTTTATAAAGTAATTTACTGTTGTATTGGCAAAAAAAACTTGATTTTACTTGATTGAGATATAAAACAATACAGTAATTATACAATTGGATTGCTTAAGAAAAAAAACAAAATTAAGAAAAGTGATCGTATCAATACAATACTAAAATACAAATATAAGCCATGGAGATTATGTCCACGTAGGATATAAAAATCAACCAATCAAAAAATCCGAAGTTATCACGTCATCTCATTTATTTTTTCGTAAAAAATGAAAAAACAATGCGAAGGAAATGATCGAACTTGAGTTAGTATGACATAAATATAGGACAGTTACCACTAAGCCATTGAAACTTTCTTGGACACATATACAAGAATCACTAGGTATGTAATCAGAAACTCTTACCTACAGTTACAATAATATGAATTCAACTTTCAAGACTCCGATACTTTATTTTGCAAAAAAAAAGAAGTAATTGACTAAGCTAATATATTTTTTGAAAGTGTGAGAACATTGACAAATATGAAAAAACATAGATTTTTGTTTTCGTGACAAAGGTAAGAATTTTTTAAAAGTAAGTTTAATATATAAATTTTCGTGACAAATATGAAAAAACATAGATTTTTGTATAATTTTGACAAAACAACTCAAAACATAGTTCTCTAATGTCTTAATAAAATATTATTTAAGGGTGCAATAATTAAATATATCAATTCAATAAATTTTGTAATTTTATAGACAAAACAATTACACAACAAATTTTGAAACATTTGTTTAACCTATCGATTTCATTTCATGAGAATCCAACTAAACAAGATAAAAAAACAATTAGATTTACAAATATTTAATTACCATTTTATTCAATTTTGATTAATTTCAAATTGTAATAATGTATCTTTTTGAAGTTACAAAAAAATAATGTTCTTTCTTTATTACACTAGCATTATATATATATATATTCTATATACACAAATAAATATAATATAACAACATAAACTTGTTTTCCCCGATTCATATGAAAACTTTTTAAGTTATCCACCAAAGCAAATTAATTTAATCAATCAAATTGTTAGAATACAACAAATTAATATATAATTTTATTTTAAATTAAATTATTTAAAAAGTGTATTTTCATTAAAAACAAAATAATAAATAAGTAAAACTGATTTGACGGTAATTTTTATGACATATATATATATATATCAATTCTGTGAAGGAAATAGAAGCTTAATATGAAAAAAAAATCTTAAAGACAAAAAACTCTAAAAATTAACAAAAACAAAACTAATAAAAACTAAACTATGATATCACTTGAAAGCTTCTTAGACAAAACTAATAAAATTTTTAAGCGGTAATTAGACAAATTTGATTTTGTTTGCCTGCCAAAAGTTTATTATTAATTAGCATCAGTTATTTCAAGATGTTTAAGAAAAGATGGACAAAAGAATAAGATGGACATAAATGATATACGAACTATGAATAGTACTTTGTAAAGCTGACTTAGATAACACATCTGCACATCCATTTCTAGTCCTTTTTGATGCCTAATCAATTTCTTCAGAGCAGTTATTCCACAAAGAGATCGTATGAGATATTGTTTTGATATTCAGATTTGTTTCTTGACTGTTAAGAAGATGGATAACTGTAAAAATGTTTTCTATAACTGAGTCCCCAATATGAGATAAGTTTGTTTAAAAAGTAAATAATTTCATTTTTCTTATATTATATAATAAATATATATTATTTACTGATAATAAAAATATAGTTATTCATCTATCACAAATATCTATGCAAATATGTGAATCAAGTACAATAAACAAACAACATAATGATTTCCACAAAGAAAATTTAAAAAATATATTTATGTCATGTTGTCTTATTTTATATTCTTTAAATAATGTAATACAATATTATACATTATTTTTTTAGAATTGAGAAATACATATAATATCTTTAAAAAATCTAGTTATATTAATAAGAGAGTAGTGATTCAATGTAATATCATCAATAAACTAAGTGAAAATTAAATACTAAGGTATCCTTTTTATCCTTTATTTGGCTACGCCTACATGTAACAACGATACAACTCAGCTCACTTCTGACATTTTTTTTATTATAGACCACATATATCATATAAAGATAGTAAACTGACTCGAATTCTTCGTCTTGCGCTTTGTTGTAATGAGAAGAGTTACATTACATACACTAACGCACCAAACGAGGTAAAATAAGTTGTTGATATTGTCAGGTTTTTCATTTTTACTGGCTTTTATTAATATCTGGAGAGCAGATTAGTCAACTGACTTATCAAAGCTCCATGGTCATGTGTGTAGCATCATATCAACGAATCAAAAGGAACTCTCCAATTTTCAAGCAGCGCTCAAGTGAATGAGGTCAGTTGGAGAGATTTAACTCTTGTTATCTGTTTTTTATCTTCTCTTAAGGAAAGATCATCAGTTCAGTTGTATGTGTCATGTTGGCTGCTTTTCTTTTTCTTTATCGGAAAATATCTTAGTGTTTTAATGCTTCAAATTGTGATTGATGCTGCTTTATTGAACCGCCAAAACCTAGAAATGGAAAAGCTAGTTATAAAACAAGGGATTATCACAAATGATTTCAGTTATGTTTGATCGGAAAACGGTATAGAACGAGAGAACGTTCGGTTTTAGAAGTGAGTTTAAGCAAAAACGTCTTATTAATGGTCGGAATAACGTTTTGTCGGTTACAAGGTAAGGAAATGCGTGAAAGGAAATGTACCGGAGCCTCGAAGGCTTTGCCGGAGAGATACAGCAAGGCGAGATAACAAAGGTAAAACCCTAATCTAGCCGCCAAGTGTGTATCAGTGATTTCGGATCCCTCTTACGTTACTTCTCCCTCACCTTGTATAGCTAACCTCGCGCTCTCCCATGACCTAGTTTGCATCGTCTTCGTGGGCTTCTAACTCGCTGGGCCGAGAAGCCCATGCTGTCTCGGGGAGCCGTTTAGTCGGGGACGCTTAGCCGAGGAATCGACCAAAAGCTCTCCCATGTTACGTCGAGAGACACGAGCTTTGAGCCACCACGCCGAGCCATTGTTCCGTCCTACGTGGGCCGGGCCGTCTGTTCTTCAGGCCTTGAGGGATGGTCGAATTCACCCTCTACAGTAAGTCCCCCCAGTTCATCGAGATGAACGTCCTGTTGAACTTGATACATAAATGATATATGAACTATGAATAGTACTTTGTAAAGCTGACTTAGATAACACATCTGCACATCCATTTTCAGTCATTTTTGATGCATAAATTCAATTTCTTCAGAGCAGTTATTCCACAAAGAGATCGTATGAGATATTGTTTTGATATTCAGATTTGTTTTTTGATTGTTAAGAGGATTGATAACTGTAAAAATGTCTCCTTCGAATATGATATGTCTATAACCGAGTCCCCAACATCAAACAAGTTTGTTTAAAAAGTAAATAATTTCATTTTTCTTATATTATATAATAAATATATATTATTTACTGATAATAAAAATATAGTTATTCATCTATCACAAATATCTATACAAATATGTGAATCAAGTACAACAATCAAACAACATAACGATTTCCACAAAGAAAATTTAAAAAATATATTTATGTTATGTAGTCTTATTTTGTATTATTTAAATAATATAATACACTATTATACATTATTTTTTTAGAATTGAGAAATATATATAATATCTTATCCGCGCGTAGCGCGGTTAAAAAATATAATTCCAATAATACTAGATGATAACATTTTTGAAATATATTCGTATTTAAAATATATAAACAATATAAATTTTTGCAGATTTAGTTTGGGTTTTGGTTTGGATAACCTATTTATTTATTTTTTCAAAAATTAAAATTCATATATACTTTAAATTTTTCAAAATATAAAAATAATATATAATATATAACATATAAATTTGAATAATATATGTCAAAATACTTAAACTTAACATATAATTTAGTTTAGTTTAAATATTTGGATAGAAAAATAGAAAATCAATAGATATTTAAGTAGTTTAGATATTTTAAATATCGTTTCGTTATTTTAAACATGTACTTATAACTATTTGTATATATTTTCGAGTATTTTGGACAACTTAAAAACATCTTATATATTTTATATATTTTTTAGATATTAAATTAAAAATAATTAATATATTTAAGTATATACATTTGGTTCAGATATATTCGGATACCCGAAATATTTCGGTTCGGTTCCAGTACTTCTCTAGTTACCAAAATTTTGAATCCATTCGGATATCTAACCAATTTTGGTTAAAATTCAGTACTATTTTTTTGGATCGGGTTTGGTTCAGTTTTTTGGATTTGGATTTTTTGCCTAACCCTATATTTTTATTGTAACAAAATTTTAAACGAAAATGATGATGGTTCATTGATTTTGGATATGCAACAATTTTTAAACCAAAACATATTTTAGTATGTACGTGGCTCATTTAGCTAATCATTAAAACATGTTCTAGTCCCATTTAAGGAAAACAATGGGCTGAACTTAAAAGACGTTACCATTTCAAATTGTCAATGAATACTTTCATATACTCGCTGCCGGTGTTGTGATGAATAGAAAGGGAGTTAGGGTTAGGAAAGAAAACTTGTTGTGCAATCCATGTTCTCGTTAGGTGATTTCAATAGCTTCTAAATAAATCTTCGTTGTATCGATCTCTTATAAGATTTTCTAGCAATATTAATTAATAAAATCTTACACTTGCTAGAGTAATCATTTGTTTCTCAATTAATATATAGGAGATTAGAATAATCACATAAATCAAAATATACCTCTTGTTTATTTACAATATTTTTATGGTTAATATATCAAACTAATCATTTTATTTATTTTATATGGTATATAATTAAATTTCAATGATATTGACATAAATATATAGTATATTTTAATATAAATATTTATTATTGAGACTTCCTACTCAAATTATTCTATTAACATTTGTATGTTTGATGTAACCAAAAATTTAAACCATTAATCCTAAAATTTTCGATGTGATATTTTAGATGCAAATGTCAAAATTAAAATAATAAGATCTCAATAATTTTTCAGTGCAAATTTAAAATGAGCATATTTATGTATTTTTAAATGGTAAATAGTCTAATTAAACGATATAAAAATAGATTTATATATATTATTTAATATGAATATCTACTAAATAAAATTCATATTAATACGATTTTATGATAATTTGTATCTTATTATAACAAAAACAATTAAGTCATTGATCATAAAATTTTCAAAATGAGATTTTTAACATTTTTTGTAATTTATAGTTTAAAAAAAATTAAAATATAACATATAAGAAAAAAAATATTTTGTATTAAATGGCTAATGTGATTGCTTAATTTCTTTTAACAATATAAAATTAAACAAAAATGAGAAAGGATACAAAAAATGTTATCAAATCTTTATTATTCATAATCATTAATTGTCATATATATATTAATCATATTAGGTAACACCATAGCTTTTATTTAAGAAAATAATACACGATTCTTATATTTTGGGTTAATATAACGTTCTCTATCAATTGGATTTTGGACCTACAAACTATTCAATTGATTCTTATGATGCCACGTAAGCCAAATTGACATTCTAATTAAGTGACACATCATTAAATTTTTTTTGTAATTAGTACAAAATATATGTTAAATTTTTTAAATGATTCTCAATTAATATATATAGGACACTGATATCTCGTGAACAAATGGGATCATATAAATTTAATGGTAATGGTTTGACTAAGATCACATCCCCGGTACAAACTAATCAGATTTAGTTAAACACATAAAAATAACATTTTTGGATTAAAAACCACCACTAAGATTGATGAATGTATGAAGAGTCATATTATCATTCTAACAAGTTTCCCTTTGTTATGAATGAATATGTTTCATATATTTTTTAAAGCTGTTGAGCTCAAAACAATAGAAAAGTAATTAGATTTGTAAAATTACGATTGCAAATATAAGACTCAACAACACAAGCAAAAGAAAAAGAAAAACTAACTAGGATCTAAACAAATATGACAAATAAAAAGGTGTACTAATTGTCTTCGATTAACAGGGACTACGTGGTGTTAATGATGGACACGTGTGAAATCTGTACTAACCAACAAAAGAAACAAACAGAAGCAATGAATCAAATCAAACTTTGTGATATTAATAATAAAGAAAGCCTTTATCCAATTAAGCTTTTAATTAATGGATGAGAGGAGAAGAGATTGGATATAGTTTCCGCTAATTCTTTGTGTGCAGTTAGGCATATGGGCACGGATCGGATATCCGGATTTTTTAAGGTATTTGTGATTTGTTTCGTATGTCACGGATATCTATTTTTTCGATTTGATTTGCTTCGAAAAAATACGGATATTCGAAAAAACATATATCCGGAAAATAAATAGATATTTGCGGATATTTACGAATACTTACGGATATCTCATATGTTTTGATTAATACAAATAATCTTAAAATTTTGATACAAATTTGTTTTGTAAAATATGTTTTTGCATGATATATATGATAAAAATTAAAAGAAGTTGTGAATCTACATATTTTATAAAAAATTTGAACTTAGTTAACAATTATAATAACACAAAACTTAAGAAAAAAATTATAATTGTCATAAATGTGTTTTCTTTATTTTATGTAATACTTTTATATAAGTAATAATGTGAATATAATTTATCAAATCATATGTTAAAATATGGAGACAATGTGGAAATTAATCCACACAATCTAAAGAAGAAACATTGTTTTTAGTTTCACATCACATATCATATCCAACATATAAAAATGTTATCTAGTGGAAGAAGTCCTATGAATATGCTTCAGATTTTTAAATAAACAAGTTTAAAATAGTATTACTGTTGTTTTTATCTTATCAAGTATCCCAAGGATTTGACTACTTCCACTCCTGGTAAGACCTAATTATTAGATCAAACAGTAATCATTTCTAAATCCAAGTTTATCATACTAATCTTCCATGAGATGGAGATTAAGAAACAAGAAGGATATAAAATGAGACAGGACTATTATCTGCTAAACTTCAAGATATAGTTTTTACTCCAGAAAGAAAAGATAAATGTGGTGAAAACGAGACATAATAATATATGTGAAAAGAAAAGTAACCACCATAAACTGGTGACTGTATAATAAGACAGACTCCACAGGCAAAGCTGCTATCATATGATAATTGAAACTGATGTCTAAAAAAATCCAACACGACTCCTAGTGCTAAGTCCTGAGAAGTTGATGTCCCATTAAGTTAACAACAGTTAAAAAAGTTATGCTTTTCTAGGAATGAGGTAATACAGTAACACGTGCAGTTGAAATTTCAAGTCTTTGATGTCAAATCATGAGAAATAGATTTTGACAGTTTTAGAAAGATACTACATTCCAATTCGAATCCAAAACGTGTGTAAGTGTGTTTTTCATTCTTTTAATATCTAAGATAAGGTTACCCAAATACTGTAACAATAACCTTACCTAATCAAACAACAACGATTAAAAAAAAAGTGAAACACACATTTACCTTTATAGCTTTTTTTTATTTTTTCATAGACGATTCTACGGCCGACAATTCTATCTGCCGTATGAGGATTAACGCCTAACTGCACCACTTGAGCCGCCCTATCAGATCCACGCTTGACGGTACTCCTTGCGCCATGTTGTAGATCTCTTGTAAGTTTTTTTTCTTTTAATTCACATAATTCCGCTTTCTCCGGGGATTGAAACTCAGACCTCCTGGTGTAGAAGCATTAATGAACCTTTGGTCAAACCACTGGACCAAAGGGGCTTTCACACAAGAAAATATGGTCATAACAACTACGCGTTACGACTACAATTGTGGCGTCGTAATTTTACGACAAACTGACGACGAAAATTGAAATCGTCTAATTTTGGTACAACAAAATTCCATCGTAAATTAGTCGTAAAATAGCGACTTTTAGACGATCAAATCATAATTTTGCTACGAAAGCGTTTTGTCGTAAATTAGTTGTAGAGTCACAACTAGTTTACGACGACCTATTAAATTCGTCGTTACAAAGTCGTTAATTTATAACCATTTTACGTTGAACAGTTTCCATCTAGTTAACAATCCTATAACGAGGCATGTAGTTGTAAATTAGTACTAAAATTTATGGTGAATGTAAATTGGTAGAGACATTCCCACCTACCAAAATCGAAATTTTTCTATAAATATGCTATCTCTTTTCTCATTCTTAAGATGCAGAAGAAAAAACCGAAAGAAGAGTTAAAAAAATATCTCGAGATATCTATGAGCTTCGGAGTTGGATGTATGCACACAAAGATTACGCGGGAAGAGTGACAAATGAATTTCTCAATAGGGCTGAGATATTCATGTACCAGGCCGGAAATACGTCTCTCACGCAAAAAAAATGGATAAAATGTTTTGTCAGTGTCGTAAATGCAAGAATACTAAGTTTGCTCTTAGTGAAATGATTTGGAAACATATAATAAATAGAGGATTTACTCCAGCTTCGGAGTTGGATGTATGCACACAAAGATAGTAGGAATGAAACTAGTAGTAGTAATCAGTTTGAAAATGTTCATAATAGAAATGAACCAAGCCATTTGCCTTTTGAAAGTTACCCTTGAGAGGATCAGATGGTAGATCATGATAGGATGCATTTCGTGAAATAACCTCAGTAATAGAGGAAGTAGAAAATGTAAAATGGCCTAACTTGGATGCAAAAAGATTTTATGAAATGCTAGCCGTAACTAATCAGCAAATTTATGAAGGTTGTAGAGAAGGTCTTTCTAAATCATCATTGACAACTAGGATGATGAATATAAAAACTGATCATAACTTACCTGAAGTTTGTATGGATGCATGGGCTGAGTTGTTTAAAGAGTATTATCCTGAAGATAATTTGTGTGTTGTATCTTATTATGGGATTCAGAAACTGGTTCATAGTTTTGGCTTACCTTCAGAGATGATAGATGTGTATATAAACAATTGTATGCTCTACTGGAGGGAAGATGCAGAATTGTTAGAGTGTAAATTTTGCATGAAGCCACGATATAAACCGCAAGGACGTGGGCAGAATAGGGCGGATGTGGTACTTACCTATTACGGATAGACTGAAGAGATTATATCAATTTGAAAAGACTGCAGCAACGATGATATGGCATGCAAAACATACTCAGAAGGAAGGCGAGATCAATCATCCGTCAGATGTAAAAGCATGGAAACATTTGAATTCGGTACACAAAGATTTGTAAGCAACATTCGCAATGTTTATCTTGGATTGTGCATAAATGGATTTAGTCCTTTTGGAATATCTGGAAGACAATAATCACTGTGGCCAGTCATCCTGACGCCATACAACCTTCCACCAGAGATGTGTATGGAAAGAGAATTCCTTTTCATGAGATGAGTTTGAAGAAAATGATGACCCGAATGATGGTTCTCATGAAGAGTAATTTTAGTTATGTCAGTTTACAACTTAATTTGTGTTTCAATTTTTTGTTAGACTCATTGATATTGCATTATCATTTTCATTATCTTGCTTAAATATGAATTTAATGTTAAAAAAAAAATTAAACGTTCAAACAAGTTATGAAACTTTGTAGTTTGGGGTTTAGAAGTGTATAACTTATGGTTTTTGGGGTTTCGGTTTGAGGGTATAAACACAAATCGTCCCTACTTCGTCGTAATCTAAGCGAAGTAAATTTAAGACGAAGTAGAGATGAATCCTATAAATTTGTCCTGATGTCGACGACATAGGCACGAATATACATGATCCGTCTCTACTTCGTCGTAAATTTACTTTGCTTTTACGACGACCGCTTAGATTCGTGCCTATAAATATGGACCACTCTCATTCCTAAAATGCACAAGTTTAAAACTCTTAAAATAGATTTCAAATCTCTTTGAGAGATTTAACTGACGCTTGAGGATTCCTCACAAGAAACTTGAGAAAATTTAGTTTCTTCAGATGAATCCGAAAATTTAGTTTTTTCAGATGAATCCTCAGGGTTTGATAAATCTCTCAGAGCATTTTTCGTATCAAAAAGGTCATCGTAAATTAGTTGTTAATATCTAGTCGTCCCTAATTCGTCGTAAAAAAAAACACGGGTCGTCTTTAATTTGTCGTAATGGGAAAACACATGTCGTCGTTATTTCGTCGTAATATCAAAGCATGTGTTGTCTTTAATTCGTCGTAATTCCAGTTACGTCCCTTTTTTGTCGTAACTTTACGACGTCGTTACGACGTAACCTAAATCCTTATATAAACCCGGATAGCCAAAGCCATTTCGTTGCTCCTTCCTCTCTCTACCATCGAATTCCCCTCCTCTCTCTACATGTAATTTTTCTTCTTTTAGTTTTAGGTGATTAGATTAGGATGAAATTAGATAAGGCTTGAAATTAGTTTAGTATGTAATTAAATTAGGTTTGATCTATTGATGTCAACAAGAAGGTGAAGGCAGCGTTCAACGCTAAGGCGATGGCTCGCCTGAAGAACAATTTCGGGGATTGGAAGGAGAAGTGGAGGGTTTTAGGGGATAAGGCAAAACCCGTCTACGTCAGCGATGACATTTGGACTGGCTTGAAGGCTTATTGGAATTGGCCTAAGTCAGTTCAAAATTCCCTCTGTTGCTCCGCGTCTGGGTTGACGCGTGATGCTCATGGAAATTTTCCTATACCCCCACACTTCCAAGACATACCCCACACGCTGGGAAGGTCCTACAAAATGTAAATCTTCGATCTTTCTTAAATTTCAAAATTATTAATTAATTTTTTATTGAATGCATGAGTTTAATTAATTTAAATATTTTTGTAGGCTGCTCAAGAAGGAGCACCACCATCTCTTTCCCGGCTTTACAAGATGAAACACCAGCATTCTGATGGGATGTTTGTGCATCCTCAAGCATAAATGATCTACAATGATGTGGAGGCTCGGATCCAGGAGTTCCAGACCAAAATGTCGCAACAAAATCCGGAAGGCGAATCGGTCCAGTTGTCCACCGTCGAACAAGATAAAATTTTTGAGCATGTAAAGTATTCAATCTTTTAAATCTATGTTTATATACATTTTAATTTTTAAATTTTATATATGTACTAATATTCATTTCATTAATTGAATGAATGTTGTTCCAAAGAAAATGGGACGGATGGTCGGGATCAGTACAATGAATGATTTCCCGAGGGCGAGATCTGAATATGGTGCAAGAATGCAGGATGATTCTCAACTCCGGACAGATTTTACGTCTGCCAACCAAGTCATATCGGAGCTCTGGACGGACAACCGGGCCAACATGACCCACATTAGGGACGTGGCGGTGATGTTCGATGTTATTGTAGAGACAAACCCGACTCTTGCATAGATGTGGCAAACTGTACGCCCCGACCCCACTCCGGAAGAGCAGGCGGATATAGCGCAACAGACCGAGCACCATAGTTCCCAGCTCTTCGATGAGATCAACCTTAATAATTAGGTTTTATTTCGGTTTTATATTTTGAATATTATTATATTTTGGATATTATGTTTTATGATATATTAGATTTTTCTTTAAATTTTCCAAATTCTAGATTTTTAATTTTTTTTAAATAAATTTCTAATTTTATACATTTTTAATTTAAACTTAAAAATATTTTTTTCCCAAAATTATATTCACACACGTAATATGGTCATGCATGTTACGACGAACTAACATCGATTTTCGACTTACGACCCTTTTACGACGAAGATCGATGTTAATTCGTCGTAATATATACGACCAGTTTACGACTATTTAACGTCGAATGTAACGACTAATGTACGACTAATGGTGCTAGACTCTTCAAGGGTCTAAGATCAAATCAATGTAGTATAAAAGATTGTCGAACCAATCCTAGGTGATTCTAAAGCAAAGGGAATGCAAGTTCATGCTTAAGCTAAGTGCAATCCGGTTTTAAAGATGGTATGAACTAAGAACTAATAAGCTAATGCAATAAAGTAATGATCTTTCTTTTCTCAATATGAAGCAAGAGGACTCATGGGACTAGGCATTTGATCTTGGGTGATGTAGATCCAACCTAAGGGTGGCAAGCTAGCAATCAAACACTTTCCTTATGCCTAGACACTAAGCTAAACAAGCTCTATCCCTAGATGAATGTTCTTTTGCTAAAGCAACTCAAGCATCTAATCCCTTAGGTTGAATGTTACTAAAGCAAACATGGAGAACAAGTCTAATAGCAATCTTAACTCCTTTAGCAACTAATCCCTTAGGTAAAGCAAGCTAAAAGCATTGAAGAGTTGGTTTAGGCATTTCATCATACACCTTGTGGGTAGGAAATGCCTAGAGATCTATTTTAGTATGATCAAGACTAAAATAGCATTGAGAACCCTCAACAAGCAAGGAAACAAGTGGATCTAACACTAAACACCCTAGATCTTCTCTAATCACCCT
>NC_027750.1:36260758-36261301 GCF_000695525.1 Brassica oleracea var. oleracea
CTCAAAACAAGGAGCTTGATCATTATGCAAAATTTATCTAAGATTAGAAGCAACTCATGCATACATAGATTCATTCTCATCATTCTACCCCATTCCTAACTGATTATAAATTCTACACCCATTTCATTCATCCCATAACCCAAAATGAAAAACATTCACATCACTCACCCAATGAACAACATTCTTTTCTTAAGACTCAACCACTAAGGACCTCTTATTCACTTTTCACATTTCTAAGCTCTAACACTTTTTATTATCCCTTCCCCACTATCTTATTGAATCTTTCTTTTTTTCTTTTTCTTTTTCTCCATTTTTTTTTTTAGAGGGGGAAGATCTCAAACAATACAATCAAGAGCTTTCTTATTTTTCTATTCTAGGTCCCTAGGGCTTTTCTTTCTCATGACAATATTTTGTTCATCAATCTCAACTTTATTACTTCCCAAACCCAAGATATAAACCTTTAAGGAACAAAGACCCCACTCACCATCCTAGAAGCTAGCTCAAATGATGACCCTATGCTAGCAAGAGATGAGAACAAATCCA
>NC_027750.1:36261658-36262525 GCF_000695525.1 Brassica oleracea var. oleracea
ACACTTGCACCAGAATCAACAAGAGCATCATCAAAAGTGAGCTTACCACGGTAGCAAGGCAAGGTGAACATCCCTTGAGACTTAATCTTAGGGAGGAACTTTGGAGGGATTGGTGGATCAATCTTCATAATGGAGATGTCCAAAAGCTCAGCCACTTCAGCTTGGTGGTCTAGAATGTCATTGATGAGCATCATCTGGACATGAGCTTCACGCATACCCGAGATTTCTGGAAGCTTGACCCCAACATCACTAAGATCTTTCCTGAACTTGGAGAGCACCATCTTCTGAGCTTTGGTGAGAACTCTTTGGGGGAAAGGGAGTTTATCATAGGGTGATAGCTCAACCTTAGTTGCTTCCTCTAGCTTAACCTCTTTCAGCTTGTTGTCAGCCTTGTGCTCAGTTCTTTGCAGATTCGTTGCTTCAACCTTTGTGGCAGCATCTTTCACAATTTGTGCTTCAGCTGTGGCTACAACAAATCTCTCAACTTCCCCAAACTCAGTTCCACATACTAATCTTTCAATCTCATCCTCCTCTTTCTCATGATCACTCAGCTCAATCTTTGGAGAAGTAGTGGAGAAGACAACATTGCAAGACTCCTTGAGGTTCTTTTCTAGTTTTCCTGGTAAAGACCCCATTGGCTGCTTGGAGGATGAAGGCATAGAAGCAACTTGATTCTCCAAAGCTTTGAGATGAGAGGCAAGTTGCATGTACTTGTTGTTGAGGTCAGAATAATTCTCATCAATCTTTGCATGGATGTTCTTGAACTCATAAATCATGGTCTTCTCATTTCTGGCCTGAAATTCCAAGAGTTGCTTGAACATAAAATCCACACTTGAATCTGGAGTTTGAGTTTGAGAAGAGCTTTCG
>NC_027750.1:36262612-36262851 GCF_000695525.1 Brassica oleracea var. oleracea
TTGTTTTGGTACTGAAAGTTGGGCTCTTTCTTGTACCATGTGCCATTAGCATTGATGAAGCACAACTCCTCTTGGCCTTCTAAACTATCAACCTCATTGATCACTGGAGGTGCCTCTTGAATCTGGTCACCAACAAAGTTCATCTTCTCCTGCTTAGCATTTTCTGCAAGAAGTAGATCCAACTTGGCTTGGAGAGACTTCAGCTCTTTCTTTGTCTGCTGATCATCACTTCTGTTGAT
>NC_027750.1:36262884-36263659 GCF_000695525.1 Brassica oleracea var. oleracea
CTGAGTCACTCTTGGCCATGTTCTCTACCAGTTCCTCTGCTTCTTCCTCAGTTCTTCCCAAGAAGAAACCATTGCTAGCAGTATCAAGTCTGTTTCTGCACTGTGATAGAGCTTCTCTATAGAAGGTGCTAAGCAAACTCACTTTGCTGAAACCATGATGAGGACATTGAGACCAATAGCCCTTGAACCTCTCCCATGCTTCACTGAACCTCTCTAGACTTTTCTGTTGAAACCCATAGATTTCGTTCCTGATCTTAGCTGTCCTTGAAGTAGAGAAAAACTTGTCTAGGAAAGCTCTCTTGCACTCATCCCAAGTAGTGACAGTGGCACTTGGAAGAGTCTTCTCCCATTGGTGTGCCTTGTCTCCCAAAGAGAAAGGGAATAGCTTCAGCTTGAAAGCATCTTCAGAAACACCATTCATCTTGGACAAGCCACAATACTTATCAAACTTGTACAAGTGATCAAAAGGGTCTTCAACAGCAAGACCATGATACTTGTTGTTCTCTATAGTGTTGAGCAGCCCTAACTTGATCTCAAAGTTGTTGTTCTCCACAGCTGGTGCTCTGATTCCCAACCTATGACCATTAATGTGAGGTTGATCATAGGCTCCAATGGCTCTAGCTTGGCGCTGTGGATGTTGTTGCCGGTGCTGTGGTCTAAGATGATCAGCTCTTGGATCAATTCCTCCTAGGACATTACCATCTTGAGGCAGATTCTCCATATCAAACCCCAACCTTTGCAAGTGAGCCTGTTGCTCTACTTCTCTTCTTTGTCT
>NC_027750.1:36265707-36277003 GCF_000695525.1 Brassica oleracea var. oleracea
AGATTTTTCTAAGTGTCGCAGCTGGCTTTCGACATGTCATTTGGCCGCTGCAACAAGTACATATGGGGCAGGGGCGTGTGCATTTTCCCAGCGGTTTGGCTTGGCCGCTGCAGTTGGCCGCTGGGACAGTTGGGACCTCGTCTTGTGAACCAAAATCACCATTCTTGTCTCTAAACCATCTCCAAAGGTTCCAAACTCACCAAATAGCATCTCCATCACCTAATAGAGACAAATGTATATGCAACGCATCTAAATCTACCCTAAATGCATCTAAATGGACAAATTGAGAACTAAAATGATTGTTAAAACTATGCAAATACATAAGATATCAACTAAGGAAAAGGATGTAACGTTACGTCTTGTTTACGACGAAAACTTTCACATCGAAATAACGACGAATATTATTAGTCATAAATATTACGACAACGACAATTTTTCCATCACGACGATCTGTTAACAACTGTTTTCATTTCGTCGTTAGTTGGTCATAATTGACATATTACGATGAACTAACAACTAAATCTGTAGTCGTTATGCTTCTATTTTCTTGTAGTGAACTTTTTATTGCTACCATACAATAGACATGAAATATAGGGAATCATAAACATAAATGTTAGTAAATGTGTGCTCTAATAGAGAAATCACCATACCAGATTGTATGAGATGACGAAACGGGAAACATGATATGAGTGTGCTTTAGGTTAAAAAAGTTTTACTAGACTTGATAGGGTTGTGATAAATTACATTGTCTCTATGAATCGGACTCCGCTACTAAGTTGCGATTGTAAGTTGTAGTTGTTGGAAGTAAACTTGAATGTTAAGTTGGAGAAGAACTTACCTAATTCTATTCGAGTTATGCTTAGGATAAAATAGGTTTCCTTTTGTGTTTAGGATAAATATATACTTATATAAAGAGATGCTAATGTGTAGCATAACTTTTGAGTTTGAGATAGATTATTGTGAGAGCTTAAATTTCTGAAAAAGTTTTCTTGAGTTAATAAGAGTTAAGTTATTCTTATTGATATTTGAGTTCATGCATTAAGATTATAACAATGGTAATCATTCGAGTGAATATGCCGACATACTTCGTTGTCCCCAGTTCCTCCATGCCGTTCCATGTTTCCGGAAGAATGCAACTGGTAGCAACCTTTATATTGTCATTGGCGGGCCCTGGAAAAGAATATTATGTGCCTTACATGGGCCTAGAAATGATATATATGCGTTAACCCTTATATGAGCCTTAGTCTCACAATGTCAAAATGGGCTCAATGATTATTTTCCTATTTTTTTAAGTCATCTTCTAAGCAATTTATTTATCTCTCTTTCTCATCTTTATGAATCAGCTTACTGATACATATCTAACTAGGGGTGTCAAAATGAATTATAACTAATGAGTTGACTCAGCCTAGCTCGTTTTTTCATAAGCATAAACTTTATTTTTAGGCTCATTTAATAAATAAGCTTAATGATCGAGTTTAAATTAGATTATGCCCGATCTTTAACAAATATGAGTTACCTCATGAGCTTGGTCGTTTTATATTTTTATAAATACACGTGGATGACTTCTATTTTTTTATGTAAGAAAATATAGTTTTCATATTAATCATATTTATCTTCTAAAATTAAAATGTAAACCAAAAAGTTTTTTATATATATAAAATGTAAAAAAATGGATATCAATCCTAATATCATATATCTTTAAAATAAAATGTAAAACAAAATATTTCTAAGACTCTCATACGAAATATATATCTTTATGATTTAAATAGATGAAGACTTTGAATGAATCATCTTAAGACTCTTAAGTTGAATAGATTTTTGGATACTAATTTAGGTTTTTATTTAATTTATTATTAGGTTTTGGTTTTATTCAGTATTAATATTTAATTTTTGGATTTATAATATTTTAATTTTAAATTATATTATGAAAAATATTTTATTCTATATTTTATTTATAATTGTTTTTATAATTTATATTTAATCGTGAATTAGTTCATTTAATTCATGATCCAGATGATGTGAATTAGAATTTACATAGGAAAGATCATATAATCTAATCTATTAAAACATGAGTACAAATTTGAATTAACCCTGACTTTTCCTAAATATTTACAAGCTAATGCCACTGCAATTAAATTTAACTAATTTTTCGAAAAAATTTGAAATATCATACACGATTTTCCTAATTAATTAAAAACCAGAATTTCCTAAAACTAATACACGACACTAACTAAACCTTACTTCCCCTATTAATGCTCATATCTCACAATATATACTTATGTTGGACAATTTAGAAATTTATTGATTAGCTTAAAAGACAAACATCAAAACAAATTAATACATGCTTCAAACCGTAAGTTGATATTACTTATAATTAATATATGCCTATAATATTCTCAACTATTGATGTTATTATTAATATACAACTATATGATATGCATAATATAATCAATATATAAATATGAACATTCTCATTTTAGTATTGATATTAGACATCTATCAAAAAAAATAATAGCATGTTTTGATATAGTCATATTAACAGAGAAAAACATCACTAAAATGTGTGGGAAATAGATATTACATATATATTTTGAAACTGTAGAATTTTTTTATTGATATTGTAATTTTTGTTATAGATATTACATATATATTTTGAAACTGTAGAATTTTTTTATTGATATTGTAATTTTTGTTATAGATATTACATATATATTTTGAAACCGTAGAAAAGTTATATATATATTGTACTTTCAAAAGATTTGATTCCACACTAGATAATATTTGACAGAAAATATTAGAAAATTGTAAAGTTAATGATTATCAATTATTATAATAATATTATATATTCTGCCACGTAAAATAAATTTGAAATTAATACTTATCAATTATTCTGAAAATTATATATTCTATATTGCTTTATTGACCATACATACACATATGACCCATATATAAATATAACATAATACACATTGTATATTAAGTGTATTCAAATAAAATTTAAAAATAGGTTACAGAGACCAATCAATATATTAAATCCACATTTTTATTTGTTTCCTAATTTATAAATTAGGTGTTTCATAAGTAAAAAATATTACACCGCCAAAAAAAAATTAATATTAAGAAATAATTATATAAAAAATTATAATATTATTGAAAATTGATTCAATATAGTAAATAAAAATCAGATATAATATAAAATGCATCATGAAATACATCTATATTTCTTTTCATACAAATTTAAAATAGTAATAATGATTCATAAACCAAAATATAATATAAAATTTATTAACTATAAAATAAAATATTTACAAATGAATCAAATCTCGCGCTTTAAGCGCGAATCAAAATCTAGTAAATGAATTAAATTCAAATAGCACAGGAAAGATCTGAACTTACTATAAACTAAGCGATCACATTTTGACACCCACTCTAACGAAGCCATTATCATAATATCGTGTATATTTAAACCAAAAAGAGTAGTAATTACAAGTAGCAGTGAAGTATATAACATACACTTCTTCTGCAGTTACGGTTAGTAAATTAAGGAAAACAAAGACGTGTATGCCAAGTCATTAAATTTTCTCATAAAACATCAACTATGCCCACATGATTTACAAGGTGAAAGGGCTTGGAGGAGGCTGAACGATTAGAAGTTTCGACATGGTTACATTCCCGGTAATCACATTCTGCGCAACCGTATCCTCCAACGGTATAGGATCAACCCTCATTACGTTCTCTGGCACAACCTTGTCACCATCAACCTTAGCAAGAACCTCAAAATGCATTCTCATTGTTTTGGGTTTTGTTCTCCACTCTGGAAAGTTTAATCCTTCAAGATCACCTTCCCTCAGCTTCCTCTCTACACCAAAACCAATCTTCATAAACGTTTGAGCTGCAACATCTGCTTTCAACACCTTAAAAGAACCTTCTTCCTGAGCTTTGGGACCTAAAACAGAGGTCAACAGCTTCTCAAAGCCGAGTAAGTTAGCGTTGGAGCCGTTGATTGAAGTGATTGGCCACATGGTTGTGAACTCCCTTGGCGTGAGGACAGTTGTAGTAACACCGTCAATTGTTGTGACACTACTACTACTACTACCTTTGTCTTTAGACATGGAGGATAGTTCCACAAGTCCAGGCGCAAGGCGCTTAAGCTTGAGTTTGCTCTCAGGAGACTGCGAGGTCGATGCAAGGGAAGTAGGACCAACAATGCGGAGAGAGAGAAGTGGGGTTTCTTGATCAGTTGATGAAGCACCACGTCGAAGCTGCTCAGCTAATGAGAGAAGACCAGAGGCAAACTCGCTGGAGCTTTGGTTTAATGGAAGTGGCAAATCAATAGGGTGGCGCAGACTAACTGATCTAGCTCCTTTGACAGTAACAACAGCACCATCTCCTAATATCACTTTCTTCAAAACACCAGCATCAACATCATACTGCACATTCCCGACAAGAACAATCAATAAAAAAGTCTCATCTCCAATGCTCAAAACATATAAACTAGCCCTTGGGATTTTGTCCGAACCGAACCAAGCCGAAAATGGTTTTCGGTTCGGTTTAGTTTGGAAAGATTTCAAAATATTAAGTCTTTTCGGTTCGGTTCGTTTTGGTGAGTTTGTTTTTTTAAAACCGAAAAATCAAAAATTAACCGAATTAACCAAAAATAACCAAAAACCATCCGAGCTTTTTTTTAGAATACCGAAATCCAACAAAATCCAACAAAATGGTTATTTTCGGAAAAAGTATAAAACCAAAATGAACTGAAAACCGAACCAAACCAATTTTTCGGTTTACTTCGGAGGGATCGTGGCCGAACCGAATAAACCAAAATCGAAAAAACGCGAACCGAATAAACCACAACCGTAGGCCTAATCTTCGTTATAATCACTGCATCAGGCTCCGAATCCCGAACCGAATAAACCACAACCGTGGGCCTAATCTTCGTTATAATCACTGCATCAGGCTCCGAATCCCGAACCGAATAAACCACAGTGTGGATCATTTTTACTTACAGGCAGTGAAAGACGCATATCGTTAGCATCTTGGATCCACAGTTCCATGGGGCCAGCAAGCTGAAACGGAGCTAAAACAGGCGAAACATCACCAGACTTCTTCTTGTTCCTCATAGGAACCAAACCATTAGGCTGTTCCACTTGGAAAATAGGGAGGTCAACATACTCCCATCGATTCACATCTTCAAGAAGCTTGATGGGAAGAACTTTCTTATCAATCTCAAGATCAAACTTATAAGAAACAGCATGTCCTACCAATGCATCCCTCACATCAAACCCAGAGATCTTGACTTCTTCTGATTGGAACCCAAGTCCCTTCACAATTGCTTCCTTCAAATCCTAACAAAACGTGTATACCAAGAAAAAAGGGATCAACTTTCCTGTTCTAAGAGACTAAAAAGACAAAACTTTTGATGAATTTGTCAGGGTTTTGAACGCTATTGATCATCAGAACCACAAAAAGGTTATGACTTTCAGATAATTAATCACAAACCCAGAAAGCTTCTTACCGAGATGGCTTTAGGGTAATGATGGTTAGCTTCAGGAGACGAAACCAAAGCTCTAGACGATGGAAACGTTGTTAAGAGAATCAGAATCAGAGCTCCGACACCAACCAATGATCTGCGACCCATCATGGATTGTAAATAAAAAAAAAGATATCAGAACCTCCAGATTATATAATTACAAGACCAGTGCAAAATTAGAAGGGACTTGGATCTTTTTTTTTCTGGTTATTTTGGAATGAGAAGGGTGTGGATTGTTCTGGAGACCTTTAAAACGGCGTGTTCTCGAGGGAGGGGATGATGACGTGTAGGTAAGTAACCAATAAGAATGAAGGAAGTGATGTGGCGCGAGATTATAAGTTGTGTGACGTGGAAACGGTTATACGTAACGACGTCGTTTTAAGAAGCTCGGATTAAAAAAAAAGACAATGGCTTCGCCCGGGTTCGAACCGGAGACCTTCAGTGTGTTAGACTGACGTGATAACCAACTACACCACGAAACCTTTGATTATTGTAGTCACATTAAAGTATTACAACTACCAGGAAACAACTAGTTACCAAATTAAATAATGGAAATTTCAATATTGCTGCAAGTGTGAAACATAACAAAAGAACAAGAGGTAATATACAACATGAAGGTAACTGTTTATGTTTAAGTACATATCTTTGTACAAGAAAATAGAGAAAGAGATGAATAAATCATTACATAGATTGATTCTTAGTACATTGTGACATTGTTAGTTTGTATTTTGTTGTTCTCTCATGCTTCCTCGAGAAGGGGTGCAATGGCTGATTCTCTGGTCACTGCATCAGGCTCCGAATCTTCGTTATAACGATCCACACTGTTTAGGAAGATCCCTGTAAAGTCCCAAACATAGTAAAAACCAATTACTTTCCCATTTAAAACTAAAAAAGAAAATTGTGAATTCCCAGTGTCTGGCTAAGAAACCGAACCTATGAACCAAATAGCAGCAGCTGGAAAGAGAACAAACGTAAGAACAAGAGCAGTCACTCTCCAATTGTTCACATAGTCCTGCATTAGATGAGAGCAAATGAAAATTTAATACTGTTGATGGCTTAAACCAAGGCTTGTGGCTACATCTGAGAAACTAAAACCTGAAGAACTCCAACGAGTGGTGAGGAAGGAACATCTCCAAAGATATGTATAGAGACAGTAGACATGGCCATTGCAAGTGGTCTCAGACTTGGTTTGACACAGTGGAGAACTATGAAATTCACAGGACCCTTAAAACATGATGAAAATAAATTCAAAAGAGGTGGCTTTTTGTAAGACATAGCAAGAATCAAGTATTTGAATATTAGCAGAAACCGAGATTTACCTGAGTGGCAAAGACGAGAAGTTCACCAACAGCAAAAAGAGCTAGAAAGGCATACATGCTCTTGAAACAGAAAGCAGCAAAGCAGAACAACCCTCCTATAAATGTTGAAACCGATAGTAGCTGCAGAAACAACATTTGAGGTTCAAGAATTTTTAGATTAGTGTGTCTTCTAAGTGAGGATTTTTACCTTGAAAGCATTTGAGATTGTAGCATCCATGAAATCTAAGACAACTCCTCCAGACAATGTGCCAACGATTCCGCAGATAACTGTAATCCCTCCAAATATCATATCAGCGTTTTCCTGCAAAGCAAAACGGATCAACACATCATATACTTTTCACACACATGGAAACGAAAACCTTCTGGTGATTTATTACCATCTTGTATATGTTATAACCAGCCTTTGGACCCCAATAAGAATATGCGCCTAAGACAAAGTTGTAAGCAATATACCCTGAATAAAAAGAAAAAAAAAAGTTACAGGTAAATAACAATCATAGAAACGACACAAATGCTCTTGAACACACTCTAGAAGGAAGTAATGGTTACCGAGAATGTTTGTAACATAAACCTTATCTACCAAAAGCAGTTTCAAGTCTTTCAAGACAGCTGAGAACCCATAACCAGTTGGTAAAACGTTTAAGTTATCTGTCCGGTTTTTTCCTTTATCATCTGGAGCGAAACCTGAAGGTAACCAAACAAGAAGACTCATAAGAAATAGGTTCAAGTCTATGAGCAACATAGTGTGTGTGTTTTGTAACTTGGAAGACGCACCTTTCAGATGCAAGGGTTTGATAACAAAACCTAGAACAGCAAAAGGAAGCATAAGGATAGCTTCTCCCCAAAATGCAGCACGCCACGGAAGAACACTCCCCACCTACACGAAAACAACGGAAAGAGTGTAACTGAGGTCACTGGCGAAACCGTTTAGTAAGAATACCGTTTAATAACTCACCAGTCCACCATATACATAGCCAAGAGCATATCCTGTCGGAATACACATGTAGAACATAGCAAGCCACGCTGATTTCTAGTTATAACAAAAAAACAAAAGCGACTTGTGAATAATCAGACAATAGAAGATCTTAGTTAAATTATTAGCATCCTTTTTCTGCAGTGAACATATACATTCCAGAAGTAGCTACCTGAGCTTGAGGGGCATTATCGTCGATAAATGGGGCAGCAAGGCTTACAAATGATGCCTCACCAACACCAACAAACCTGAATAAGGTGACAAATCTAAGTATATGATTTTTGAAAAATAATAATAGGACAGGAAAGATACATAATTGAGAAGTAAATGGAAACTTATACACTCACATTCGACAGAATGTGATGGACCAGAAATCAAAGGATAAACCGCAGCCAACCACAGCCAGAGTCCAGATGGATAATCCAATTCCAATAAGTCTAAACGGGTTAACACTGCAACACAGAGCATAACGATATTGAAATGTATATTCAAAGCCTATGTACTCAAAACTTTTTGGGAAACCAGTACTACACACCTCTTGGCTACAGAAGCAAAGATAGGAGAGGCGACAAGAAGGCCAACCATGAAAGCAGAAGACAAAACTCCATCTTGAAAATTGCTCAAGTTGAAATCCCCCCTGTGTAGCACAACCATGGGCATTTATTATAACTAAACTGCTTTCACAGAATAGTCTAATATTCTTGATAGATGGTCAGGTCGAGCTTAAATTAGAATCCGATCAAAGTCAGACTATTCTTACTGTATTCCGCTGCCAGCTGAACATGTACCAGTCGAGGTGCAAGTACCAAGACTCCCATTCACACCGTTACTTGCGATAGCTCCTCGATCTATATAATTTATCAAGTTGACTACACAAAACACAAAGAGAAGCCTGCATATAAACACACAAACGAGACAAAATCAATGCTAAGTAAATAAAAACACTCATCAATCAAACAGCCACTTGAGCTTTCTTGTTTTTTTAACAATATACATTAAAGAGTTTTATCTTATCCAGCAGCAACAACAACAACAAGTGGAATCTTCATTTAACCCATTTAACAGCAAATTCTTATTCTGATCTGTACTATCGGCTGGTCTCTGCTAATTCCAGAAAACTAAAATGTGACCCAGAGTTTGATTATACAAAATATACTAAGAAAGTAGACTGCTTTCAATCAAAAAGATTGACCGATCCTTAAATGTACATAACACTTCCCTTAAATAGAACTAATCAGCAGATTGTAATGTTTCACACATCATTGAGACCATGAAGTCAAAGCTTCTACCTTTGGCCCTAAATTGTATGATGTTGACCTAAGAAACATATACAATGAAGAATAAAGAAAGAAGAGAAGGATTACTTTTTAGGAGAGAACCAAGAAGGCTCAGCGATCTTATCATCTGAATCCCTCTCCATAGTTGCTCTAGGGTTTTGTCCCCGATCAACTCCTCCGTCTACAACATCCATTGGGACGGGAGGAAGCTCCAAAAGATGCGAATTTCGGATATTCCCAGGAGGCTATTCTTGTAATTAATTGAATTCAAAGGCAAGATATATTATACAAGTCGGTCTTCTCAAGTTTCGATTTTTTTTCCCGTCTTATCTATTTAATTTTTTAAAAAAAATTCTAGTTATTTTGTTATTATTATTCAAACCATCTCTCCCACATTTTGAATTTTTCTTGTTTCAATAATTCATTTAATTAGGAATGACAATTTGAATCATGGTTGTGGCTAAGGTTTTAGATGAAAACTGAGCTGTTGTTATCTGCTCAATGTGCCTTTGGAACTAAAACATGAGGAAGTTATAATAGTTTTCAGTAGATGACAGATAATCCTTTCTTCTCACAAACTATCTTCACGAATTGACTCAAAGCTCGAGCCCCATTTCACCATAGAACTATGTCACTTCTCTCCTTTGTTCAAACGTTACCCATTTAGATGAACAATCTCATCATCAACAACAACTAACCTTACCCATTTAGATGCACATAACCCTCCCAACAAAAAACATGTCAGAAGGATTTCTTGCAGGATTAAACATTTATATACAATTTTAATTATGCCCAATGCCAGAGTTGTTGCTTTAGATTTCAGCTCAACAGACAATATACACTAAAGAACATGATCATATATGCAACAAAAGCTGCCATCTTTACTGAAAATATGCAAAACAAAAACATGATTTATAAAAAAAAGATTGAAGAAGCTTTTTTTACTCAAAGCCTATGATTCTCTTTAGACCAGGAAACAACCCAGAAAACGAAGACATCGCCGAAGAAGAAGGTTCGATTGTTTTGTCAGCAACCAAACACTCTTCTTCAACCATTTCCTTAACAGATCTAACAGACAAAGGCTGGAAATCAACACCCCACTCATCCACAAACTCTCTAACCAAAACCACTTTCTCTTCTTCTCCAATCTTCCTCCATTTAACCCTCATCTCTTCTTCTTTCAAACCCACATGCTTACAGAACTCTCCCCACAGAATCTCACCGCTCTTCTTCATCGCTTCTCTTCTCTGTTCCGACACCGTGTTCGCCTTCCCGATCTCTCTCGCCAGATCCTTCGCCAGCTCCGAATCGCTCATTGTTTTCTTCTTCTTATTCTTGGCCTTCCTCGTCCTCCTGTTGCTGATGATGCCATCGTCTTCATCCTCTCTCCTGATGCACTGAATCCGGGTTACGGGTCGGGTTAATAGACAGCGAAACTCGAGATTCCGGTTAAAGGAAGTGTTTTGAGGAAGGAGATGAAGTAACCTCAGCGACATCTTTCTGCTCTTCTCTCTCTCTCTCTTCTGACCTTTATGGCTTTATCCTATAAAGGTTAATCCTTTAAGCCGTTTATGACATCCACGTGGACTAGTACTTACTGTCTTAAGCCAAAGGTGGAACCTTTAGAGCATCTTTATCCTAAAGCCTCTGTTAGGGTCTCTAAGTATTTTTTTAGTAATTTTAATTAGTTAAAATGAGATTAGAAACCTAACTAATAAACCCATACAGTTAACGCCTCTATTGCAAATCTCTTGTTTAGGGGTTCTTAAAAAAAAAGATTTTTTTTCCCTTTTTTTAAGAAAAGATTTTATTTATTAAAGTACAACATTAAAAAAGAAAATATTTTTAACATATATTTTAATATTAAACTTCAAAACAAAGATAAGTAAAAAAACGATAACAAATTGAAAGATACATTCGAGATCAGTTGTTGTCTTCATCACGTCCAAATTTAAGCCATACATGTTCAACCAAATCATCTTTGAGTTGTTGATGCATTTGCCTATCACGAATTCTAGTCCGAACACCCATCATATTGGCGACATTGGAAGGGATATCCGTAGAATACGTGAGATCCACATGTGGAGTTCCGGTGTCTTCTCCTTGTTGGAACTCTGAAAGATCATATCGAGTATATCCATCTCGTTCGTCTTCTACTATCATATTATGGAGTATGATACATGCTCTCATAATCTTC
>NC_027750.1:36279604-36292940 GCF_000695525.1 Brassica oleracea var. oleracea
GGTCCGTCGAGGAGAGACACCATCAGATAGATCGCCGACGACAGATAGGTCGCCAATGAGAGCCTCCGAGGGATGCGTCGCGTAGATGACCAGAGCCACCGACGAGAGGAATCGAGAGAGAGAGAGAAGGCCAAAGGGTGACCCATAGGAGAGGAATCGAGAGAGATACACCGCCAAGAAGAGAGACAACGCTGACGAGAGCCACCGAGGAAGACGAGCCGGAGAAGAGACCACCGATGGACCAGGGGAATCGAGAGAGAGAAGCCCAAAGGGTTCCTCAGCGAGGAGAATCGAGAGAGGTAGAACGCCGAGGAGACCTAGATCGCCGGCGTGATCAACCGAGGGAGACGAGCCGGAGAAGATCCAATCCACCGCGGAGAGATTTCGAGAGAGAGAGAGACACGATTTCGTCGAGGCAAAACATCACGCAAGAGAGAACCCGAGAAGGCCGAAACACCATCTCTCCTTCGCCCAGTCTTCTTTCGACACCTGTCTCTAAGCGACGTCCCTACCGTGGCTTGTTTAAGCGACGTGTTTTGCTCCTTTTCTATATTTTTTTTTTAAAATTGGCAATTAACATAAGAGACAGGGGTTAGACACCCCCGATAAAGATGCCCTTAGGATACTTGGGAGCTTAGTTACCGTTCCACAGCACAAACAAGCCCCAAGTAACTGACACATGAAGTCAGAAAAACAAATTTAAAACTCTATAATATAGAACCATCACAGAATCACAGATTCACAGTACAGGTTAAATGTTTGTGTTTTGTGAAGGTGGTGTGTATCTTGGAAAAAGAACAAAGAAACCCTACAAAATTCATCATTTTTACAGTAAAAACTAAAAAGTGAATCCTTTTAGATATATTTCGACTTTCCATGCCCAAGCAAGTCTCTCAGTCTTTACTCTGTTTTTAGGTTACCGAGAATGAGTTCAGCTAAGATATCGACCCATGTGTCTGGAACACCAGGTAGGCACCAGTGCATACAGTCTTGTCCCCATATCGCCACCGCGTCCTGTTTCCCTAACCAGATAGCAGGATGAGCATCAGCTCTGTATTCGCTTAGATGGGTCAGATCAAGTAGCTTGATCTCTGTGTTTTGCAGCTCGCTCTTGATAATTTGATTAATCCTTCTTGCTTCTTTGTTCACTCCATTGTTCCTGGGATCAAACCACAAGTCAAGCTGTCTAGGTCTTAGCATCACAGAGAATCCAGATAATAAGCAAGATTGAAATAAACAGAACTTCCTCAATAAAACAAGTTAGCGTAGTACCTGGTCTTTGTCGAGTGGTTTATCGAGCAAACAACTACCGTTCTGGTTCCAATCACCGCCATAGAAATGCCTCGGTGATTGCAAGCGCCAGAACTTAAGGGTCTTCGCCGGGACTTGTCGTTGGATATACGAAACCATTTGTTGAACAACAACTTCAAACCCTTGCAATATATCAAGAGGAGGATGTATCGGCTTTCCCTTTCGGTAGAAGACAAGAGGTGTCTCTTTAGGAAACTTATCGTAACCCCACCTAACAACCAACCAAATACACTTTGAATGCTTAATGCTTATTCTTCACAAAGTTGTAAGAAACAAAATCCAATAGGTTAAGGTCCTTAAGGATATTATATGTTTACCAATGGCCAGAGTTAAATACGAGAACATCGTAGAAGCTAGTGACATTGATCCACTCATCAGCAGGAACATCAACATCAACTCGATAAGCTCCTTTAACCCCGTCTTCATTAGCTTCTCGGCTGCGACCTTTATCATATCAGTTTAGAGCAACAATTCAACACATACAAATACACATTCTCATTATACATTAAACTTTAATGGCATTCAAAGACACCTAACAAGCTTATAACTTGGGACAAGACTAGAACTTGGTCCTTTGAAGAGCCTGTTTCAAAGCATAAAGGCACAAACTTTAGTGAAGAGTGGGAGATCTTTACTTGTATTTAGCGAGAAGAACGGATCTGTGATAAGCCACAGTGACGTTGAACTTAGGGAAGTAAGCACCACGCCAAGCTTTCTTCTTTTTCCACTTGACAGCACTCGGATCAGCCACTCTAAGTATACACAGCAACGAAACCACGAAATTCTCGTTCAGAGAGTCCCCAACGAACCCGATGTTCTTGTTCCTCATCCTCCCAAGAAACCGGGTCGGGTCAATCCGACTCAGCCCGCACCCATCGGGGACCCATCTCCACGAATTGATGACACCCATGTTTTCTCGCCTGTTCTTTAAGCAGTTCCAAGCGTTTCGGTGGAACGGGCACGTCTCGTCGTACAGGGGCTTCGGAGTTTCTGGAGTGTAGACCCATCGGCCGGAGAAGAGATCGCACGGCGGAGGAGAGACGAGGTTTGGAGTGGTGGGACGGCGGAGAAGGGTGGTGGAATAGAAGAGGAGAAGGAGGAGAGAAATGAGTAAGAGACGTGAGGATCGGAGCTTGGACGGCATCGTCGTGTAGGTTCGTCTGGATCCGAACTCCATCGAGATCACACGAAGGAGAAGAGAGTGTGTGTGTTCACTGCGATCTATCTCGCGTTTAAACCGGTTCTTTGTTTTCTCCGTTTAAAATTCGATTTCGGTTTTTGGTTTGGTTTAAAAATTGGTTTTAGTTTCACGGTTTCGATTGATTTCGATCAGAAGGGTTTATTGGTTTATCTACAGAATTAATTAGGTAAACCGAAAAGAAAAGATATTTTGAAGGTGGAAACTGAAATTAAATTAAATGGATAGAGATGTGGATAATAGAAATGGATGGTTCAAGTTTGGTTATTGTAGAGTGTTTTGTTTTTGGCTTGGCTTGGTTCGTTGTACGTAATCATAAGAAGCGGACCCAGCTGGTTTGAATCCGTGGTTTACGATTTTTCTTCTCCTGACATTATTTTTATTATTTTTCTTGCTACAATAAAATGATAATTGTAGATCAAATAAGTGATTAGTAGAATAATAATGATCCGCTAATCCATATTCTCCTTCTCCTACTTCATAATCCCATCTTCTCTCGTCCCTCAATCTCCTTTGGTTCATCTCCTCCACCAATCTCCTGTAAGTCAACATGTGTATGCATCTACTACATATAATGAATTAGTAGTTGTCTGAAAGTCGCTTACTTTCTGGAAATCTGTAATCATAATCTCCTGCATTGTCTCCTGTTTTCTTCTTCAATTTTGTTTGTGTTTTTGGCCGTTAGATTTAGCTCAAATCTTGGTTTACAAATCTTGGTTTACAAGATCTTATCCGATTCTGGTCATCTCTGAATTGAGTTCTTTTCAAATGTTGTTTATCTTTCCCTTTGTGTTGATTCAGTTTTGACTTTTTTTTTTTTTTTTCTGGACAAAGTTACTTGATTCTTCTACCTTTTTTAGGTCTTGGATTTGATTTTGTCTGAAAAGGGCGAAACTTTTGTTTTTAGAACACTCTGCTTGCTTGTCATTTTCTACGGTTGATACTGAATCATGTCCTTTTTGTTGTTTCTGCGCCTCGTATCTGAGATTAATGTTTGAATCAGTTTGCAGAGATGGAGGCTGGCGCTGGTATTGGTTTGTACCCGCTTCACCGCTGCAAAAACATCTACCTAGTGAGTTTTTGTTTTTTTTGTTTTTCTTTTTGATTATGCAGAAAAAAAAAAAAAAAGATTCAAGATGATATAATGTTAGCCTGTATCTAAGTTTCCGGATCAGAAGTATTGACTTGTTTTTTTTCTTCTTCATCAGGTGAGACATGCTCAAGGGATTCACAATGTTGATGGGGACAAGAACTATAAGGCTTACATGTCTCATGACTACTTTGATGCTGAGTTAACCCAACTTGGCTGGCAACAGGTTCCATGAAACACCTCTTTAGCTGATGTAAAACACACATCTAACACTTCAGTTTTAGTTCCCTGAATATTAGTAGTTTCTGTTGGTTACAGGTAGATAATTTGCGTAAGCATGTTCGTTCCAGTGGACTTCACAAGAAGATTGAGTTGGTCATCTCGTCTCCACTCATGAGGTACCCCCTTTAGACAATGTGTGATTACCAAAGATCTTTAGTTATTAATGGCCTGTGGTTTTATCATGTGGCTAATAGAGTTACTGGTTACTAACTTCCTCTTATACTAACTAATACATTGTGTGAGACTTGTGTCCTGCAATTCATTTGCACTAATTTTTTTTTTTCTATTTTGAACAGAAAACTTCCTTTTGATAAAACTTTGAAGATGCTAACATTGTAACAAATGTTTTGTTTGATGTGTAGAACAATGCAAACTGCTGTTGGTGTTTTTGGTGGAGATGGCTACACGGATATGAGCGATGTACTACCTCTAATGGTAGCAAATGCAGGAAACAGCAACCGTGCAGCTATATCGAGTTCAAACTGCCCACCAATCATTACAGAGGAGTCCTGCAGAGAACATTTGGTATGCCATTTCAGTTTACTACATACTTGGTAACTTGTAGCTGCATCAGGTTTTAACATTTGAATTCCATTTAATTGTGGACACAGGGGGTGCATCCATGCGATCAGAGAAGAAGCATCAGCGACTATCAGTTTCTTTTCCCGGCAGTTGACTTTTCACTGGCAAGTAAAAAAAACATTGAGTCTTATTAGATGTGTCTGACATTGATTATTACTAGTAATCTTCTGGTTCTGCTCAACCAGACTATTAGCTCATATGTGTATCAAATGACTCCTCACATTTAAATTTGTCTTCAGATAGAAAGCGACGAAGACATTTTGTGGAAGGCTGATGTTAGAGAAACAATCGAAGAACTTGCGGCTAGAGGCAAAAAATTCCTCAACTGGTACACTCTCTTCTGTGCGTATAACCTAAACCATGACTGAAGATGTAGGAAAGTTAGAACTTGAAACTTAGGAAAACATCCAATAGTATCTATCTCTTATAAAAGAAGATTGTTGCAGCTCTCAGAAGTTTGTGTATGATGTCATGTGAGTAATCTCCATTAGTCGTAATGATTTATCAGATTCAAAACTGTGTATGGTGGATTTTTGTAGGCTATGGACAAGGAAAGAAAGAGAGATAGCGATTGTGACACATAGTGGATTCTTGTTTCACACACTGAATGCTCTACAGAATGAGTGCCATCCAGATGTTAAGAAGGAAATTTGCAGCCAGTAAGCTCCCCTAACCTTTTGTTAGTGAAAAACTTCAAATCTATTGCGTTGATAATATGCATTTTGATGTGCAGCTTTGCGAATTGCGAGCTACGTTCAATGGTCATCGTTGATAGAAGGTTTGGAATTTCAAAAGTGTTGTTTCTTAATAGAACATTTCGTATATAAATCTAATGTTTTTCCATGTTGAAATTCAACAGTATGTTGGGATCGGACGTATCAGTGACTGATTATCCAGGGAAGATTCCAAAGGGGTTAGATCTTCCAAGTGATGCTGTTGTAGAGGATAATAACATCAAAGGTTAATCAATGATTCTTGTTTAAGCATTGTCTTCCAACTTTCTATCTCTCTATCCCCATGCCAAAAACAAGCTTCTTTGTTGTATGCAACTCTCTTCCTATTAGTCTTTCGCATTGAGTTAAAAAGATCTCTAAGATATTTTGTGACAAACTTTGATTTATACAAAAGTATTTGCTTAATTAAGAATTGAATGATAAAATTGTAACTTTTCTAAATGCTGTAGATGAAGAATTTTAGAAACGTTGTGCCCTCTGTTTTGAAAGGGTCTAATCTGGTAGAAGAACCGCAAATATTATCATCAACCAATACACATTGTATACATCTCTTTTAAAATTTGTCAATCATAAATATACAACACGTTTTATAACAAAACACTCGTCAATTGGTTTTATCTGCAACTACAAGACCCACTTATTGATTCTAATGTCAGGTTAACCTGAAAATACACTCAATGAAAATGTAATGTCAGGTTAACCTGAAAAATACACGCAATCGATGAAAATGTAACACAGATATTTGACCCCAACTCAGAGATGATCGAAGCCTTTTCACTTCTCTGGCAAATCAGTATGGACTCTGTTTGTATCGAGCATATCATGAAATACAGCAGGTTTCTTGGTTACTGGAGCAAGTTCCTGAAACACACCACAAATAGAATACAAATATCCGGGTAAGAAATCTGACCCGAGAACCAACCAGCTACAGTGCTACCATATTTTCCCGGGTCAGGAGACAACAAAATTTTCAAAGATAAAATGCTTGATGGACCATTAGAGATAGATGATAGAAGGTAACAGAGAGAGACAGAGAGTACCTCAACAGCAGCAGCTAACCCAAGGTCTTCCCATTATTTGTAATCCTATTGGAAGCCCTTCCTTATCATACCCAACCTGCGTTTTTTTTCTTTCCATATGTTACTCAAAAAGACAAAATGATTATTGCAAAGAATAGGACCATGTTCCTTTGATATGTACACGGCCGGCTTACAGAGTAACCAAAAAACAAAAACATAGCTTACGGGTACAGATATGGCTGGGAAGCCCAGGAGGTTTGCAGCTACAACAAATCGCATCAAATAAGCTGAAAAGAAATCAACAATCTCTATTATCAGAAGCTGAAGAGAAATCAACAATCAAACCTGTTACTTGACAAAAGGGGGTATCACAGGGGCTGTCATACTGTTTTTACAAGACAAACATTTCACCAGCCAGGTAAGAGAAGTTCAAGCAGTCATTCATATACAAAATACAAATAACGTATTTGAAATGAACTATCTATTTATGGAATGTTTTTACGTACCCAGTCGTAGGGGTCACAATAACATCAACGTTTTTGAAGATATCCATGTGATACTCCATCAATCTTCGCCTGCAACAAGTAGTTTATACAAGCAAGCAGCCGAAATAGTGTCATTCATATGTACTAACACTTTACTTTGCTACAAATCAGACTTTTGTATACAGTAACAGACTCTTGACCGATTTTCTGGTTACACCATGTCAATTTGTGGGTAGATCATAAGTGATATCTGCTAATACTTAAGAGACCTTGCTTAGTCAAACTTATTAACTCCTTAAGTATGCAAGAACTTTAGACATTCATGTGATTGAAGGCAAATCTGGAAGGTTTACACTTGTTGGTCGTCATTTACCTTATACATTGCGCAGAAATATAGTCTGAAGCATAGAATGACTGGAAGACCGCAAAACTGGTACGAATATCATAAGATAATTTTGATTTTTTTCCTGGAACGTTACGACAGTGAAGAGAATGGTTAGACCAGCATTCTAATTTGTTTTGTACGTGATAGTAATCACAGCTACTGACATCAGAGCAAGCGTAAAGACATACCCAGCCTCACAGTACGGAGTAAGAGAACGCAGTGCCGCAGATCCGATGGACACAACATGAGCTGCACGCATCTCTTCTAGTTCAGGAACCACTATTTCCACTACCTGCGATAGTACCATATAGGCGACTTCTATAGCAGATAATCCCATGGGTTTCGTATATCCTTTCATACCCATTTTCGATCTCACACTATTCACCATCTCCCACATCCCAGCATCAGCATATATGTTGGAAAGCAACACGTAGACGCTTGATTCATTGGATCCCATGGATAAGAGCCTCTCTGCTATTTCTTCTGCAAAGTCGACATTTTTATGGATTCTATATGCATTCAGAAGAGCTCCCCAAGCACTGGCCATTGGTTTCACAGGCATGTTATCGATAAAAGACTTAGCTTCACCAACTTCACCAGCTCGACCTAGCAAGTCTACCATACACGCGTAATGCTCTTCCTCTGGTGCAATCCCGTAGTCACTTGTCATCGACGCAAACTGCTTCCGTCCTTCTTCGATGTTTCCCGAATGGCTACAGGCCGAAAAAAGCGAGACATATGTCACGGAGGTTGGAGTTAGGTTCCGCGACTTCATTTTACCAAAACAATCCAGAGCTTCCTCTAACATAACATTTATCCCAAAAGCATTGATCATAGAGCTCCAAGATATCACGTTTCTCTCTGGCATCATATCGAAAACCTTCCTAGCCATCGAATGTTCCCGCATCTAGCGTACATGTCGATGAAAGACGTGAAATTTACATCGTCCATTTCAATCTCGTTTCTTATCATGTAACCATGAACACTTCTCCCGTGCCTCTGAGTCCCCGAGCTCGAGCAAGAAACAAGAAGAGCCGCTAAAGTACATTGACTCGGAAGAACAGATTCTCTCAGCATCTGCCTGAACAGATCAAAGGCTTCAACAGCTCTCTCACACTTTGCAAATCCAGAAACCAGCGTTGTCCACATCACCACATTCTTATCAACACTTGTTTCAAACATCTCTCTAGCATCATCCAACAACCTGCATTTCACATACATATCTACAACAGAGGCTTGTAAATAGCCACTCTGATCTATAAACCCCCTTCTGATGGATAAACTGTGCACTGACTTCCCTTCTTTACCAGCAAAGACATTCCCACAAGCCTTCACCAAACATATCAACGTAAGCGCATTATCGACCCCCAAACCCGCCTCTCTCAAGAGATAAAACAAACGAAACACTTCAGAGTCTCACGAGTATCTCAAATACCCTTTCATCAAAACCGCCCAAAGAACCGAGCTTCTCAGAGTAATTTCGTCGAACACCTTCTGCGCATCTTCCATACGACCAAACTCTCCATACATCTCGACCAAAGACGGAGCCACATAAGCGTCCTTATCCAACCCATTCTTCATCGCCAATCCGTGAATCAGAACCCCATTCTCTAAAACCCCTAACCCCACACAAGCTTTGATCCCGAACACTAAATTGAAACTGTCGACGACGCCATCGCAATCCCTCCTCATGCGATTGTAAAGACGCAAGCTTTCGCAGTGATTCTTGGATTTGGAGTAACCGGAGAGGATCGTGTTCCACGAGTAACGGTTCCTCTTCCGGGGAGGGATTCGATCGAAGGAAGCGGTGGCGAGATCGAGACGATTCGATTGGATGTAGGAGTTTGTGAGACTGGATCCTAGAACGACTTCTTCTTCGGGTCCATGGACTATAACCTTCGCGTGGAGCTGTTGAGTATGGCGCAGTGCTTTGATTTGGGTAAGGATGGTTAGAAGAGCGTTGGTTCTGTTCACCGGAAGCATCGGTGTTGAAGTAAAAAAAAAAAAAAAAAAAAAAAAGTCATCAACTATCTCATAAGAATCCCAGATTCCACAATCAGAACAATTTCAGAAACTGATGAAATTTCCGAGAAAACACAAAACCTGGTTCAAATCATCTAAGCAATGAAACTAAAGAAGCTACGAGCAATCAGGTAGAACAAAAAAAAAAACTCCACAAGCTGATTAACAAACGGAGAATTCAGCTTGCGAAGTTACCTGTAATCGGCGGAGGATTAGGTAATGAAGCTTACCACCACCAACTTGATTCGCCGCAGAGTCGTGCGGATGAGCGCTGAAGTTGTTGGAGACTTGTAACCCAATTTTTGCATTATACTGTACTTGCTTGATTTGAATGCACTCGTCTCGATTGTTGAAACGAGATTTCAAATTAACAAAACCATCCCCTTATCCTATAAAAATATAATTTTGGCCCCGGTAATCTAAAGCATCGATAATCGGTTTGTTTACTTCCCTTTTGGGGTTTCTTAGGATACATAAACTAGTTTAGTCAGTTTGATTTGGTGCGGATTTTTAAAATTGCATTCGAGTTGGATTTTTGGTTTCCATGAAGTATTGGTTTACTTAAGCTGAACTAAATCAGAATTTGGTATAGTCCCTACTAGAATTTATAGGATCTATTTGTTACTTATTGAGAAACTCATCAGCATGCTCAAGATCTAGTAGAGATCAAAGTATGTGTATTATCTAGTCTACAATATCAATAGTGAAAGTGAAAAGTTTTGGCCGAAATGGATTGGTAAAATCGCCGTAAAAAACCACGAAGTTGGTGAAAGTTTGCACTTCTTTCTTATTAAAGTAGAAGTACTTTAAGATTTGTTTGGCAACATAGATAGCAGTTAAAAAAAATAGTGTTGTTTGAAAACATGTATAGCAATAAGTTAAGGAAAAAAAAGTAATGGATTTATACTATTAAAAAAAATTATAAGTCCCATCACATTATATTAAAAAATAATGAGTTTATGTTACTTGTAAGGGTGTAAAAATGGGTAAATCAATCCAAACCAAACCATATCCAAATAGTTTTAGTCTTATATGGGTAATGGATAAAACCAATCCATTTGACAAATGGATTGAGTTAATCCATAACTCATTTATATTAATGAGTTAACGGTTTTAATGGTTAAACTATGAACAATAATTTTATAGTTTAAATGGTTATTGTGGATTACAAAAACAAAAGAAAAATAATTATTAAATAAAAATATTATTTTAGGGATGAAAATAAAAATATTTTTTAGACTTTAAAAACACACCTATATGTTTTGGTGGAAAAAACAATTTTGATATTTGGCGGAACACAAAAAATTTGTGATTTTTGTGATAATCCTGATATTTAACAAAAAACCTGATTTTTTGTTTTGGCGGAAAAAGTCGATTTTGCTGTTTTGGCGGAAAAATGTGGTTTTGGTGGGAACACGTTTTTGCGGTTTTGGTGGGAAAACTCGATTTTGTGGTTCGGGTGGCAAAACTCAATTTTACGATTTTGGTAGAAAAACTTGATTTTAAGGTTTTAGCAAAATTAAGATTAAATTTGGCTTATTAAAAAACCAACATATAATATAATTAAAAATTTAATGTTATGAAAAATATATTTAATATAAAACCAAAATATATTATGAGAAACCAAAATATATTTAATAAAAGACCAAAATATAATCTAAATTTGGCTTATTATGAGGAATTGGGTGTTAATAAAAATATATATGAGAATTATGTTAGATTTAGTTTATTAAAATATAATTATATATATGAGAAAATAAATAAAGTTTGGTGTAGTTAAATTGGTTTAGAAATTTGGTTTGGTTATTTTTTTAATATATTTGATTTATTTTTTTGTTTGTTATGAATTGTTATTGGTTTGGTTATGGATAACTCATCACCCATTACAAATCCAATCCATTTTAACTCAATCCATTAAGTCTATCAACCCATTTAATCCATTAATCCATTTGTACCCAATTTTTGTATCCATTAAGATCCATGGATTGGATTGGTTTGGATTGACCCATTGATTTTTATCTTTTTTGACACCCCTAGCTACTTGATATACATATTCAAATCAAAATAATAATTAAAAATGGATTTATATCAAAAATTCATTCAAAAATATACATATATTCAAAATTTGTTTTTACTAACATATTTTTCAATAACCATTATAAAAATATTTTCAATATATATAAGAAAAATACAATACAAAGCTCAATTTCAAGCACCAACTTAAATTATGGTTTTTATATTTCACACTGAAATTTAAAAATATAATATATGTGATTATTTATATGATTGTATGTATAAAATATTATTAATTATAAGATTACTTATTTGATGGGACGTATAAAATGAGATTAATTATATGATAACACATATTTTTGTAACCTATGATGATACATATAAGATATATAATAGTGATTAGGAGTGGGCGTTCGGGTTCGTTTTCGGATCTGTTTTGGATTTCGTGTTCGGTTCAGATCTTTAAGGATTAAGTTCGAATTTTGGATAACCAATTTAAATTGGATAGAGAATTAATAACTATTTAAGTATTTTTAGAGTTTTGAGTATATTAAACTATTTTAGATATTTACGTTTGATTATTTGTATATATTTTCAAGTATTTAAACGAACTTAAAAGTATCATATATATTCTGGATGTTTTTATATATATTAAATCTAAAAATAATTAATATATATAAGTATATAAATCTATTTTGGATACCCAAAATACTTCGGTTCAGATCGGACTAGGTTTCACTTCTTCAAATACCAAAATTTTGAATAATTCGGATATTTAATCAATTTCGGTTCGGATTTGGTACTACTTATTCGGATTGGGATCGGTTCGGTTCTTCGAATTCGAGTTTTTTGCCCAACCCCAAAATAGTGACATAAAAAACAAATAATATCGTTTTTTTTTAAACACACACGCGCGGGCGCGCGGATCAAAATCTAGTTAAACTTTAAAGCTCAACTAATAAAAATTTAAACAATGAACTTGTTTAAATAACATATAAACATCAAAACTAACTTACTTATTGCACACGTCAAAATTGTGACCGGATACTGTTCATTACCAGGTAAAAATCGGTGACATGAAAGTTTACTTTTTATAAAAAAAATATTTTTAATTATTTTAATTAACAAAAACAAATTAAATTAGATAAAATTCAATATAAATTCTAAAAATTGATACAAATGCAGGAAAAATTAAGAAAAATAAAATCAAATTCATAAATTCAAATAATAATAATAAAAATAAAAACAAATTATATAAATTCAAAACAACTATTAAAAAATAAAACTAAACTGTAAAAACCGATTAAAAATTAAGAAAAAATAAGTAAGAAAAAACAGAAAGTAAAATACAAATAAAAATTTAAAAATTCAAAAACAAAACTAAGAAATTGTAGAAATTTATAAAAAATAGAAAATAGGAAATTTATAAAAAAAAATATGGAAACAAATAAAAATTCAAAAAAAAATAAAAAATTTAGAATTAAAATTTGAAAATGAAAAGTACTTGAACCCTTTTGACATAGCGGTGATGGTGACAAACTTAATCATATCACTGTAAAAAGTTATTATGAGATATAATAGGATTTTAAAACGTTTTGTTGAAAATTAAATTTTTGAATTTTTTTATACTATGGATTACCTCAACACAGTCATTGCAAGACCATCTTTCGGGAACATCCTCAAGTCTACAACCATGCAACAATAACTGCAGTAACCCGAAATATGATTAAAAATGCGCAGATATAACATTTTTACTATTTAATTACATAGGTAAATCATTACGTATGTTCTGCACCAACTCCGTGAAGATGTAAGATGTCTGCCCTGAAGTAGTCGCTGGCGTAGTTGCTGAAGCAGACGTCATGTTGAGTGGTGAAGACCATGTGGAGTCAAGGTGCTGAGCTGGAGTCGTGTAGACTTGGAGAGCAAGAGAGTATCTTGGAGAAAATGCAAGAGGAATAAACTTGGGTAGCAAGTTTACGACCTAAAGAAAGTGGAATAAGTGCAATTCCAAGAAAATGAAAGTTGCACTTGTTGTTTTGGAAGATGTTCATATTCTTGATGCCTTGGAGAAAAGGCATTGCAGAACGTGGAGTTAATGATAAAATAGCTCTGAGGATCGTCGGAAAAGACAGAGACACAGAAGCTGATTTTATAGAGAGTGAAAAGCTCTTGAGTGTTGTCTTGGTCGTGCTGAAGCAGTTGTTGAAGTACT
>NC_027750.1:36292968-36318138 GCF_000695525.1 Brassica oleracea var. oleracea
AGACATAAGCGTTGTAGCTTAGGAATCATTCAGTAGCGTGTGTTAGGGTGTTAACACTAGACGTGTAAAAGCTGAATTAAGCAGATCTTGTAATAGATTGTTTAAAAAAGATTCTAATAAAGCATAAGTATTTGCTTGTAGTGTTTTGTCTCTCGGTTTACTTTCTGCAGTACTACTGTGGTGTCTCTTTTACATTAAGAATTGGTATCAGAGCGGGTTACCTAAGTCACTGGTGAAGATCCCGAAGGCAAGAGAAAAGAAGGAAAGACATAGTAAAGTAGGAAGCATGGTGGCTGAGCTTATGCTTGATCCTGAACAATATGGGCATTGGAAAGTGAAGATGAAGGCAAGCTTACAAAATATTGATCTGGATGTTTGGGCATCAGTGGAAGATGGCTATGAAGTTCCCAAAACAGTAGATAAAGATGATGTTGTGGTCAACAAACCATTGGCTAAATGGACAAAGCGTGAGAAGGAGATGTCAAAGTATAATGCAAAAGCTTTATGTGGTATTTTTACATCAGTCAAAAAGAAGCAATTTGATCTGATTCAAGGCTGCAAGAATGCAAAAGAAGCGTGGGATATTCTGCAATTACACTTTGAAGGAACTGAGAAGGTCAAGAGTTCAAGGATGGATTTTTTCAAATCAAAATTTGAGAACTTGAAGATGGAAGAACATGAATCAGTATCAGATTTTAGTTCTCAACGAAGTTGTGGGTATGTTAAAAGCTCATGAGATGGAGCTTGATGGTGTGGGCAATCATACTGAAGTCAACCTGGAAGTTTCTGAAACGACAAGTCAAAAATCAGAGAATGAAGATGAGATGGTTAAGATGATTTGCGTGCTTCACCAAGTCCTATGGGAAGTGATACAGTGGCAAGGACGTGAGAAAGTTGCTGTGAGCAAACAAGGGCAAGAAGATGGTGAGCCATGCGGTAATAAAGAGGTGAAATGTTATAAATGCAGAGGATATGGACATTTCAAAAGGGAATGTCCAATGGCCAAGAGAAGACGATTCAAAGGCTTTAGGTGGAGAAAAATTGGACACAGTGAGATTCAGAAGAAAGAGAGATCCTCCATAAGGGAAGATGATAATGAATCAGAAAAAAGACGAAGTGCTTAACCTAGTTGCTTTTGGTGCACACAAAGATGAAGCAAGTACATCATCTGAATCAAATTCTGAATCTGAGGATGGAAAATATGATGAAGGACAAGATGATGATCTCAAAGAGTGCTACAAACAAGTGTGTGGAACGTTACTAAAGCTTGGAAAAGAGAATATGGTGCTAGTAAAAGAGCAGAGACGTCTTGAAGCACTTATTGAAGTTCTACAGAAGGACTTGCAAGTAGAGAAAGAAGAAACAAAACAAGTTCGTATCAAACCTGATGAAACTCATAAAGGAAAAACAGAGAGTGTATCCATGTCTGCAATGAAGCCAGTAGTTAAGATGTATGCAAAGACTACTTCATATGGAAAGACTGCAGTGAAGACTGCAACTGCAACGAGAACTGCTTCATCGTCTGCTACAAGAAAAATTCCAGAGGTAAAGAGTGTATCTCAGCGACCCTTCATACATGTATGTCATCATTGTGGAGTTGTTGGGCATATTAGGCCAAAGTGTTTCAGGCTATTGGGGGAGAAGAACCATATTGAGAGAGTATATGATATGAGGACTCATGGTCCAACATGCTATTCTTGTGGAGTTCAAGGACATATTCGACGTGATTGTTCCAAGTTGGTTGATCAAAGAGGCACATCAAAAAGTGGAGCCAAAGAAGCTTGTCAGGAAGCACGCCGGGACGTGCGACAAGGGTACAACATGAAGTTATACAGCGCGTAGCTGTGAGTAACAAGCCGAAGGTTGTACATCAGTGCACCAACATGAAAGTCAGACAAGAGGGTCTGAAGCATGGTTGTGCAGCTGGTACAAGGAAGGAAACTGATCGGTGCGTCAGCAACTGTGTCAGGCCAAGAAAGAAGCAACATCAGATGTGCTGTTGGTTCTGTGGGAACGTTGGACACAAGAAGGTGGAGTGTTTTGCTCGTGAGAAGAGCAGAAACATGGCCAAAAAGGTGAACAAAACGTTCACTAAACCCAAGAGGGTTGAGGAGGTGTTCTTAGCCAAGAGTGGCTTACTTGATGAGATCAAGGAAGAGACATCATAAGAAGGATGCAGCTCAAGTAGGAGTGATTTTGAGGTTGATCAAAGAGCATCAAGTCTGGAGCCAGGACACGAGGTTGTTGGTGGCACAAAGGGGAAGGAGATCGAAGTGCGTCAGGAAGTGATGCGAGATGATCTTCAGGAGGGTGATAGTGAAATCACTCCAAGGCAATAGCAATGAGTGCAGAGGGCACTCGGCGTGGATGGTTGACATCTAAGCATCTGTTTTAGCTTAGTATGCAATCAAGCAGGGGGAGAATAGTGATGTTCTGGTACAGAGAATGCATATCTCATGGGGGAGAAAAGCATGGTGTGGTGCACATCTCGTGGGGGAGAAAAGCACATTTGGTGTGGAAGTTTCCAGGAGAGGAACGTGGTTGCAACGTGGTTGCTGAACCAGAAGATTGTTGTGCTTGGTTGGCACACAAAGCTAAAAGGGGGAGATTGAAGATGTAAGATGTCTGCCCTGAAGTAGTCGCTGACGTAGTTGCTGAAGCAGACGTCATGTTGAGTGGTGAAGACCATGTGGAGTCAAGGTGCTGAGCTGGAGTCGTGTAGACTTGTAGAGCAAGAGAGTATCTTGGAGAAAATGCAAGAGGAATAAACTTGGGTAGCAAGTTTATGACCTAAAGAAAGTGGAATAAGTGCAATTACAAGAAAAGGAAAGTTGCACTTATTGTTTTGGAAGATGTCCATATTCTTGATGCCTTGGAGAAAAGACATTGCAGAACGTGGAGTTAATGATAAAATAGCTCTGAGGATCGTCGGAAAAGACAGAGACACAGAAGCTGATTTTATAGAGAGTGAAAAGCTCTTGAGTGTTGTCTTGGTCGTGCTGAAGCAGTTGCTGAAGTACTTGCGGAAGAGAGACATAAGCTTTGTAGCTTAGGAATCGTTCAGTAGCGTGTGTTAGGGTGTTAACACTAGACGTGTAAAAGCAAAATTAAGCAGATCTTGTAATAGATTGTTTAAAATAGATTCTAATAAAGCATAAGTATTTCCTTGTAGTGTTTTGTTTCTCGGTTTATTTTCTGCAGTACTACTGTGGTGTCTCTTTTACATTAACACTCCGCAGTTATCACAAATGGCAATTGTAAATCCTTGAACACCACATATATCACATACGTTCACCTGCCCAAAAAAATCATTCGATGTAACATGGTACCAATAGCTTAAGTTATAGACCTGGTAAACTGACTATAAGCAAAAATCTTTATGTGCTTCTTCCTCATTAGTATCATTCAGTTCATCACTGTTCGTGTCATATGTGTTTTTAGGTGAAGATATTGGCGTGATCTCTTTGGATTCCACAATCTGGTCATCCTTATGAGTGATAGAAACCATAGATGTAATTTCTTGTTTCAAAGATCTTTTTTGCAGTCCAGATCCCAAAATTAGAGAAAAAAATTATTGATGAATATCCAACACCATTAACAACGAAAGATAAAAGGTTAGTTCTTTAACTTTAAAACGGGAAAATCGCGTAAAAAACCATGAAGTTGGCAAAAATTTGCACTTTAAACCTTGAAACTCAACTGATAACACTTTAAACAATGAAACTTGTTTAAATAACATATTAACCATCGAAACTAACTTACTTGTTGCACACGTCAAAATTGTGACCTGTTACTGTTCATTAGCAGGTAAAAATCGGTAACGTGGAAGTTTACTTTTTTAAAAAATATTTTTAATTATTTGAATTAACAAAAACTAACTAAATTAGATAAAAATTCAATATAAATCTCAAACTAATTCAGGAAAAAATAAGAAATATAAAATAAATTCATAAATTCAAATAATAATAATAATAATAATAGTAATTTATAAATTCGAAAACTTATTATAAAAATAAATTGTAAAAACCGAATAAAAAGTAAGAAAATTAAGTAAAAATAAGAATAAAAAAAGTAAAATAAAAATAAAATTTTAAAATTCAAAAAATAAAATAAAATTAAGAAATTGTAGAAATTGATAAAAAAATAGAAAATAGGAAATTTATAAAAAAAATATGGAAAACAAAAAAAAATTCAAAAAATCAAAAATTTAAAATTAAAATTTGAAAAGGAAAATTACTTGAACCTTTTTGACATAGGGGTGATGGTGACAAACTTAATCATATCACTGTAAAAAGCTATTATAAGATTTTTAAAAAATTTGTTGAATATTAAATTTTTGAATTTTTTTAAAATTATAATTTTTTTATTTTAAAATTTTAGAAAATATTTACATTATAACGATAAATATAAAATCCAGTTTTTATAGATATATAAAACTATAATTTTAAGTATCAACAAATAAAAAGCATTTCTTTTGCAGAACAATAGAAAAATACTAAAATATTGTTTTTTCAAATCAATTTCACAGAGAGAGTCATGTATCCACACGGCGTCTTTTTGCAAAATGGTCTTCTCAAGGGACCCTTGCCCAAGCAAAGGATTCGGAGATTAGAAGTTACTAGTAGAACGCGACTGATAATATAAACCACAATCTAAAGAAAGGTCCAAGTTATTATCCACACTCAGGTCTAGGTTTGGATCAAGGTTCATATCCAAATTCAGGTCTAGGTTAGGGTTCACATTCAGATCTATGGAAGGATCTAGATTGAGATCTATTTTAGGATTCAGGTTTAGTTAGGCTCTATGTTCAAGTCCAGACTTACAGTTACAGAAGACTTTTGAGTGCTTAAATCATTTTGTTTTCGAAATCCACCTTCTCCCATCTGCAAGAGGAAACAAATCAAAAGTGATCTTTGTTTATTTTAGTTTTAGTTACCAATATGGTTGATTTTTTCCGTAACTTAGTTTTATATTATGGATTACCTCAACACAGTCATTGCAAGACCATCTTTCGGGAACATCCTCAAGTTCTACAGCCATGCAACAATAACTGCAGTAACCCGAAATATGATTAAAAATGCGCAAATACAACATTTTACTATATAATTACATAGGTAAATCATTACATATGTTCTGCACCAACTCCGCAGTTATCACAAATGGCAAGCTTATTTGTAAATCCTTGAACACCACAGGTATTACATACGTTCACCTGCCCAAAAACAATCATTCGATGTAACATGGTACCAATAGCTTAAGTTATAGACCTAGTTAACTGACTATAAGCAAAAATCTTTATGTACTTCTTCCTCATCAGTATCATTCAGTTCATCGCTGTTCGTATCATATGTGTTTTTAGGTGAAGCTATTGGCGTGATCTCTTTGGATTCCACAATCTGATCATCCTTATGAGTGATTGAAACCATAGATGTAATTTCTTGTTTCAAAGATCTTTTTTGCAGTTCAGATCCCATAAATTAGAGAAAAAAAAACTATTGATGAATATCCAACACCATTAACAACGAAAGGTAAAAGGTTAGTTCTTTAACTATAAAACGGGAAAATCGCATATAAAAACATGAAGTTGGCAAAAGTTTGCAATTTAAACCTTGAACCTCAACTGATAAGACTTTAAACAATGAAACTTGTTCAAATAACATATTAAACATCGAAACTAACTTACTTTTGCACACGTTAAAATTGTGACCGGTTACTGTTTATTAGCAAGTAAAAATCGGTGACGTGAAAGTTTACATTTTTTAAAAATATTTTAATTATTTGAATTAACAAAAACAAACTAAATTAGATAAAAATTCAACATAAATCTCAAAAAATTGATAGAAATTCAGGAAAATTAAGAAATATAAAATAAATTCATAAATTCAAATAATAATGATAATAATAGTAATTTATAAATTTGAAAAATTATTATAAAAATAAATTTTAATAACCGATTAAAAATTAATAAAAATTAAGTTAAAATATGAACCACAATCTAAAGAAAGGTCCAAGTTATTATCCACACTTAGGTCTAGGTTTGGATCAAGGTTCATATCCAAATTCAGTTATAGGTTAGGGTTCACATTCAGATCTATGGAAGGATCTAGATTGAGATCTATGTTAGGATTCAGGTTTAGGTTAGGCTCTATGTTCAAGTCCAGACTTACAGTTACACAGTTACAGAAGAATTTTGAGTGTTTAAATCATTTTGTTTTCGAAATCCACCTTCACCCATCTGCAAGAGGAAACAAATCAAAAGTGATCTTTGTTTATTTTATTTTTAGTTACCAACTATGTTACACGGAACCGGGAGCGGTTACGCGGAAGCGGAAGCGTTTAGCAGCGTGGAAGTGAAATTTTCAAAAAAGATTAGGAAGCGGGTACACTTAGGAAGCGTATACTATATATTTTTATAAATATATATATATAGTGTCGCCAAAAAAATACTCCCTCCGTTCCTTAATAATAGACCTTTTAGAAAAAAAAGTTCGTTTCAGAAAGAAGTATTTTGGTGTTTTCTATGAAAAAATTGGAAACTTAAAGAAAATTAATTGACTTTATTGGATTACTATTGGTTAAAAGTTATTAAAAATTAAAAATTACAGAAAACGATACATTTATTATGTTATTTTAATGTGTTTTCTTAATATGTGTGAAAATACTGAAAATTTTATCTTTTAGGAACAGAGAGAATATATATTAACATTTATATATCATGGAACAAAATGCTAAAAACACTATCTAAACTAAAAAATCTTTAAAATATTATAATATTTATTTTGCTTTCTTTAACTATGTAAACTTCACATGGATTCAATATATAGTATAACTGAATCTGAATAAGTAATTTTACAAAGATAAAACTATAGATAAGAAACTTAGGTTGATCAATTTGAAATTTTCTTTTGGTTGTACGTTTGAGCTTATTGTATTTTTAACATAATCTTCATATAATTATATCAAGTCGTAATGTATTTATTATATCAAAGTGGGCTTATAATCTAAAAACAATTTGGGCCAAGTTATAGAAAATTTATGGGAACAAAACAAAACAAAAACACCTCTTCGTCTTCTTCACTGTAAAACCATCAGCGATGAAATAAGCGTTTCCGATCTATAAACAACACGATTCCAACTTTGAATCGTGCATTTCCACAGCGATTCCAAACTCCGCTTTTTAGGAATCGCGATTCTGGACGATTCCAGACGCTTATGTTTCCGCTTCCGATTCCGGAGCGAGAATCGTAGCTTCACCGACGATTCCATGTAACATAGGTTACCAATATGGTTTATTTTTTCCGTAACTTTGCTTCATATTATGGATTACCTCAACGCAGTCATTGCAAGACAATCTTTCGGGAACATCCTCAAGTTCTACAACCATGCAACAATAACTGCAGTAACCCGAAATATAATTAAAAATGCGCAAATATAACATTTTTACTATATAATTACATAGGTAAATCATTACGTATGTTCTGCACCAACTCCGAAGTTATCACAAATGGCAAGCTTATTTGTAAATCCTTGAACACGACAGGTATCACATACGTTCACTTGCCCAAAAAAAATCATTTGATGTAACATGGTACCAATAGCTTAAGTTATAGACCTGGTTAACTAACTATAAGCAAAAATCGTTATGTACTTCTTCCTCATCAGTATCATTCAGTTCATCACTGTTTGTGTCATATGTGTTTTTAGGTGAAGATATTGGCGTGATCTCTTTGGATTCCACAATCTGATCATCCTTATGAATGATTGAAACCATAGATGTAATTTCTTGTTTCATAGATTTTTTTGCAGTCCAGATCCAAAAATTAGAGAAAAACAAACTATTGGTGGATATCCAACACCATTAACAACGAAAGGTAAAATGTTAGTTCTTTAACTTTTAAACGGGGAAAATCGCATAAAAAAACCATGAAGTTGGCAAAAGTTAGCACTTTAAACCTTGAAGCTCAACTGATAACATTTTAGACGATGAAACTTGTTTAAATAACATATTAAACATCGAAACTAACTTACTTTTGCACACGTCAAAATTGTGATAGGTTACTGTTCATTAACAGGTAAAAATCGGTGACGTGGAAGTTTACTTTTTTAAAAAATACTTTTTAATTATTTTAATTAACAAAAACAAACTAAATTAGATAAAAATTCAATATAAATCTCAAAAAATTGATACAAGTTTAAGAAAAAATTAAGAAATATAAAATAAATTCATAAATTCAAATAATAATAATAATAATAATAATAATAGTAATTTATAAATTTGAAAACTTATTATAAAGATAAATTGTAAAAACCGATTAAAAATTAAGAAAAAAATAAGTAAAAATAAGAATAAAAAATAAAAAGTAAAATAAAAATTAAAAATTAAAAATTAAAAAAATAAAAATGAAATTAAGAAATTATAGAAATTGATAAAAAAATAAAAAAAATAGGAAATTTATAAAAAAATAGGAAACAAATAAAAAATCAAAAAAATAAAAAATTTAAAATTAAATTTGAAAATGAAAAGTACTTGAACCTTTTTAACATAGTGGTGATGTAACAAACTTAATCATATCACTGTAAAAAGTTATTATGAGATATAATAGGATTTTAAAACATTTTGTTGAATATAAAAAATTTTAAATTTTTTTTTAAATTATAATTTTTTTTTAGAAATTTTGTCATTATAACGATAAATATAAAGTCCAGTTTTTATAGATATATAAAACTGTAATTTAAAGTATCAACAAATAAAAAGCATTTCTTTTGCAGAACAATAGAAAAATATTAAAATATTGTTTTTTCAAATCCATTTCATAAAGAGAGTCGTGTATCTACACGACGTCTCTTTGCACAATGGTCTTCTTAAGGGACCCTTGCCCAAGCAAAGGATTTGGAGATGCTCTCATTCGGGTATGAGCTTGGAAGTTACTAGTAGAACTCGAGTGATAATATGAACCACAATCTAAAGAAAGGTCCAAGTTATTATCCACACTCAGGTCTAGGTTTGGATCAAGGTTCATATCCAAATTCAGGTGTAGGTTAGGGTTCACATTCAGATCTATGGAAGGATATAGATTGAGATCTATGTTTGGATTCAGGTTTAGGTTAGGCTCTATGTTCAAGTCCAGACTTACAGTTACAGAAGACTAAATCTAAGAGAGAAAACTTCACAAGAAAACTTAGTCAAATTCACAAAAGATCAAACTTGAATTTTAAGTGAAAATTGAAATTTTAAATCTCATGTAAGTTAAAAAGTATATCTTATGATCTAAAAAGACACATTAAACCACATGAATAGATATTCTTGAAGTTACTTGACAGTTTTGAAAGTTCAAAACATACCTTGAAGTTACTTAACACTCTTGAAAATCTAACATAGAAGACTTCTCCAGAAGTGATCTCTTAGAAGACTTCTTAAGAAGTCTCCTCCGATTAGCTAGAAAAATTAGTAAACATAAATATTTGTAATCTCATAATTATCACCAAATAAGTTAGGAATTTCATCCAGGAGCCCCAATATTGACTAATACACATGAATTAATAAGAAAATATTAAAAAGTCATTTTAATTGTAGAGAAAATGAAAGTTTATTAAACATTGACATAGAAGTCTTCTATTTAGGTCAATTTTGCAATTGCAAATTTACGAAGGAAGACTTCTTAGGAAATCTACTCTACGGAAGAAATCTTGAGAAGTCTTCCTTTGTAAATATTGACTTACTTTTAAATTTAAAAAAATCTCGAAAATGCCAGAGAAGACTTCTCTTCTCGGATAAACAGGTTAGTTTTGCAATTGACCAAAGTTTGTCAGTTTTTTTATAGAAGGCTTCTCGGGGAAGACTTCTAGAGAAGTCTTCTGAAAGTCTTCTCAATGTCAGAAGAAATCTATCTGGGATACTTTTGCAGTTGACTATATTTGACTTTTCCAGAGAAGACTTCTCTAAAAGTTTTCCGCCAGAAGACTTCTCTCGTAACTAAAGGTTTGACCAAAACCCAGAATAAATTTGAGAAGACTTCTAAAAATAGTATTCTCATTAATATTAAATGTTTACTACTATTTTTCAATTGCAAAAGTAACCCACGCATACTTCTTACGACAATGAGAAGACTTCGGGAAAACTTTCAGAAGATTTCTATAGAAGTTTTTCCCGAGATCGGAAGGTCTTCTATAAAAAGTCAAATTTCCGACAAACTTCGGTCAATTGCAAAACTAACATGTTTATCTGAAAAGAATTCTAGGGAAGTCTTCTTGGTGGAGAACGCATCTAGCAAACTCTTCTGAAAGTCTTCCCGAAGTCTTCGCAAACAGATCTGAGAAAAAAAATGATTTCATACCTTGAACATGTGAGATAACTTGCTTAGCTTCTCCAATCACCCAGAACTTCACTCCAAAAGCTACCAAGTTGTTAATGACCATGAATCATAAGCTTCAATGTCTCTATGAAACTTACAAAGCTTGGAATCAAAATCCTCTTTTTTGGATGAATTTGAAGAAAAAGTGAAAGAGATGTGATTTGTGTGCATAAGTAATGAGATATGAAGGGTAAAAATCGAAACTTTGATGCATTAAGAGCTTCAAATTGGTTGTTCATGGTGGTTAGTATATTGATGACAATGACAATATTGTAAATACTTGGTGAAGATGAGGATGATAAGGTAAAAGACTCATTTTCAAAACAAAAACAAAAGTAATGGCATTTTTGTGAATAACTCAAACTTCTAGGAAGAATAAAAAAAAATAAAGTTAAAAAAAAAGATCATTTTTATGTTTGACTTGAAAATTTAGGTCATATTTGAAAAAAAAAACTAATAAGTGTTTGGTTTTGAACATTAATTTCCCGGTTTATGTTATCCACAAATTTATGGCAGGAGGTGTTTTACATATTAATGTTCATAGTGTTGATGTGAAATACTTAATTTAAAGAGTTTATACAGATTTTTTTGTATATTAGATTTAGGAAATGATTTAATAAATTAAAAAAAAAAGACAAAAAATAAAATATAAAGTTAGAATCTATTAATTACTTCAACGGCATATGGCATAGGGTTGTAAATAAGTTGTAGGGTTTTTTGCAAAATTGACATAAAACTCAAAGTCAAACACAAAACTAAGCTTTTTCGGAAATTAGTTTTGTTCTATTCACCCCACAAGTTCATATAATTCACGAAAATTCCCCTAAGTTGTAAGTTTAAGGGTCAATTTCAATTTGTACTTCAGTTTTAATAGATTATATATCTTGTGACGAAAATAAAACTTTATGCATATCAAATATTTTTGGACTCTTTTCAATTTTATTTATTATATTTATAATTTTTTAAATATAATAATATAGATTTATAAAAGAAATGGACTCATTAATATACCGGGGGTGAGGACACGGGTTTGGGTCTGGGGCGGTCGCACCGCTTGTCCTCAGCCGGCCCTGAATGCTCTGCATAATGAGTGCCATCCAGATGTCAAAAAGGAAATTTGCAGCCAGTAAGCTCCCCTAACCTTTTGTGAGTGAAACTTTGTTTCAATCTACTGCTTTTATGATTTGCATTTTCAATCTACTGAGTCAAACATATCAGTGACTGATTATCCAGGGAAGATTCCAAAGGGGGTTGATCTTCCAAGTGATGCTGTTGTAGAGGATAATAACATCAAAGGTTAATCAATGATTCTTGTTTAAGCATTGTCTTCCAACTTTCTATCTCCATCCCATGCCAAAAACAAGCTTCTTTCTTGTATGCAACTCTCTTCTTATTAGTCTTTCGCTTTGAGTGAAAAAAGATCTTTAAGATTACTTTGTGGGAAACTTGATTTCTCTTTGCTAAATTGAGACTTGTGTGATAAGATTGTTCGCAACTTTTCTAAATGATATAGATGACATGTTTGAAACTTTGTCCTCTTCTGTTTATTATGAAAGCGTGTAATCTGGACTCTGGAGGATACCACCGCAATATCATCAACTCAAACAAAAACCAATACGCACAGTATACATCTCTTTTTCAAATTTATCAATCATAAATATACAACACGTTTTATAGCAAAACAATCGTCCATTGGTCTTATCTGCAGCTACAAGACAACTTATTGCTTCTAATCTTTATAAACAATGTCAGGTTACTTAACCTGAAAATACACACCAATCAATCAAATGTAATGGAGATAAATGATATCCCATTCAGAGAGAACTCTTTGCCTTTTCACTTCTCTGACAAATCAGTATGGACTCTGTTTGTATTGAGAAGATTGTGAAACACAGCAGGCTTCTTGGTAACTGGAGCAAGTTCCTGAAATGCCACATTAAAATTCAAGATTCGGTTAAGAAACCTGACCCGATAACCGGCTATAGCATCAAAAGGGACATCAGACTTTCATAGATAAAACTCTAAACGAAGAACATCATCGAAATTGATGGACCATTACAGATAGATGATAGAAGGAAACAGAGAGAGAGAGTACCTCAACAGCAGCAGCTAAAGCAAGGACGGTAGCTTCAGCCCAAGGTCTTCCCATTATTTGTAATCCTATTGGAAGCCCTTCCTTATCATACCCAACCTGCGTTTTTTTTTTCTTTTCCATATGTTAAAAAGACAAAGTGATTATTGCAAAGAATAGGACCGTGTTCCTTTGATATGTACACGGCCGGCTTAGAGAGTAACCAAAAATACAAAAACATCGCTTACGGGTACAGATATGGCTGGGAAGCCCAGGAGGTTTGCAGCTACAACAAATCGCATCAAATAAGCTGAAAAGAAATCAACAATCTCTATTATTACAAGTTGAACCAAAAGTTAAGAAGTTAAAGAGTTTCGTTTGGCAAACCTGTCACTTGAAAATTGGTTTCTCCATTTTTCAGAGCGTCAGGGGGTATAACGGGGGCTGTCATGCTGTTTGTACAAGTAAACATTTCACCAACCAGGTAAGAGAAGTTCAAGCAGTCATTCATATACACGTAATGTTTCTGAAGATATTGGAAGCAAATGTTTGTTAACAAATCTAGTCGCTAGGAGAGAACTGTCTATTCATGGAATGGTTTTACGTACCCAGTTGTAGGGGTCACAATAACATCAACGTCTTTGAAGATATCCATGTGATACTCCATCAATCTTCGCCTGCAACAACAAGTTTTACACAAGCAAGCAGCCTCTATAGTGTCAATCATATGTACTAACATTTTACTTTGCCACAAATCAGACTTTTGTATACAGTTACAGATTCTTGATCCGTTTTCTGGTTAGACCATGTGATTTTGTCGGTATATATCTGCTAATAAATCAATTCCAGGTCATGGCTACTCTAGCAAAGACTTATGAGATCTCGCTTAGTTAAACTTATTAACTCCTTAAGCATGCAGAAACTTTAGACACTCATGTGATTGAACAGCTTGTTGGTCGTCATTTACCTAATACATTGAGAAGAAATATAGTCTGAAGCAGAGAAAGACCGGAAGATCGCAAAGCTGGTGCGAGTATCATAAGATAATTTTGAATTTTTCCTGAAACGTACGACAGCGAAGAGAATGGTTAGACCAACGTTCTAATTTGTTTTGCAAGTGATGGTAATCGAAGGTGTACAACTAGTGAAATCAGAAGATGCGTAAAGACATACCCAGCCTCACAGTAAGGAGTAAGAGAACGCAGTGCCGCAGATCCGATGGACACAACATGAGCTGCACGCATCTCTTCTAGTTCAGGAACCACTATTTCCACTACCTGCGATAGTATCATACAGAGATTGTCGTTGAAAGAAGATAATGATAGACAACCTGTATAATGAGAGAAACCTATTCAAATGATCAGCTTACTTCGCAACCATGATTGTTTGATAGGAGCTTAAGGATGTCTTCGCATTTGTCGGAGATTTCACTTGAATTAACATCATTAAACCACTGCATGAATGAAAACAATGCACTAGGTATACCACTGAAATAACAGAATCCAACTCGTGTAAACTAGCAGGGATGCAAAATTCACCCTTGTATATTTCCCTAGTCGTAGAGATCCTATAGCACTGCCTCCGTTGTGAGACATTAACTTCGGAAAACAGGGTGGCGTCTACTCAAAAAAAAAAAAAAAAAAAATCAAAGACTAAGTCATACGCATACATAGTGCAGGAGTATTTGCCATGGTCAAATGAATACATGACACACAGTGACCATCACTTGATAATGAGACATTTCTACAAACGACTATCTGTCATGCTTTTTTCATTAAGTTTTTTTTTTCAGAGTGATGTCTAGAATATATTATGGCTGAAAAACTTACTGGGTTTAAGTTAAGTCTATCAGCAGATGAAGAACCCAAGATTGCTGCATACCTGAAACACACAAAGACAGATTAGCCAAAACCAGCTTATCCGAAAATGAAACATCTGACAGAGTAAATGTGTGCTATGCTTTGAGTGGTTTCCGTTGCACCTCCACTCACTATTGTTGAATGCTTTACAAATATGTCAATGATGGACAGATTGAAACAGCTTAGTCATTCACTAGGCTAAAAAAATAGAGAAAACTTACACCAAGAGAGCATCTTCCACCGATGAAGCAAGTGGACCAATAATTTCCACTGTTCCACCTTCACATAATGAACTGTAGAGATGACAGTGGTCAAACAGAAACCACATGCCATACACATAGTTCGGTGCCTATAGTTTTCTGTTAAGAATAGTGAATCTAAACTCTTACCCTGTCATATCTGTCCGACCATATGTTGTTTTCAGTCCCGTTATACCACAAAGCGATGCAGGGATGCGAACAGAACCTGCACACCTAGACACGCGTTAAACATACAACGCATATGATGGTCAGATCAAAATAACTTTGCTACCTCCGCCATCTGTTCCTAGAGCAGCTGAACATATTCCGGAGGCAACAATAGCTGCTGAACCTGAGGAAGATCCGCCTGTGTACCTTTCGGGTGCGTGTGGGTTTCTTGTAGTTCTGCAATGAAACATGCCAGAAAGAAAAAGAAAAAAAGAGAGCAAACACATGAAAAAGTGGAAAGAACTAAAGATACAATAAATAAATCGAAGTAATAAGTATCAAGTATAAAGCAGTTTTTTTATCTACCCGTAGAACACATTGAACTCTTCATACAAGTGAGGTTTGTGTTCTCTGATGCTTTGCTTACCCGTAATTCGAATTGTTCCCTGTTGTCCCCATGCCTATCTCATGCATATTTGCCTTGCCAATCAAGATTGCACCGCAACTGCGAAGTCTTGAAACAACTACTGAATCCTTCTCCACGGAACGATCTTCATGCAGCCATGTTGTTCCACCTATCATGGAAAACCTTATGACAGGTCTGTTGTGTCTGGAAGTGTTTAAAATAAAATGTAAGAATGACATACTCACCCTTTGTAGTATGGGGAAAACAATCAATATCGTCCTTGATTGTCACAAAAATCCCATCTAAAATGGATATTGGTTTTCCTACACAGCTCACAGTCAACATGATCAATACACATCTAAAAACTCACTGAAGCTGAGAGTTTAAGCAGATATGAAACAACTTAGCCGCCGCAGTGATGGTCTGAATCTAATACTAGGAATAGATCACAAAGTCTGCAAAATTACCTTCTTCAAACCTCTGCGTAGAAGCCGAAGCTTGCTTTCTGACTTCACTGGCGTCAAAGGTAATCAAATATGGTGTTGGAGACTTGTCATACTTAAACTCCTCTATGATTGAGATTATTTGCTCTGCTACCTAGCAATCAGCAACAAGGTACTTTGTTTGTGCCAAGATAAAGAGAGTCGAAAGAAGTGAAAATAAAGAGAGTAAAATGACTAACCACAGATGGAGCTGTCAGCTTAGATCTATAAGCAAATGCGTAATCACGTATCTTCCAGTAACGGAAGGATGAACTTGGATCTGTGTGGAAGCTGCGAGAAGGATCATATTGAGGAAGACACTTCAAGGCTATTTCCAATCTGTCTACAGGGCTTTCATCTTCGCCAACAATGACAACATCATGCTCCGCTTCTAGTTTCAGAAGAGAAGATGATACACACACATATTTTATTTTGGTTGATGTAAATTCACACCATATAATTGATAAAACGAATTGTAAGATAATAATAAAGGAAAAGGAAGATATATACTTTGAGGTGGGAACTCGGGTCTAAACATAGGCTCTTCTGGAACGACAGTGTTGCGAAACATCTGCCAGTCACAACAACACGGAGAAGCACATAGCAATGTCATCATTCCAAAATGTTATAAAGTCAATTCTTTCTGATGTCAAAAAAAAAACGAACCTCGGTCATGCCATTGTTCTTCTTCAACGAGTCAACAATCGATGAGCCGATAAGTGGTGTCTCAAGCATGTTAACGAACAGCTTGAACAAAAAGCCAGTCAAATGAGGGGCTGCAAAAAATCACATATAATCCCCATGTAAAAAGGCACAAAACTAATTCTACAATCCAGATCATGTCCTGCGTATGTATTCATGTGTATTGAGAGCTTAGCTAACGCATGGAATCAAAATCACGAACGAACCTTTGATGTCTTCTTCTTTATATTTGACAGCAGAAACATCAACCTCCTTCGCCGGTTTCATGACCTTATACTTGCCCATCTACTCTACAAGCAAAAGAAATAAAAGAAACAATTTGCAAATTACAAATACAAAATTGATCAAAGTTTCTTCTCAACTATCTCATTCATAGGAATCCCAGATTCAACTAAACCTGGTTCGAACTAACTAAGAGCAACGGAGAATCCAAGCAATCAGGTTCTTTCAGGCAGCTGATTCACAAACGGAGAATTCAGATTGCCAAGTTACCTGTGACGGTGGTGAAGCTTATCAACTTGCTTCGACTTCGACGCCGATTTGAAGAAGCCGTGCGGATGAGCGGTGAAGTAGTTGGAGACTTGAATGCGCTTACTCGATTTGTATTAATTATACTGATTTGAACTTGTCTCGATTGTTGAACAATATTCTGAAATTTACACAGCGACCTCCTTGTCCTATAAAACTGTTTTTTAGTGATAAATCGTAGCGACTAAAGATTATTCCTTAAAAATCTCTCCCAACTTGTTATCTTGTGATTTAACCCTTCAAATTCTATTATGTTAGATTTTGTTACCTCGGTCTATTGTTCCGTTATTTATGAACGGATACCGTTTACACACAAACGCAAAATTTCATTTAAACCTAAAAAGACATGTTTTCTTTTTTAAATGTGTTTAGTCGAGTTGATTTTTATTTTTGTTCTAGTTTTGTTATGAAATTTAATTTGTAAAACATAAATAAAATAATCGTTTGACACTAAATCATTAATGTTTTTGTATTTAAATGTAAAACCAAGCATAAAGATGTAATTTTCTTATTTTAGATTATTATCTTTCAACCTAATATAAATATTATAAGTTGTAGGAGTGGCAGTTCGGTTATTTTATAGATTCGGTTTGGTTTGGTTAATTCGTTTCTAGATTTTTTTTTCAACCAATGTAAACCATAATTAGTTTAGTTTGGTTTGAATCGTTTTCGTTTCGGTTCGTTCGACTTGATTCGGTTATGTTCAGGTTTTTTTCCTCACCCCTAATAAAACAGAGCATTGAAAAAGACCATAAATAAAAAGCAGACAACGCTAATTTTTGCCTAAATTGGCGTTGTCTTTTTCAATGCTCTGTTTTATGGTCGTTTTCAATGTTTTATGGTCTTTTATGGTCTTTGCATTGCTATTTTGGAACACCTAACTTTCGATTTGGGATTTTGAGCTTCATTGTATGTTCAATTTCATTTAATAAAGAAAACATGTTTTATAGTTTAAATGAAACTTATCCGTTCATAATAACGGAACAATAGAAAGAGGTAACAAAGTCTAACAAAATATAACTTAAGGGTTAAATTACAAGATAACAAAGTTGAGGGGATTTTCTACGAAAAATCTTTAGTTGAGGGGATTTATCACTAAAATAAAACTTTGGGTTTGTGTGTAAATGGTATACGTCCATAAATAACATAACAATAGACGGAGGATAACAAAATCTAACGGAATAGAATTTGAGGGGTTAAATTACAAGATAATAAATTGAGCGGATTTTTACGAAAAAACTTTAGTTGAGGGGATTTAATTTTTACCCCTATAATTGTTTTTATACACTCTTCCCCCAGTCCCTAGGACATACATTTCTACCAACTGGACTTTATAATCTAAAGCATCGAAAATTGGTTTGTTTACTTGCTGATTTCAAGGGTTTTAGGTTTATGACAAATAAATAAACTAGTTTAGTCGGTTTGATTTAAATATATAGGATATATAATTAGAATTCATATCATACTAATGAAAAATATATATATATAAATTAAGGATCTAAAATTTATTTGAAGTTTTGCATGAAGTATTGGTTTAGTTAAGCTGAACTAGATTAGAATTTGGTATAACCCACCCCTAGTAGAGTTTAAGATGTATTTGTTACTAATATATAAATTTGATTCGTTGAATGATTTCACTATATATAATGGCAAGAAAACTGTTCTTACTGGAATTATAATTTATAAAGCAGTCTTTTACTTTTTGAAAACTAAAATGCATGCATGCTCAAGATCTAGTAGAATCAGATAATGTTTTGTTTATCTAGGCTACTATATATCAATAGTGAAAATAAAAGGTTTTGGCTGAAATGAATTGGTTTCTTGACTAAAAGCATATTTTGCCATAATTTGGTTGGCTGACTTGATCAACCAAAGATCACGAGGCACGACTTGATCTACTATATATAATATGACCAAGCAGCATCGTATCCATGTAATGCGCATATAATTATATATATGGACTATTGAATTATGGACTTCTGAAAAAAAAAAAATTAAGGACTTTCTGGATATATTAATTTAAACGAGACATTAGGATGAAAAATATAACTTAAAATATCAAAGTCAAGTTCACATGAACAATGCGTAACATTGGAATTATATATATCTCTATATATAAAGTAAAGTTTTCTCTGAGAGCGCCACGTCATACGACACCTGTCCCCTACACCAAAACGCACGGTATTGATATCACGGAGATTCTTTGCGCTGTATTGTATACGATTTAATATGGGCTTCTACTGGGCTTTTAATCACACAGCCCCAGTAACATACGGAAGCCTTCACGAGAGCCATCATATGAAATTAGGGTTCCATCATCTTTTTCGATCTACGACGACCTTAACCAGCAATGGAGATTTAACATGTCGAATCAAACGAATTGTCACGAGGAGCATCTATGTCATGTTGCGGTTTCGTCGTTTCGTCTTATTAATTCCCTCGATGCCATAAAGCACGACGCCCTCATTCAATGATACATATGCCTGTCAGAGGCGGTTCTAGAATTATAAATAGGTAAGACTTCATCCTTCCAACATCGTTCTCACAGTTTGTGATAATCCCTAAAACTTATTTGCAGTATTATGGTTAATTCAGCTGTTCTTCTTCATGATTTGAAGTCCGGTCACTGTTCTTCCACCGTAGAAGTGAGGCTGCTGAGATAAAAAAATTCCGGCTTTCATATCTTAAATCTCATGTTCAATGTTTTTTTAAGTTTTCCAGCCTTGACATTCATAACTTTCGAACTGCTAAATTTAGATATGCCAAGGTTCTCCGATTTTCAATCTCATGTTCATAGTTTTTCACAAGTTTTCCGGCCTTCACATTCATAAATTTCGAACTCATTCACAATGCAATATTTTGATATTGTCTGTTGGTGATGCTTTAATTTTCACATTTGTTTCAGACCACTCTCATGCCAGCCACGGTGAATGTAGCCGGCTCTCCACATTCAGGCACCATCTCAAGGCTGGTTCAATGTTCACACTCAGTGGATTTGATGTGGTTCTATCCAATCAGAACCGACTCTCTTTTGACTATTCTGTTCAGTTACTCAGCCAAATTTGATGCCTTTACCGAACCGGTTTCTCCAATTCTGGTTGAGCGTTTCAGGTTCCGCGATCTCGATTCTCTGCTTGGCCTAGCCAACACCAACACACAACTTCCATGTGTATCCTCTTATAAGCTTCCTTCCTAACTTTGTTACCGTAAGTTGCAACGTATACTCCCTTATGATCCTTACTTAGTATAAAAATAATGGTATATGTTTCTGTTCAAGCAGGATGGTGACGATAATGATGGAGATGACATGCCTGGGACCATCTCAGTCCTTACTAAGGATGACGTTGGGGTTAATGACCATGAGGAATCATCATCCGCAGGAACAACTGCAAGTGGTCTTGCCACCAAGAAGCTCCGGGTATTAGCAACTCCGAAGGTGGTCACAAAATGTGTATCTGGAGTCAGTATTTTCTATTTGAATAATGCTTAAGCATCAATGTTGTTTTTTTTTTTTTAAATTTGTCATCTTCTGGAAATTGCTATGTTTCCTAGACCATCATTTAAATGGTTTTTTTACGTTTTGACAAAATTCACACATTTCTTTAAGCTGCTGAAGATAGGTATACTGCTCAGCGCATAATTTCATGATCCAAACAAATACCGTTAATTCGTATTTAAGAAGTGTGTATTCTTTCCTTAAATAAAAACTATGGAATTACCTAATGTGATTAACATATATATGGCAATTAATGATTATGAATAATAAAGATTTGAAAACAATTTTTGCATCCTTCTTCATTATTGTTTAATTTTATATTATTAAAAAATTAAACAATCACATTAACAATATAATTAAAAATTAGATTTTTTCTTATATGTTATATTTTGAATTTTTTAAAATGACTTTAAATTACAAAAATGAGGAAACCTTATATGTTATATTTTTATTTTTTTTAAAACGACTTTGAAATACAAAAATGAGGAAACCTTATATGATAAATTTTTCTTATATGTTAGATTTTTTCTTATATGTTATATTTTGAATTTTTTAAAACGACTTTAAATTAAAAAATGTAAGTTTTCCTTAAGTATACGACTACAAGCATTAAAATGATATGTATCAATTCGATGGTTGATCTGAAACCTTTCAAAACCATATGGAAGATAAATGTCAAAATAATTCAACTTTGGAAACAATACTGTTCATTTTTTTCAAGAATGTGTTCGATGGAAAAAGTAAGGTTTTTGTGTCATAATTTGTTTAATGTCTAATCCGATCAACCCATGATATATTAATTATAGTTTTGTTCAACAATTTTTAATAAAAATTTATCTGATCTATTGAAAGAAATTATATAATAACAACAAAAAATATTGTATATATATAAATAAAATGATTAAATATATAAAAAAAATTATCGATAATATATACAAATAAGCTCGGTCCATATTTTATCTAGTTTTATCAGTAACGTACAACACTATCAGTCGTTAACTCGAAATTGATATACAAAAATTGACTAAAAAGTTGGTAAAAAGTTTGTGTTCCAACACTGTGTAACGTGCGTGATGATGATGGAATGTATAGACCTAACATATTTATCTCACATGTCCTTTGATGTGTCGATATGACCTAATTAATAAGCCTCTTTATGAGCCTCACAGAAATTACAACGTTTAAAATGCTGATCGCGTGTAATAAAATATTCAGTAATCATAGACTTAGGTCCTAGTCCTTTGATATGTTATTACGTCGACAATTTAATTCGTACCTACTGGAATTGGTAACGGTGGTTGGTGAATGCGACTGTAAATGAAAGAATGTATCAAGTTTGTGGAAGGTTTGGGACTGATTATGAAGAGGAGACTTTTTTTCTTTTTCTTTTGAAGTGTACGGGTCTGAGTTAAGCCCAGTTAAGGGCCCACCTCATCAAATTCAACGACGACTGTACTAGAAAGTAGAAACTTCGTCTTGAACGTTGCCGAGTTGTCTTTTTCTTTGTCACCGACCACTAACGTTGCCTCGCTCACCTTTTAGCCTTTAGGCGTATGAAACAAGACCTCAGTGGATTTTGCTGTCCAAATGGATCTTTTCTTATTATATATTTAAATATATTTTGAATATTTATAAGAAACATCTGGTTATTCTTAAAACCATTTCGTTTTGATGAATTTGTTTCCGTTTATTCTGAAAATGATTTAACATCATCGTTTTATATAATGTTAAATAGCGCATTACAAAAACAAAAACAATCCACACTTCTTTATAGTGTTGTGTTCTTCTCAAGTTTTTTACTCATAAGCGCATATATAATTTGGGACAATTTGGGCCCATAATGCTCTATTGCTCCCCAGTTTTAACACACCATAAAAGCCCATGTAAGCCATCACAGCCGAACCGGGATAATAGAATTGAACTGGTTGTTCGGTTCTTGCAAAACCTCTATCACCAATTAGTTTTTTTTATTATTATGACCCTGTTTTACACGTTTTCTCGATTTTTATACCCAAGATTATACGTAACTAGGGTCGGAAACAAGTAAAAATTATAATATCATGGGAATATAACCGTATAAAATAACCAATAACTATCATTCTATCAAATGAAGGAACGTATCATGGCAACTATCAAACTCAATAAGTTACTCTCTACTTCATATTAGTCCATTAATTGATGGTTATTTTTTTCCTTCAAATATACTCTATGCATTTTATATTATGTTTCCTCTTTGGAGGTCGTATTTGCAATTTACATAGTGCTTATGCATCAATGAGGTTGTTTTAGTTACATTACAAACCCTTTTCAAGTTTACAATATTTTCTCAGATGATTCTCTCCGCATATTTTCATATTTAGCTTATAAATAAATCATCCAAATACTAAATGAGGCCTTTCTCTCAATATATAGAAATAGTACATGACATTTCCGCGGCGTATCAAGCCAAATGAGACAAAGTTGTGCTACTATGTAACTGAACGGGAGCATATAAATGTCCATAAGTGAAGGATTTCAACAATTAGTCCAGCTTTAGTACCGGTGGAAAAAGAGTCACTTTCATGCATTTTTTTAAACTACACTAACGATGGCCTCTACCACCTCCAGAGATCAGTGGATGGTTTGTACGACTATGCAACCTTAATTCATGGTGTTATACTGTTATGATTAGGTAATATGGAAGAAGGGAAAAAGTATCTAGATACTCTGAACTGGAAAATAAACAAGGAGAGGCTAGATCGTTGTTGTAATAACAACCAGAAAGCACTAAGAAGGTTGAACGTCGTCTTCACAAGTCCGTACTAGAGAAACATGTGGAAGCTTAAACCACAAACAAACTGTCATGTCAATGATATAAAAAACAACTGCAAACTTTGCTTCTACTTCAAGCAAGTCAAGAAATTCATTACTATCCTATGAGGTGACGTTACCACGACGAACTTAAAATGCAATAACACATATAAATGCTTCACACATTCTACATCTTGTGTGGGACACATCTGCCATCAAATTTTTAGAAAACTCTTACATGGATTGATGTTATATTTGTTGTTTCAGAACTAAATTGGTTGTCCAAGTTAATAGTCTAAATACAACTACAATGCAAACGTACCAATAACACTCATAAACTGGTGTAAACATGACAACCAGTAAAATTTATCACACTATCAAACAAATGAACATACAAAAATTCATTGAGAAAATATATATCTTAATTCCTAGCCATTAGACAATATATCACATCCCGCCCGTCCTGCGGGCCGACCCTAGTATATATATATATAAAGTAGACTTTTCTCTCTTCTTATGACATGTGGAAGGGGAGATGTTTGTTGACATGTGTCCTCATTTTTTGTCTTTTTACATTTTAGATTCTTTTTCTTTTAGATTATTGCAATTTGCTTCACTATTTTCTAATTGTACACTATCTAATCCTTATCACACTAAATATTATTATTTGAAGTTTGATAATCTATTTTACTATACACAAAATTGCAAAATGAATAATGAAAAAAGTAAAAAAATAAATAAATATATTTTAAAGATTTAATTTATTCACAACTATAAATAAGATAAACTTCGTTATTTTATTATTTTTACTATTTTATATTACTTCATTTACAACTATATATTTATCTTAATATTAATGAAACTAAAGCAGAACACATATCTAAACATAAAACCTCCATAATTATAGAGAAAAAAAATGTTAAAGTAACTTTAACTCAATAAAGATCCAGAGCTCAAAGGAGACTAAGAACGAAACAAACTTACCCCAGTTTATCATAGAGTGTCTTGAGGGCGGATAGCCTAGCACGAAGTGTCATGAAACAACCATCTTTCGTCGTTCACATGGATGCGAAGTTACCAGTGTGGTTTACATAGTTAGTATGAATCTATTTTAAATTAATGACAAAAAAAATCATAGAGTCTTTTGGCCATAACAATCAAAAGTCATAGAAATGTAAAAAGATATTTTTTGAGTTAAAGAAATCTCTCAAATACAAAGGAGCGTGATCAAGGACCAATGCAAAGAACCAAGAAAGCGGGTTAGAGGAAGAATAATCAACAGAAGGCCAAAATCCCCACGAAGCAGAAAAAGACATACATAACGAACGATAAGTACAACCACCATCTAAGAAGTAAGAAGCACCTCATAAACTAAACCAGCAAAAACAAGACGCCTATGCCGGTGATGAACCATAAAGCTTTAGATAAAAGGGACCAAAGCTCCAAAACACTAATACCGCACACTTATACTAAGGGAAGCTGGGAAAGAAGAGAACAACCTGAATGAGGGAGAACGGAAGCCAACCCCCAAGAAACCAGAGCCCAAACATGAGACCAAAAACAATCTTCCAAATCTACAAAGTATACACGGAGGAGAACACTATCCAAACTTGGAGTGGCAAACATGGCGAAACGGAGAGCCACAAAGACGCAAGCATCGATGGAAGCTGCGATGAGATGAGGGAACATAGATGGAAGGGTAGACAAAACGAAATCATCAAATCGTGGAGCCGTCCTCGAACTATAGAAATCAGATCACCAAAAACCATATATTGATAACCAAGACGAGAATGAACTATAGATGGTAAGCCAATGACGAGGAAAACAACTTCAAAGACAACTAAACTCTGACCAAACCCAAGGAGATGCAATTCCTACACTACAAGAAAACAGCGGTATTCTGACGGACATTCCGACGGAAAATGAAATCCTCGGAATATACCGACGGAATTCCGAGGAAACCTCAGTCCGTCGGAATATTCCGAGGAAATTCCGAGGAACAATGTGTTCCTCGGAAAAAACCGATGAATTCCGAGGAAAATTATAGCCGTTGGAGAGCCGTTGGGGGATTTTACAT
>NC_027750.1:36327729-36330117 GCF_000695525.1 Brassica oleracea var. oleracea
AAGAAAACATGGTAAATGTAATAAAAAAATCTTAATAAAACTCATACTTAATGTCTCTGAGTGTAAACTCCATCTTCTTCCGTTGTTTTCCTCCAGCACAATGAACTGTGTCAAGATCACCCAAGTCTAAAACCTGTCCAATTACATCTGAAACAAAAACCACAATGCAGACGCTTATCTATCAATCTACACTAATATTATAATAACTGAAGATATATGAACCAACTCTTACCAATAAGGATGTTCGGATCAGGTTTGCCACTTAGTATGGTTTCGAAATCAACCAAATCAAGAAAATTATTCTCAATCCGGAGAGTTGACTCGGAGATGTCTGTGTTGTGAAGAAAATTCATTTTCAAAGGATTTTTTGTAGTTCGATAGGTACGTCCAGCACCAGTCAAACTGAAGTTATCAATGTTGATCCACTCTCCAACAGGAACCTTGCTAGCCAATTCATCCATGTAAGCCTTTTTACACGATGCTTGTATTTTCGTACCCTAAGATAATATAACCAAGTCAAAATTGTATGTTCTTTAAACTATAGATAAAAAAATAAAACAAAACCGCAAATATATCAACAACACTACACTTACATTTGCATCCGAAAGGATTAATTCCAATGAATCACCAGCAATTTTATTCCATGTCTCCATGAGTGGAGAACTTTGACTTGTACACGTCAAGCAGTCTTTTTCGGTTTGATGTCTTTCAAGAAGGTGATCTGCATATGGTTAACCATGATTTTAGGAATCGATATGCTCTTTTTTTGTGTGGTGAGTTTGAATTCGATAGAGAGGATGGTTAAAGGGTTGAGAAGAAGTCTGTATTTATAATAGGATATCTAGGAATGACGATGTAGGTTAAGATAGTATTTTGTAATTAATGTTTGTTACCGAAATTCTTGGATGAATATTTTTTTTCCAATCGATTAGTTATTTTAGGTGAGAGATTTAAGGTAAATTGTGTACTTGGCCGTAATTAATAGACTTGTAGAGGAAGTCATTTAGATTTTTTGGTTAGATAATAGTATATTCTCAATAATGATTTCTTTCCTTTGTTATCTGCAAAATCTTCGAATTGATCCACTTAGCATATTCTAAAAGTATCGATTATTTATTTTAGTTGAGAGATTTAAGGTAAAGTGTTTAGTTGGCCGTAGTTAATAAACTTGTAGAGGAAGTAATTTAGATTTTTCTGTTAGATAATTACGTGACCGTTGGTTTGATTTCCAACATTTTTTTTGGTGTGGTTTGTTTGAGAATAATAGTATAGATTCTAAATAACGATATACAACCTTTGATATCTTAAAAATCTTCGAATTTATCCACTTATCATATTCTAAATCATTTATTGAGTTCTGTTTCGTGTGTTTGAGTGAGAATAATAATATATTTTTGTTTCGTGTGTTTGAGTGAGAATAATAATATATTTTTGTTTCGTGTGTTTGAGTGAGAATAATAATATATTTTTGTTTCGTGTGTTTGAGTGAGAATAATAATATATTTTTGTTTCGTGTGTTTGAGTGAGAATAATAATATATTTTTGTTTCGTGTGTTTGAGTGAGAATAATAATATATTTTTGTTTCGTGTGTTTGAGTGAGAATAATAATATATTTTTGTTTCGTGTGTTTGAGTGAGAATAATAATATATTTTTGTTTCGTGTGTTTGAGTGAGAATAATAGTATATTCTTTATTTTATTTAAAATTACCAAATGTGTGCCTAATTAAACATGTTAACGGAATCATATCTGTTTATTAGAGATAATTAACCAAAACATAATGAACAGACACGTTAAACTGAAGTACTTTTGGACCTAAATCACTGCAATTATTAGACAACTGGAAATATGAAGTGCACGATATGAAAAAGCTTATAAGAAAACAAATCAAAAGTACGTTGATAAGATTCTTCAAATCTCAGTGTTTGGTTCCCACGTAAGAGATATTGAATTCCAAACAAAATTACTTTTGGCACAACAATCTGGACTCCCAATATCTTCTACTTCATGGTTCCCAAAATTATTTTCTATCCAAACGAAAAACTTGGATTTATCTTGATCATCAAGGAGATTAACAACCTTGTCTTCGGTCGTTGAACAGTTTTTGTTTATTGTGGATCCCTGAAACATATTTGAAACATAAGATTTTGAATATATAATCAAAATAGACAATCCTAAATATTTGTAAATGTTCTTCAACACCGTGAACTTGAAATCTCCATAGTCAGACCATAATAAAATTTGATACCTTTTCATGAATTGGCCATATGCATTGCAATGACTTCATAAAACATGATAGGAACCACTTTCGCATTTTTTGATTTTCTTGTCTCTGTGAATAGTTTTTTTCAAAAGTCAGGTTTGGTGAGACATGATGGGCGTATATAA
>NC_027750.1:36332849-36474684 GCF_000695525.1 Brassica oleracea var. oleracea
CTAAATATTTAGAAATTTAACAAAATAAATTAACTAAAATAAAATAAATTAAAATATAAAGAATACCCGATTTTAACTTGCAAGAACAAAAAATAAGATATAGTCTTCAAAATAAAATTTCAAAATTGTATTTTTAAAATAAATTAGAAATCAATATCAAAAGTATTTTCTTTAATAATATCCAAATCAAAGAATCACATAATCCTCATGAACAAAGAATACATAAAGAAATATATGATTTAAAGTGAACGAAGAATAACAGTAAATGAAAATGAAAAACATCTGCGATGGAAAGTAAACTATACAAGCAAAAGAAAAAATCTGATAGACAAAAAATGTATCACACCAGAAAATACCAGATATACTAGAGAATAATTTCAATATAAAAACAAAATTGGAAATTTTTACTCGGTCTCTCAGAAAGAGGTTAAGTAAGAGAACAAAGTCAGAGCCCCAAGCTATAATTTATTTGAGTTTCAATTACTTTAAGTCAATCAAAAGAAATTAACAAATTTATTTATCCATAATTTTTTTAATATTAATCAACACTATTATCGTATATTTTGACAAATATTATTTTAGTCAGTTACAATCAAAATATTCATTGAAACCAGCCAAATAAGTTATACTGAAATAAATCTAACATGGTGTGATTTACAAAAAAAAAAATGTTATTGTTCTTAAAGCAAACTACATGATGAATTCATATAATTTGCCTCATATAACATATAAAATTTAAGATGCACTATGTTGAGTAATGTCGAAGAAAGTATTTAGCGAACAATGTTTATAAGATAAATGAAAAATAAAGAGCCTAAGAAAACATGTCAAATAAGTTATTTAAGATTTTATCTAAAATTTATAACGAAGACCAACAATAAATTAGCATGTAAGATAACATAAAAGAATGATAAGTGGAACAATCAATATGAATTTATCAATATGAATATACTACTAAGTATTATAAATAATAAACTAAAAATACAAATTTACAAATTTCAGACATTTAGAAAAAAGTCTCAGGATTACAATGAATACACTATCTAAAACGTTTGCTATCTTACTGTCAGCATTTAGAAGCTAAACCAATTTATCAAATTATGTAATAGTTTTCAAATGATCTTAAAAATCTTCACGTAAACTTCAAAACAAACAAGTATTATTTTCATATAAAAAATAATTGTAATAAATTATACAATCATACATGCTTAACTACTCTAAATATAATTAATTAGATCAAGTAGTAGATAAATCTACTACTTTATATTTTCAATATTATCAATTCAATAAATAAAATGTTACATAACATTAGTTAAATTCATTATATATACTTTATTTTTTTATAATATCTTTCAAACACTATTAAATATTAATTAAAGTTCATCAAAATATTTATTGTGATTAAATTTTAAATCTAAATATTATACTATCATATATATATATATATAACAATCAAACTATCACATATATATAACAATCACACATTAAAAGTTTTTCTGACTACAAAGTAAAATTATATATTATGCAAATAATTCAATTGTTTATGTTATTCAAATAAAATATATGTAAACTTTATGATAAAATATTATAATGCATTAACAATTTACATGCATCAAGAAATTTATATACTATTTTTAAATACAAATTAATATTTTTCGAAAATTGGGAATATGTTTATAAACATAATTATTACATTTATAAATACAAAAAACTAAATATCCAATAAGAGGGTACATTTATATATACAGGTAAAAAATAAAATCATCAGATCATATTTCGGATAAGAAAATTATATAAATCAACTAGATAATTAGTTTAAAAGTTATTATAAAACTAAACTAAATTATTAATGTACGCTCGAGTAGAAAATCTAGTTAAACCTTAAAAATAGAGTTACTAGTGCTTTAACCTAAGAAAAAAAAGGCAATGTAAAAGGCAAATAAAAAAGCTGGCCTTCTTCAACGTTGAAGTATCAAAACACTAGTAGCTGACCCCGACCCCACCATAGTGTTCAGAAAAGTCATATTAATCCGTGAAAAGATTCAGGTAACGTCACAGACCCGTCACCCAGTCTCATCACCGCCTGAAACTGAAAATTTCAGACAGACCACGTGTAGTAGAGCAATAAGTTCACATACAAAGGTTCTGTCAACTTAAAACATTTTTCAACACCACCACCACCACCGTTTCGCCATCACTCTTTTCCATGAATTAAGATAGAGAACAGAACAGACACATAATCTCGCTAGATGGAGAAGTTCTCGTACAACTCGTATCCAGATTCAACTGACTCGTCTCCAAGATCTCGCGAGATCGACTTCGACAACCCGCCGCCATGGGACGATCAGAACCACCACCACAACCACCAGCAGCAGACACAGAGCTACAAGGTGAAGTTCATGTGCAGCTACAACGGCAAGATTCAGCCTCGTCCTCACGATAACCAGCTCACTTACGTAAACGGCGAAACCAAGATCCTCTCCGTAGATCGCGGGATCAGGTTCCCCGTCTTAGCTTCCAAGCTCTCCGCCGTCTGCGGCGAAGGCGGCGGAGGAGGAGGAGACGTGCTGTTCAAGTATCAGCTTCCGGGAGAAGACCTAGACGCGTTGATCTCCGTTACCAACGATGATGATCTCGAGCACATGATGCACGAGTACGATCGCTTGCTTCGTGTGTCGTCTAAGCCAGCGAGGATGCGTCTCTTCCTCTTCCCCTCGGCTTCCTCCGGAGGGTTTGGATCGGAGGGTTCGACTCAGTCGGATCGTGATCGCTTCGTTGAGGCGTTGAATACTGTTCGGAGCAGGCCTGAATCGGAGAAATCTGTAACCGCTCCTCCGAGTAACGCGGATTTTTTATTTGGATCGGAGAAAGTTGTGTCGTCTCCTCCGCCGCAACCACCGCATGAGGTGAAGTTGCCGGTTCCGGTGGCGCTTGAACCTCCTCTGTTCAATGATCCGCGCGTGATTCAACAGGAAGCTGTGTATAGAAGGAAGAGCGAAGACATCGGAGGAGGTTACTTCTCTCCGACGTACGCCGCTCAAAATCCTGCGCCGCCGCCGCCTCCGCCTCCGCAGCCGACGATTCCTTTAACTAATCAGCAAGCTCCTCCGGTGACGTTCTGGCAAGGGAGCCATAATAATAATCCAGGAGGCGTGTTTCCAACAACCGCGCCGGGGTTGGGATTACCGGAGCAGCCGGTGTACATGATTTCATCTCCATCTCCAACTCCACATCCAGGAAGTGTATACCACGCGCCTCCACAGCAACCGCAAGGGGTCATGAGACCGGTGGTTACAGGACAAGTAAACCAAGGCGGCTACTATCCTTACAGGGAACAGCACCAACCGGCGTACAGCATGACTCAACCACCAGTAGGAGTAGCAAAGGGACAGCCACAACAGCAACAACAACAACAACAAGCTCCTCTGCCTTTTACCTCCGGTCCTCCTCCTCCTCTACCGCAATACTCAGCCGTTCCACCGCCACAGCAAGTAGTGGGATTAGCAGATACAAGGGGGTACACTCAGGTGACTTACGCGGGAGGAATGGGGAAACAAGTGTACTACACGGACGCACCACCTCCAGGTCCTCCACAGTACCATGGAATTGGTTTACCTGTGACCGGTGGTATGAGCGAATTGAGAACCGGACCGGACGGGAAGCTTGTTGCTATGAACATGGCACCCAAGGTTTCATCACAGAACTCAGATTCTGCTGTGTGATGATGAGGTATATATTTGTGAAAACCACTACAAATTTCAATCATCATCATATATAATGTAATTGAGATTACTTTGGTATTTGAATGTCTCATAAATAATGTTTTTTTTTACCCTTGCATCTACTTCCTTTATGATGTTATGAACTTATGATGTTCTTCTTGATTCTGCATTTTCTATAATTTTTTGTCTTGTTTTCATAAACCATATGTCTCTTGTGCATTTTGCCTGCATCTCTTTCAAGCTTTTGCGCGCATTTTCACCTTTTTGTTTTTTTGCTTATGTCAACAAGATTAGGTTGGACTTGTTGATTAATATATATATATATATTATATATATAAATGGGTTGTTTGTTGACACGAGAACTGATATTCTATTGAGGAAGCTCAACATCTGAAACTCAATAATTGGATTATTTAAACGATTTCAAAAAGGTTTACGTATATGATTGGGTTTTTAGTTAAATGGTTTATATTAATATTAGTAGAGGGATTGCCGTGGCATATTGTATAATTCTATAATATACGTATTGTAAATTGACTTTATATATATATATCGATGATGGTCCACTCGAAAAGACGAAGTGAAAGGATGCTGTTATTAAGTTGGGAGTGCGAGAAACTTTTGAGAATCTTATTAGGAGGAAAAGAGACGGCTTTACTCACTCACTTATCGCCATGTCGTGAACCCATTTGCTGCTGTTTCTTTCAATATTTCTTCACTAGACGACGATCATTTATGAAAATCAATCATCATCGAATGCATGTATCAATCAGGAAAAGGATAATCCAAAACAGGTGTCATACGCATGTCTTTAGTTTCATGTCATAATTAGAGACCATCACCGCCAATAACCATTTGCAAAAAACCAAAACTTCGTGATCCTCTACAACAAAGGTCGAATCGCGCTCTTGGAGGATAGTATTAGTTAGTCTTAATAGATGCGCATATACCCCGATCATTTCCAGGTTAAGACGCTGGTGGATCACACAAGATCTCTCGATAATGTGAAATCAAGATTCCATAACTGAGGTAATCGGCAACTAGCTTTGGTGGTAAAAGGCTCACGGCTGTGAGTTCCGCCACCTGGGTTCGAAACCCGGCCACCGGAGAATTTACATGTGGACCTCCCAGCGCCCGAAACCGTTCACGGTGAGCCAAATGGTGACGCCCTGGCAGCGTCCTTGCTCGCTTCGGTTTCTAGTCTGGACCACCACGGTGGGACCAGGATACTCGGTTATCAAAAAAAAAAAAAAAAATTCGAGCTTCTTTTCTGTTCTTAAGAATATTCCTTGATCCTGATTCTTCAAAGAGTTTCAGTACAAAAGTCTTAACTTTTTGAGAGCATAAGTCCACTACGTCCAATCACGAGAGTCAAGGGATCATGTCTTGTTAGTTACGCTTACGCTTCTCTGTGAGAGCTTCCAAGCGCACCTCTACGTCGACCAAGTATATAAGTTCATCTCTACATCACTCTCAAGTCTAAACTCATAATAAGAGATGAAAATGTCTCTGTTTCTCTGGACTTTCTTTATTCAAACAATGTTTTCCATCAACCTCCCAGCATTCGAGTATTTTATAACAATCAATAATTTCTCTGATAAAGATAAACATATGGAATCGATAGCTTTAATCTGTAACAATGATATTACCAACAGCAAAAGAAATGAAAACAAAACCGCTGAACTATCAATAAACATCTACTGAGGACAAACAAAGTGACCAATGTAAGTAACGTAGAAATTCAGGAATCAAATAAATAAGGGAAATCCAATTCAAACTTAGATTCAGATCCTTCAAGTTTCATTCAGCAAAAACAAAAAGATAAGAAAAAAAACATGAAAAAGGAAGATTGTTTTCACCAGGTGATTCTTGTTGTATGCCTATTAATCCTCCTCAGTGTTCTTGAGATTCATAAACAGATGACCAAGTGCAGTTTCACAAGCTGTTTGGCCATCTTCTCCCAAACCCTTGAGGAAAGACTTGGTGAGTTTCAACGAAGAGACCATTCTAAACACCCTGCCACAGAACTTGCGCACCTTAGCCCGCCTTGCTTGCTTCTCCGGCATATTTGTAACAAGATCTTTAATAAAATGACTCAGTTTCACCAGATGAAACTTCATTTTCTTCTTCGACTCTTCTTGCGTCTCTTTGCCTATAGGAGCCAACGACCTTAAAGCTTCAGAGATCAATTCAAGAGCTTCCACTCTACGATACTCAACCTTCGGATTCACAATTTTCTCCAGAAGAAATCCAAACAGCTGGTGTGCAATCCACGGTCTCCTTCTAAACACTTCCTCAAGAAATTCTACCTTTATTTGAGACTTCTTGCTGCTATCAAAGTACCCGACAAGGACACTCCTAAACACATCCAAGATCTTCTCCAGTTCGGTCTCTGAGAACTTTCTCGAGTCAATTATCCTAAGAACCCAGTAGGTTGAGTTCTGGGCAAGGTTAGCGATCATCCTGTGTCGGTTCCACGCAGCAGACTGCTTCTTCTTGGAAGGATCAACACCTGACTTCTTACTCTTGAATGGCTTTGCCGCCAGTTTAAGATTCTTCTCCAGTAAAGAAGCAAGTACAGATAATTCAATAGATTCATCCTTGAATAACTCTCTAGCCTTGAAGATCTTCTTCTGGATGATACCCCATATCCGCTGTAAAAGCTGCTGACTACTTTCTGCAGTGCTTGGGTTCACTAGTGCCTGAGCTAGGTTTAAGTACACTGTCATAACTTGAGGATTACCTGTTAAAACATATCCCCAAACACACACAAAGCGCTTATCTCAGTAGATACACTTCATCAAGCCAAATCATTATCTTATAAAGCAATTACCTGGATTTTCATGAAGGTAGATTTCGAGAAGGGAGAGGACACGGAGCTTAAACAAAACAAGCTGGGACTGAGCAGTTTCGCCGCCAGCTTGATTCCTCTTCTCCTTGAATATCTGTGCCAAATAAGTGTCCATACGGAACATTGCATCGTCATCCATCCCATCATCATCTCCTTCTTCTTCTTCAGAGTCATCAGAGTCATCAGAATTTTCAGGAACCTCTCTGTCAACTGCCATACGGGCAACGCCCGTAACTGTTTCAGAATCATCAGTTGGATCATCGCTCTCACCAGTCTCACCCATTTCCTCATTTTCTTCTTCTTCTTCTTCATCTTCAATAGCCAGACAATCTTCGTCATCGTCAAGATCCTCAGAGTCTTGGTCCTCCTGATGTCTAGCCGGTTTTAGATCTTTCTTGATCACCCGCAGCATTCTCAGCAGTCCATCATTGGTAACATCTTGACAGAAGTATTTGAAAACCTACAGCAGACATAGAATTGTAAATTTCTATTAAATCATGAGACTGAAACAGTTGAAAACAATGAAGCAAATGATCAATAGAGATTTTAGCATCAAAGGATCAGAAAACTTCAAGTAGAGTAAAGAATATAATCTTTTTACTTGTGGCTAGCTTATTACCTGCTCAATGGAAGATCGCATTGGAGCTGAAGAATGTGGCAAGAGAGAAAGTAATGTGTCCACGAGGACATCCATGACTGCTGGTTCTTCTTCACCATCAGCCTCACCTTCGCCATCAGTAGAGGAGGAACTGAAAGCTTTGTCACAGCATACTGAAAGTTCACTTGCAGCTTCCGAGAACTCTCCCGGATGGAGGAGTATTTGAAGCAACAGCTGAACGACTAAGTGCCTCAATGCATGATACTTACTTGCATCAGCAGATAATCCACAATTCCTTTCCTGCCAAATAGTTAAGATTCCAATTTAACACAGAGAAGCATGTCAACATCTATTTGAGTAAGATTTCAATTTAAGTAGCATTAGAGTAAAAGCCAGTAAGACATTTACCTCCTTTGAGAGTTTACTTTCTGTTTCTTGTAATTCTTTGACAGCTTTTTCATCTGCTTCATTCAAGGAACGAAAGAGAGAAACCGAGGGAATACTCTGCAGCGTGCTAAGAAATTTCATGAAGTAGGAAACAGGATCCTCGGGCTGCTCCAAGCCACTCTCCTTAGGGATCGGATTCTCAATCTTTTGAGAATTCGACAGCAGTAGCTGAAGCTGTTCGATGCACATTTTGCAAAGAGCAGTGGGAGTAGCTGTCTTCGGCCACTTAAATTTCTCCTGCAACTCAAATGACGTGACTTCAGTGCCTAGAGAAGCCACAAATAGACCTTGAACAGCTAGAAATTTCAGGATCTGCTTCTGCACTCGTAGTTTGGCCTCTGGGGACAATTTGGCATGTTTTAAAATGCCAGGGAGAGACTCAATGACCCAGCTTTTCAGAACATCTGAGTTTACAGTTGTTCCAATCGAATCCTTCTCCTCGTTTGAACCTATCTCAGAATTATCATCTGTTGTTTGACTCTGATCTGAGTTGAGAGAGGAAGGTTCTAGCGCCCATTTCATACTTGAAGGTTCCTCAGGAACATGCTGTTCATCCACAAACAAGTTCATCAAGTTCTGGAGGAAAAGCGTGCAACCCTCTTCAGTTTCAAAATCAGCAGCAAGATCTTTCACAGTTTTTGTACGCGTAATATTGTCAAACTTTCCTTCACTGTGTTTCTGAAGAGCCATGGTAACAGCCACCCTCTTGGTATCATCGTCTTTCACCCAATCTATCAACTCCGTGAGGAAATGAGTTGCAACTTTATGCAGCCAAGAGTCCTTTGTGGAGAGTATATCCATGAGGCACTGAACAAACTTCAACGATAAGAAGTGTTGGACGAAATTGGCAGGGAGCTTTGGGAGAAGAAGAAGCAGGATATCGAATGCCAAATGCTTGCGATCATGAGATGATGAAAGCAGGGTTCCTTCCATAAAAATTTCGCAGAAACTCCGACTGTTATTTGTGGCCTCTTCTTCTATGGGGTTGGACTTGCGGTTTCTCTTTTGCTTTTTGGAGGAACTCGGAGCCGATGAGACATCTTCGCCTTGAACAACAGCTTCCGGCAACAGCATTTCCCGAATGACAGACCATAAGCTATGAACACGAGGCTGGCAGAAAGTAGATTCCTGGAATTTATTTCACAATAGAACAATCTCAGCACATAATCTTTAACATGTTAACCATTTCTCCATCGCAAAAAGATTGGCAATGTACCTTCAAGCAATCAACAATGACTGAGAGATGATCAGCAGAAAAAAACTTCCCGGAACTGAAAGGAACTGGCAGAAGCTTGCCAAAGACAGGGTGATCAACCGAAATCTTCTCATGGAGCTTGAGCGCTAGGAGCAACGCATCAGGGTTTCCAGCCTCGGTGGCTTGTTCAAACCACTTATGAAGCTCTGGAGCTTCCATAACATGGGTCACAACAGCTTCAGCAGGCAGCTGTACAATAATATAGCAAATGGTATCATAAGAAGACTTCACAGCACGCAACAAATGGTACCACAAGAATGAACCTATTATACATACCTTCTCAACAAAGTCCAGAAGAACATGAACAGCTGGCTCCTGCAAGTAACGTTTCTTCGCAGCAAGACCAATGAGAGCATTGGTAAACTCTTTGATGATCTGAGAGTCTTTATCAGACTTCCAGTCTTCAACAAGTCTTCCAGATCGTGCTAGCGCACCGTAGGCAAACAACCGACCCAATAAGCATTCTTTCACATCCTGTGTCAAATTGCAAAACCAAAGCATTTGAGTCTCTACAAAAGTAAACACAAACACAAAGAATAAAACAGCTACTCACCTGTCCCTTCATGGATGAAGAAACGGACAAAGAATCAGAAATGAGCTTCAGTAGAGATTCCACATTAATGCTAGAGATTAAGCTAACAGGTAACGTCAGCCCCAAAGCAAATCCTTGTCTTGCACACTGTATATTAAAGTATTCTTCATTCAGTGATTGATAGAAAGTTAACATCTTCGGATACAAAAACTGAACCAGAGAAGGAGATATACCTCTCTTGAAGAAGAGACACCACGAATAAGCCTCCGTAGAGCGTATCTGAGATGGGGCGCACAGTTATCCAACCCATCGTTCTTCTCAGCTTCAAGCATCAACCCTCCGTCGACGGATCCCTTATCAGGCAACATCTCGTACTGCTTCTGAATCTCTTGCAGCCTCGTCACCAATGAGGTAGCTGCCGCTTCTCTAACTGAACCCTCAGGAGAAGCCAAATCCCTAAAATAGCTAAGAGGCAACTCCGGCAAAGAAGAGGACGAAGAAGCCGCCGCGGCTCCGTCGGAGTTCGAATCAGAAACCACCACCGCCGCAGGGGGTTTAGGGCGGCGGGGAGGCTCACCGCCGTCGTTATCGAGAGCGGCGCGTTTTCTCTCCTTGTCGGAAGCTCTCCTCTTCTTCTTCTTCTCCATGTCTTTACCGGTACTCGCGACGCCGGGAGGAGGAGGCGCCGCCGCCTCGGCATCGGAATCGTCAGCGTTCATCTTATCACGCTTGGATTTCTTCTTCTTCTTCATGAAGGAATCGGTGTGATTCTTCTCGACATCTTCCGATGAATCGGCGCTGCTTCTCTTCTTACTACCCATTGGTGATGAAACTCAGAAGCCGCGATTTTGATTTTGTAGAAAGAAGGCAAAGCTTTAAAAAGGATGTGAACGGAAATAAATACAAAACCCTAAGCGGCGGATTTGGAGGACCCGACCCGACTCAAGGGTTTAGGGTTTACAAGCCCACTCTCTAATATAAATACCGCCAACGGACCGTATCTTTAAATATGCATACATCTGTGTATTATACTATTATTTAATCCTTTTTTATTTTCTTTTAGTAACACATCTTTTACCAAATTAGTATCTTTTACACAATATGTTAATCCATACATATATAGATCTCAGACATAAAGTCTATTCTCTTCAACAACGAATTATACACAACTTTAAAAATATTTTACATTGTGGTGATAAATTCTTGATTACATTTCAAAGTTGCATAACATGTAGAATTAATTAGGCCATTAACAGATGTGTTAACCGAAAGTGGCTATTGGGATTACGAGATGTTTTTAAATCCAGCTTTACTAAAAAACCAATCCATAATGCATTTATTCGATTAAGAAAGGGAAATAACCCAAACTTCTTACAAACGAAAAACACAAAAGACTTCAATGTCGCATAGCATCTGGTTCTGGAAACGAAATAGGATTTTTGAGGATATTCGAATTCTCAGCATAAATCACCAGCTGATGAATAGTTGTTTCGTAGATTAAAAAAAATGCAAATAAAAGAAAAGAAACATGAGCCCTTGAATCATCAGGCACCAATAGTGGAAGCGGAGTTCTTCCTGCACTCAGACAACATGTCCATATAGAACTGACACCTGCTGATGTCGCTTCCATAGCTGCTGACGCACTGCACCAATAACCAAATCAAAACAAAATCAGTAACAATGCCACACAATGAGGAATCCAAGGATGTAGGCAAATATCACATGAAATATTATAGTGGAAATAATAAGAATGATAGTGAACACTACTAACATCTTGGAAAGCCTTAGCGTGAAGGTCACAGGAGCTGGAAAACATGCCGCCTGCAGCAGGAGCAGCAGATGCAGAAGCAGAGTCAGCAGTCTCAACACCTTCATGCTGAATGGTTCGTGGACCCATCACAGCATCAACAGCCCTATGCGCAACAGCACTTCCGGTTCCAAAAGCCATACCTAAAAATAACAGGTTAAGAGAGGCGTTATAAAAAAAACATAAAAGCTTTTAAGACAAACATACTTACCCTGAGCAATGGTTGAACCAATGCCTGAGAGCATGCCGCCACCACCGCTAGCCTGAGCTGCTGGCGCTGGAGGAGGTGCACGGTTTACTGCCAATAAACATTCATAAATACGAATAATCGTCAGCTGATTGAATTGAATAGTCACAACCCATAGAGAGCACCAAGACAAATTTGGAGGAAAATTTGGGTTTACCAGTTTGAGGAGGAGGGCTGCGTGCAGCAGCAGGGCGGGGACGAGGTGCAGATCTTCCTGCAAAACACAAACAAACAACCACAAATCAAATCGAGAAATGAAGAACTGTATCTCGAACCAAATACGCCTTTATAGTTTATAAGATTTCACTATCAGAGAAGGTCAACAACCATCGAATAAACCCTAGCTACGCACTAGACAACTCCAGATTAACAACTAGAGATTCGTCATCATCCAAAATCTACAGAGAATCGAGTAAGATCTACAGAATCGAGAAAGAGAAGAAGCGGCTTACCTCCTGAGCTACGGCGACCCATTTTTTCTTCTTTGTGATTAGAGAGATGGCCACGAAATGACGAGTTGATGAGAGATTTACAACAATTCTGGAGGCGGTTGTTGTTTATATACAGGTGGTGAGCAGACCAGAACAGGTCAAGACCACGCAGATATGTACACGTGTATGTTTTTCATTGGTTGCAAGTCGATAATTTCTAGAACAAACCGAAGTTGGGCTCTCTTATCTTCTTCCTTTGACTAAGCGTATTCATTCACGCATTGGTATATAAATTTGGGCTTCGTTACAGAACATGTCCAATAGAGTTTATTCCTTCTTTTTTTGTTGGTGTGTCTCACAGGTCCATCAACTTCAACATTTCTCGAGGAAAATACAACTTTTTTTTGCTAAAAAATGTACATTTCAAAAATGAACTAAAATATACTACACTTCACGCTACAAACTCAAATACACTTTAGACATACAAACGCTGTAGACTATAGAAAATTAATGGCTACATCTTGAAAGGCTATTGCTTGTTTATGATGCATCAAACTCCACCTCTGATTCTGACTTGGTTTACTTGCATGGAAGATGTTCTTCATCTTTGTACGATTACGATCAAAACCAAACGTAGAGTAGTACACAACATACGAATGTTCAACTGACCAAATTTTTCAGAGTCTTCGTTTTCATGAAAGCTCATTTTGTACATGAATATATCTCAATTACGTTTCTATTAATTAGATTACTAACTGTGAGTAGCGCAGAGTTAGAAAAGTGCTTCTAAACTTATATGTCATCTTTTACTCCAGTTTTGCTGAACAAAACATTTGCGAGAACGTGAAGCTATAATAGAGTGAAGGGTTCTACCGTTTTCACAGCTAAAGAGGATGAAATAGCTGGGAATATAACGGCAAAGTACACCGCGGCTGTGTGTGCGAGAAAGTTTCAGCATTGCAGTCTATTTGTATTGTTTTTTTTCTCAACCTTGCAAGGATTTTCTACTACATAGTTCATGAGATCTCCGTTTCTACATCATTGACTCTTTCTCTAGCTCCTCCGTTCAATCAAATCTCAATTCAACACGATAATTAGGCATGAGCATTCGGTTTTCGATTCGATTCTGGTTCCGGTTCATTTTTTTGTTCTAATAGTAACCATTTGGTTATTTATGAAATTTGGTTCCATTTGGTTATTTCGGTTTTCAAGTACCGGCTAATATCCAATAAAATTTTGGTTCCAATTCAGTTCCAGTTTAGTTAGTTTAGGATAATTTGTGTAAAAATAAGATTTATATTTTATTTTTCTGGATTAAATATCGGGTAGTTCAAATAAATTCAAAATATCAAACTATTTAGGTAAATCATTTACTTTCGGCTAATTTTAAATATTGTAGATAAAAAAAAAAAATTGGTTAGTTCCATTTATAACTAGTATTTTTAACACATTTGGTAATTCCAAAAGTAAATATAATTAATATTTTTAGATATTCGGTTGTCGGTTAGGTTTTTTAGTACATAAGAGACTGGTTATTTGGGAACTTAGTTTGGTTCTGGATTCAGTTTTTTTTTTCGTTTTTTTTGGTTCTCGGTTTTTATGCCATGTCTATGGTAATGACTAATAATGGGTGATAAAAATGAAAAGAATAATCACCGGACTTACTCTGTAAAGTACTTAAACTGAAAAGATGGTGTACAAGAATTCAAAAGATCCAAACCACAGGAAATAAAAGATTAAACAAAAGTACTTAACAAGAAACGAGTGTGAGCTCATTTATTGTTTTGTTTTCTGTATGGCAGAACAGTATTGTCCTAGTTTAGGTTGCATCTTTTCGACAATGAGGTTTCACCTTTAAGGATGAATGCATGAAGGAGGTTTTGAGCAGACTGGGTTTGATCAGGCGTCCCTGATATGACAATGATCCTGTCACTTGTTCCTAGTTGAGGTTCATGGACTATGACCCTCGCACCCGATATCTGATTAATAAACATCAAATGGTATCAAGCTACGCTTAAGCTGTTAGCTCAACTAACGGAGTGCTATTTCACGTTTATGAAATTATCACACTAACGATTTAGTTTGTAGCTTATCATCTAAAGCTATATATAGCTAAATGGGGATTCCGTTTCCAAACTTCGACCGATCCTGTAATTTTGAATCGAGAACTAAAGAAAAGTATGGAGTTTTCGTGACTCTTGACCTAGATTAATATGGTGGACGAAGGATTTGCACCCTAATTGTATAGATTTTGTTTTTGCATGTTTTCATTTCTGTTTATTATTGAGCAGTTATTTTAGTTTTTGGGATATGATTTCAGGGACTATATCAGCCAGTGGAAATTAAAACCTGTGGCTGCTCATATGGAGCTAATAAATCATTGCCTAACCTCCTTAGAATGACACTGTCACACTATTGGGCAACCAAGAAAAGATTTGTAAGCAAAATGTTTGTCTTACCTGTCTCAGTTGCTCCAGATTGTTGCCATGCTCTCCGTACACAAAGCTCATAGCATTTTCTGGAACTCTAATTTCCACAGTTGTGTTTGTAACGATGGCAGATTTGTGTCCACTGGAAGAGACCAATCAAGCATGTAAATCACACGAGCAATAATATCACATAATTGTCTACAACAGTTGGGATTTTACCTGCCAAGAACATGGCCAGGCCGTGCAGAAGATAATCCACCACTAGCATCAGATAAACCTCTCAGAGCTGCCGGTGGCTGCATAAAGACTATATATCAGCTACAGAAATTAAAATAGACGCACCAATTCTGTCTCTGTTAATTTAAGCGGCACTAGTGTCCATTATCAGTATGTGTAAGCGCCTTAGGGTCAGAAGATTTAATAGGGTCAGAAGATTTAATCCTCTAAATCACTCACTGAGCAACAACACGTACTTATGTTCACCAGAAAGTAAAGAATGAGACAACACAGAAACGGAGACATACCGGAGAGGCCCACATACGAGATGCAGTCTCAGTTAAGTGATGGGAGATACCATTGTGGTCCATAGTGGACCGCCGACCAAAATTAGGAGAATAGCCACCTGATGGATTAAACCTATCAGGAACCGGGTCTTCTGGTCGTGTGTAAGGATCTGTGCCAGCAGGTCTCAAATAATTAGCTGATAACTGAGACCCACTTAAAAAGGAGTCATCAGATCTTCTGTTTAGACTTGTAGAGATGGTAGGTGGATGACCAAAGGACTGATGAGACCCAACAGACGGAGGATTATCTGATTGTCCGCGGTGGATTCTCTCTGTAGTTAAGGTGGAGTTGCTCTTGGTTACGGAACTTTTCATTGATTTAGAGAAAAGACTGTCTCGCAGCCTGCTCGTAACATGGAAAATGGCTTCTCTTACATTGGGGAACTCTCCTGTAATCTATTAGACAGCAAAGAATGAGTTTATGACAGACAACTTAGAAACAATTATGTTTTAGAAAAGAACAATATGAAACCTGTATTCCACAATGTCATTGCAATTGAAATATGTATCATAATCAAAAGTTGAACAAGTGGTCTAAGTACCTGCACAACTTGATCATTCTCTGAAATACATTTTGGATTCTGCTCAGCCTTCAAAATTTGAATGGCAGCCCCCGTGGCTTTCCGCATTTCGGAAACAACAGCACCTCCTTTTCCCAGCAAACAACCAATCTGACTTGTTGGGACCACAAGCCGTGCAGTTATAGACATCCTTGAGCCATTGTCTACGATTTTTTTAGTGGCAAGCTCAAATAATCTAGTAAAAACAAGGAGAATAGCTTTCTGGGCTGGCGAGCTTTGACGTTGAGGACTCTACATGATGAAAAAGCAATTATCAAACAACAGTAGTAGATAGATAGGATAATAACACAAAAGCATCGATGAAAACTGGAAGGGGTAAAAAAAAAAGACCAACCTCTGGTGCAGTAACTGTAATTAAACGTTCTTCACAGTCAGCAATTGTATTTCCCACACTTATGAAGGCACCTGACTCGCTATGAAGCGTCCTTATAACTTTACCCCCTGTCCCAATAACTCCACCAGCATTTTCAATGGAACAAAGTATCTTAAAAACTACGTCTTGGTTCTCTGCTTCCACTTCTGCTTGATGTGGTTTCAAGGTGACAGCGTTACTCATTAGAGCGGAGGTCGTAATGCTGTGAGGATGAGTATCTAGAGTGGAACTACGATGAGCAAGAAAATCTCCACTTGGCCGACGAAGAGTTTCTTGTGGGATTGTTTCAATAGTCCTCCCAAAAGCATCACGTTGAAACGACTCAAACTGCATGCCCCTAACAGCATCACGTTGAACCATCTCGTAAGGTCTACCCAAGGAATCATGAGAAGAAGTATCCACCTCTCTGTGCTGTCGGAAAACATCTCCCCTGACACCATCAGAAGGCCTGTATAACACTTCTCGTGGACCCAGATCAATATGCCGGCGTAAAGCATCATGCCGTTCCGCTTCAATCTGCCAGAGTAAAGCATCTTGACGGTCCTCCTCAATATGCCTGCGCAAAGTACCCTGAGAAACCCCATCAATATGCCCATGATGCAGAGCATCATGAGGAATCACATCACTGGGGCGAGCTAAATGGCCCCGAGGAAACATATCGGCTCCTCTCGGTCTATAATCATAATCTTCAACCGACCTACGAAGAAGAGACTCCTGAATAATTGTTTCTAAGGGTCTATGCGAAGATTCTTGGATGGTCTCTTTCTCAAGGGGTCTGTTTCCCACCGTCCTTATCTTCTTAACATCTTGGCAATCTTGCAAGCAGCGGGAGACAGATACAAGCGCTTTCTTCACAGCATTAACATTACCTTCAATCTGCAACATAGTTATTGACATAATGTGAGAAAAACACACAGTACAATCTGCAAAAACAAGCACATTGCTACACACCACGCTTTCAAGCTCACACCTCTACCATGGTTCTAAAAACTGGTCTAGGCTGCTGGAGAACCTGTATAAGCGCTAACTAGGAGCTAGTGGAAACGATTTTCTTAAAATCCAATTTATGCAACTCAAATCGGTTTAAATTGTTCTAAATCAGTTTATATCAATTAAATTTAGTCTAAATCTACTAAATTCAGAATTAATGTTAAATCTAGGCCTTAGGCTCCGCGTAGTTATTAGTCCTACAGTTTCTTGAACATTGAGCTAAGCTACAACAATAAGCTAAAACAAGAGTTCGTACCTCCACCATCTCATCATCACAGTCAGCGCAAATAGGCAAATTCTCAGTCCGTATAGCAATCTTGCAACCAGTTTCTTTCCTAATACGCCCCACCATTTGACCACCCTTGCCTATCACAGCACCAGCATGGCTAGACTCCGTCAACAAACGGCACACCACCGTACTGCTATCCGCTTCAGCCGCTAGAATCTCGAAAACACGAATCACCGCTGCTTGTGCTTTAGATACCTCAACTTCATCCTCCTCCTTCCTCTCAGCCTCTGTGTTCCCATTGCTATCAACACCTAACTTTACCCTAGAGCTTGAATCCACTTGTGCTATGATCGTGATGACCCGATCCGGAGACCCAACCGGAGGCTCCTCGACCCGTATCTTGGCTCCCGTTGACTGTTGGAGCTGTTTGATCACGCTTCCGGATTTTCCAATCACCGCGCCGACCTGCGATATTGGGCTGAGCAATCGGAACGACGCGTGTCCCACGGGAACAACCAGAGGCGAGAGTAGCTGCGCGTGGTGCGTCTTCGCTCTTTTGGAAGATCCGAATCCTGAACCCGGATCTACGGCTCTGGATCTCTTTTCTGTAGAATAGTGAAAGCTGTTTCGCTCCATCACCCCTCTCTCTCTCTTTACAATCTTGTGACGGCGGTTCCCGGCGAATAGATTGTCACGAAAAGTCTTGTAACAGTCTCTAACGCTTAAGTTGCTAACTTGCGCCGAATAAGTGGACTTAAACGACACCGTTTTATATGTGCGCCGGACAAGTGGCTTAAACGATACAGTTTTGATATTGTGCGCTGGATAAGTAGCTTAAACGACACCGTTATAATATGTGTGTTGTTTTAACTTGTTTCATGTTATAGACTACGCATGGGCATTCGGGGTCCAATCGGTTTCGATTTTATCCATTCGGGTTTTTTTTCGGATTTATCAAAATCAACCCCATTCGGCTTATATAAAAATTCGGTTCGGGACCGGTTCGGGACCGGTTCGGGCTCTATCGGGTTCGGGTCGGGGTTAGTAAATCTTCAAAAAACCAGTATAACCCATTGTACTTTCGGGTTCGGGTTCCAATCAGTTCTTCGGTTTAAAAATACCTGATTTGTACCTATTTTGTAACTAAAACATAAATGAAATCGGTTCTTCAGATTTAAAATACATGATTTGTACATATTTTAATAGGTAAAACATAAGTAAAATCGATTCAAAAATTAGAAATAACATCAAACGTGATCATTTAAAATCAAGGGAAAGATAAACATAGTTAGTGATAGAAAAAAAACCAGATAAATGAAATCATAAAACAAAAACTAAGTTCTCATGAAATGAGAAACATTATTCAATGAAAACAAAACCAAAATCTAAAAACTTCAGGCTTCAACCGCCACATTCCACCATCAACCTTCGTGTAACAGATAATTATTTTAGAAGTTCAATAATATCTTAAAGTATTTTGGATACATATTAAGAATTAAGATAATATTTGGTAAAAGTTTTTTTTGTGATTTTAAATGTTTCGGGTTCTATCGGATATCCATTTAGGTCCGAGTTCGGTTCGAATAATACCCATAACCCAAAATACCAAAAAACAGGATCCATTTGGTATTTATGTCGAATTCGGATCGGTTCGGATTCATTTTTATTGGATCGGGTTTGGTTCGGATTTTCGGATTCGGTTTATTTGTCCAGCCCTATTATAGACACTAGGAAACAACCCCGCGCGTCTACGCGCGGAGTAAGGACGTTTAATTATTATATTTTTTATGTTTTTCTTGTCATTTGTATAATTTTTTTACTATTTCTCTTTTTTAAAAAATTAACTCTTTTTTTAAAAAAAATTATATAAACTTATAAAAAGTTGTAAAAATAAAATGTGTATTATAATGTGCAAATATATTCTTGTGTGTAAACAAATAAAATAATTTTTAGGTAGCATTGCAATTCTAAGTAACATAATCATCTTCAATGATTTTTTTCTTTTTCTTTGTGGCCGTTGTTTAACTTCTTGAGTTGCTCTTTCTATTACATCTAGGTTGTCGTCTTCACTTTATTTTAAATTTTTCGTTGTCAATCTCTTTTTTCTTGTTTTATTTCCTTTGAGAGTAGTAATTTCTTCTTTCTCGCCGTTCTTGTCCCTCATTTTGTTTATTTTTCTAAGCTATATTAAAACATTAAATGTAAGTTTCTTTATCTCTTCTATATATAAGATAATAATTACCTTATATGTTTAATATAGCAATCTTTTATTTAAAACCTTAAATCTATTGTAAATTTATTGTACCTCTTCAATTTTAATTGGGGTTCTGTCTTTGTTGAATCAACATTATAATGAGCGAGTTTCAAGGCTACTCAGCGCGCCACGTTAGCAGGTTTGTGGGCCTTACCTTTAAAAAAAGTGAAAAAATGTCAAGTTCATGGCTCAAACCCGGGTTATTGACATGTAAACACCAACATTTATACCACTAAACTAAAGGATATTTTGTACATTGATGGTCGAAACTAATATATATTTATGAAGGTCGGAAGCCCTTGCTTCTTCGGCTTCCTCTTCTGAGGGTCGCGCCTACAAGTGTACCACATCAGTGTTTTGTGGGTCCTACTTTAAAAAGTGTGAAAAAGTGTCACGCCATGGCTCAAGCCCGGGTTATTGAGATATAAATACCAACATTTATACCACTAAGCTAAATGATATTTTGTATATTGTTGGCCGAACCTAATATATATTTATGAAGGTCGGAAGCTCTTGATTCTTCGGCTTCTTCTGAGCAGATCAGGCCTACAAGTGTATTATGGGTTTTATTTTTAAATGGGATTCATCACGTTATATGAAAAAAAATATCAACTTTGCAACAATTATAGTTTTCTCATATTGTAAATTGTCGTCGTTTAACATGAGTTAGGATTCTTTTCATCATTGTCTTAGACAAGTCTGAGTTATAGAGTTGCGCCGTGTGTCTGTTCGTAATCTATTTTTTCACCGGTGAGCTCTTCATCTCCCCATCTTAAATCGCTTGATCATAAATGTTCCTGATTTGTAGCCCATCTGTAAACCCTATATATATGATTTTCATCTTTGATGAACTCAATCTGCATCTCCACAAAACTTATTGATTCCTCTTATCTTTAACCATCTTCTAGAAAATGTCTCTATCTACCTTTCCAATTCCTCAAACCGGCGTCCCCGGCGTCTATCACTCAACCTTCGAGTATCTCAGTCTTGGTAGTAGTAGTCAGAACATAGTCTCTGGCCTCCCCCGCTTTTGGAATTCCCTAAGCTTCAAGAAAGAAAGGGAGTTTATGGGAATCACAGTTCTCTTCCTTGATGAAAAGGTAAGTTAATTTTCGATCTATCACACTTATTTAACATAATTGTTTTTAATTGATTTCCTCATTCTTTATTGAATAATATTATTTGTAGATTCCGTGATTTATGGGTTTATTCCCGCTAGACGTGCTAATCATTACATGCCATCTTTGAAAGCATGTTCCATTGTGAAAGTCGATCATTTTGAGGTTGCTATGTGCTCAAACATGTACAAGATAACTGATCATCCATTCCTCATTCGTATCATCTCACCAACCATTATTGATGAAGTCATCACGAGTGCTCCTCAGACAATCTCCAGTCATAATTAGATTGTTCGACAATCTCCAAGTGATTGCAAATACAAACCTAGAACTATCAGGTATAAAATCATATTGCATCTGAGTTTATATTATGTTTCGATATCATAACTGATATTTAAACTCGCAGATATGGTTGGGCAAATCCGTTCTGTCAAGTGCTCTGACCTCACCAAAGAACTCCTCATTGATTTGTAAGAAACAATCAACACACAATTCTCTTTATATTACTGTCTATATTGTGCTAACATCAATAATCAAAAATATTTTCTACCCAAGATATGTGATCGTCTATTTATCTCCCTTACTTGTCAAACTAATTTTACACAAACTTTTATTTTACAACTTAAAAGAAACCACAACAACCCAAACAATCAAAACACCAAAAACTAGAATCCCAAAAAGACGAATCATTAATGATCACCTTAACTAAAACTCAACGACACAATACATTGAATCAGCTAAACAAATACAAACTACGCAGTCAGAAATTTAGCAATTTACAAACTTACTTTCGTAGATACTTACGAAGAAGATGAAGATGACAACCAAAATCGGTGAAATTACCTAAACAAAAAAAGTAGATTAAGTTACAAACTATGATAAATACAACTAACAATGATTAATTTTTGTTTACATATTATCCATCAAATAAAAGAGAAACAAACACAGCCACACCAGGACATACAAAAGACAATCCCGACAGACACAAAAGCGGCAACAACATCTCCACCTGCTCACTCGTCTGGTCTTATGAAAATAGCTTACATGCCCAGTCTCAACAGGCCAATGCTATTGTATTCGTATGAGAAATACATATATTCGTTTAAAACCCATTAAAGCCCAAATACTCAAAATTGTCACTCATTTTATAGTTATTTCTACAAGTCTTCATGTATTTGTTTTAAAGGCCGGGTAAAAGAAATTTTTTTTAAAAAAAAAACATATAACAAACATAATAAAGATAATAAAAAGAAATGATTCATCGAAATAATGAGTCATCGTTGATATCGACACATCTGAGATAATTATTACTTAACACACAGCCTACGCAACTAAATTGGAGAAAAAATATCCAGAAACAAAAGGTACTCTCAACAACTTTAATATAATTTATGTACTCTCAACAGTACAAAAACAAATTAAAAAGACAAACAAACAATAAGTCTCAGTTACACAACAAGCAACACCACGAACTATATCAATCACATTACTAACACAGTTTAATCTTTCATAAGTGGAGAACAATGCATACACAGTTCATCATCACAACTCTAATCCAATAACAATAAAAAACTTGAAAAATAATGATCAATCCAAAACGCAAAATTCACAACTAAAATAACCCTAGCAAATACAAGAGCTTTGTTCACAACTCCGCGCTTGCGCGGGGGCAATACCCCTAGTGTGGTTAATAATGCAGATTCTGAGTTATCTTCAACAATAATTTCAAGTTTATACATGTATTTTATGTTTGGTATTAATAATAATTTAGCTATCAAAAGTTTAAAAAAAATATTTGTCTTCAGTTACTGTAATATGCCAACAATATCTGGTTTTGTGCATTTTTTGCAAATAAGTTTTCCATCCATTTTCGGAAGTATTTTAGCACAATGATTACAAGATATGTAATTCCAACCATTCCTTGAACTAATTTCAATAATTTTTCTTTCGATAGTAAACTCCTTCTCCTGTCAATGTATACTCCGCCAAGAAATTAATTTTTTTTATAAGTATGTATTTTATAATATTTTAATGTCAAATGTTAGTATTAAAAGAATTAATTATTTAGGTACCTCAAACAAATCTTTGGCAGTGAAATCTAATATTTCTGATATTTTGACAATGTTGGCATTTGTTTTCATTAAACTGCTTTTACCTTTCATTTGTATTGGATATGTTCTGTATTGATGAAAAAATTAATTTTTACAGACTATATATGATTTATTTATATTTATATTCTACATTTAAAGGTTGCCTTGTTTTGAAAGATTGAATAATACTTAATGGATCATCTTGATATATATTTGGAAGCTGATGTTGTGTTTAGGTAAAGATATGCTATTATTCGTGTAAGTAAGATTTTATTTTATTGTTAAAGCTTAGTTATTTATTAATATAAATATGATTTTTTAATTACAGAACCTTAATATGTTTTGGGATTATGCTTCTTTATTTATACATATCTACCATATTGCCCTATCTAGTAACACGCACTTTGCTTCCCTTGTAATATAGTAACAATGTGATATTATTAAAACATTAATTAAGTTAACTGATGTGACAATTAATATAAATCAGAATTTTGAATGTTGTAATAAATTTAATATATCAAACAAATGAAAGTGTGGACGTCGTAATTGACAGCATACACCACACACGTCCCAGTTCTTTTCACACAACACAATTTTGACTACACATGTTGTTTAATATTCTTTCATTTTTATTATGTGAATGAACGGTTGGTCATTTTTAAATTCTTTTAAGAAGGAAATGGTCTTGTTTTGAAAACATTGGAGTAGAATATCGGTGGTTTAAAAGTCTAACGGGATTTCGAACAGTTTGTGATGTCAGGGTGGTTTTGTTCCAAAAAAAATGAACTAACTCGAGATAATTAAAGTGATTTGGTTATATATACTATTAAACTAGGACAGGATAAGAAGACCCCGGGTGAATTTATCTCTATATATTATCGATAGTTTTTTTTTATATTTGATCATTTTATTTATATATATACAATATTTTTTATTGTTATTATATAATTTTTTTCCGATAAATCAGATCAATTTTTATTAAAAATGATAGAACAAAACTATAATTAATACATCATGAGTTGATCGGATTAGACATTAAACAAATTATGACATAAAAACTTTATTTTTTTTCATCGAACACATTCTTGAAAAAATGAACAGTATTGTTTTCACAGTTGAATTATTTTAACTTTTATATTTCATATGGTTTTAAAAGCTTTCAAATTAACCATCGAATTGATACATGTCATTTTAATGTTTTTAGTCGTATACTTAAGGAAAAATTACATTTTTGTAATTTAAAGTCGTTTTTAAAAAATTTAAAAACTAACATATAAGAAAAATATAACATATAAGGTGTCTTCATTTTTGTTTATTAAAGTCATTTAAAAAAAAAAAATATATAACATATAAGGTTTCCTCATTTTTTTAATTTAAAGTCATTTTAAAAAATTCAAAATATAACATATCAGAAAAAATCTATTTTTTTTTATTATATGGTTAATGTGATTGTTTATTTTTTTAATAATATAAATTTAAACAAAAATGAAGAATGATGCAAAAATTGTTATCAAATCTTTATTATTTATAACTATTAATTGTCATATATATGTAAATCATATTAGGTAATTCCGTAGCTTTTATTTAAGGAAATAATACACACTTCTTATATTTTAGGTTAATATAATGTTCTCTAGTGTTATATAATTATGAAATAATGTGACACCATTAGATTAAACTATACTTTATATTAGATGTTCTAAAATTCTTTGAAATGAAATTTAGAAAACATTTAGAGTGTCACCTAGGATTTGAGGTTTTTTTTAATTAATACAAAATTAAGGTTCTAATTTTTCAAATGCTTCCCAATTAATATATAGGGGATATATTGATTATTTTTATAACTCATTGATGTAATGTTTAACTTATCCATCTAATTGTAGGTCTAGGTTTATTTTTCTTTGTCCAGTATTAGTATTTTCTGTATTTATCTTTTCTTCAACAACAACACCAATAATATCTGCAATTAACATTATTTCTACAAGTATGTTTTTACACGTTTAAAGTTTTTGCCTATGGATTAGGTAATTACCATCATAAGATAAGTTTTTGTCCGCAATTTCCATGAATTGATCATAATCACGGAACCTAAATTTCTCACAATTTATTAATATATTCTCTTCTGATAAATGAGTTATTGTTGAGTTTCCATTCAAACGTATAAGAAAAGAATGGTCTGAAATTTTATAACGTTCACCGGCCTTCCATGCTTCAAAATTATTGAATATATATATTTGCCTTCTAAAAGCTCCATAGAAAATTGATGAATATGACATGTGTAGATTGATCTCATAATGGTTGATTCTTATATTAGGAATATTTTTTTTTTAATTTTCAATATATATATATATATATATATGTATTTTGAGGGAAAATATTAAAAACATTACCTTTTCATCTAGTAGTAAGAAATTAAGGCTTATAATTTCATTACCATTCTTAGGATTGTTAAATTCCCATAGTCGAATTATTCTTCCTATATTTTTTTGTTCTCCACGTTTCAAGAAACTTGTACGAAGGGACTTCGGTTTCTTCTATTTCTAAGTTGTTTTTGTTAGTAAATTAGTGGTCCTACTTTTCTTTTACAGAGGGAGAACGTAATGGAAAGTTGTGTTGCTTTTGTTATCGTAACCCTTCATGTTTTTTGAATTGATTTTATAAAACTGTGGAAATGGTTGGACGTACGACTTGTATATTTTTTTCTTAATACGGATGAGTTGGATTTTATTTATCTTTTCAAAATATATGGGTATTGAATACTTTAAAAGCCTTGTTATGTTTAGTGAATAAAACCAACGAAGACGAACCGAAAAAATTTTATTTGCTTTGGCGATTATTTTCTAATAAAAGCTTTTTTAGTTTCCTTTCTTTGCCACATATACATTTCGCTTCTTTCTTCTTTCTTTTATTCAATCAATAAATTAACAGAGATCTTTGTTCGGGTCTTAAAATAGATTTACATATAGATTATCATGTCGCTTGGTCTTTTTCCCTTTTATTGTCCAACGGTTTTGGGTAGTTAATAAAATTCCTTAATTCCAAACCGCCATGTCTCAACTTATAAATGCTTTTGATTCTCACACCTTTTTCCCAGTTTCGATCTCTATTTTTCTCAAAATGTGTGATAATAATCTTAGCGTTTTGCAAGATATTGAATCTTGGCAGGATGAAGAGCCAACTGTTGTGCCACCTTTAATGTGCGCCGAAGCCGTGCGTTTGAATCGTTTTTCCATTGTTTGCGTTCTTGTTAACCCAGAGAAACAGAGTATGAGTGCGTTGATTAATCAGATGTCTTGCATTTGGGGCTTAACTGATGAAGTCATTGGTCGGGTTATTGACTCCAGGAAGTTCCAGTTTGTGTTCCAGACAGAGGAGGCCCTAAACAGAGTTTTGGAAAAAAGTCCTTGGTATTTTGCTGATAGGTTGATCGTTTTGAAGCGTTGGGCTGCCACCTTTACTGAAGAAAGCTTAAAAGAAGGTTCAGTTCTGGGTTCAGATAAGGCGAATCCTTCCCCATTATCTATCGAGAGCAATAACTGATTTCGTTGGAGACAAACTTGGAGAAGTTGCTGACTTTGAATTTGACGACTCAACAAACCTTACGGATTATGTTTGGTGTTGGTGAGATTTACATGCTGTCTTTTCGTTATGATCGTCTAATGAGTTTCTGCAACAAGTGTGGAATGTTGACACATGATGTGAAGGAATGTCTTTTGCATACTGATGAACAGTACCGGCCCTGGGCAGAAGCGGTGGAAGCATGTGCTTCCGGTCCACTTTAGATTATGTAAAATTTCGGTCATTTTTTGATTGAAATATCTAGTAGTATGAATGATTCATGGTTGTAATGCACTTAAATGAGGTGGACGGTTCGATTCTTAATACTGAAATTTATATTTTGGTGTTTAGTTGTTAATTTATAGGTTCATAATTGAAGTTTGCTTCCGGCCCAAATTTTATTCGGACCGGGCCTGCTGATGAAGATGCATGCAAATGTAAATTAAGAGATGTGCTTTGTGGAGATATGTGGAATATTACTTCGCTGTATTGAATCTTAGATCCTACAAATATACTCTCTGAAATTCTAGATAGGAAACATTACCAGAGGAGATCAATGAGTTATTGAGAAAGAAGATATGTTCTCTAGCCTCCTCAAATGAAGCCTTGAATGAAGAATCCGGCTAGGAAGACAGAGGAGAGGGAACCACCATCCCTGATCTAACATCCGCCGTCGCAAAAGAATCACTCTAGAAACCGAATATGACAAGCTTCCGCCCCGATGACAGACAAGCGAGATTCCGACAGTGCCCTCGCCGTCCTCTAACGGAGACCAACCGTCGTCTTCCCGACGAGTCACCAGAGCATGTCGCTCTCGCATGGACCTAGACACTACCTATCACCACCGACAATAGCTATTCCGTCTGTTGTAGCGCCTCGCATGGGAGGGAGAGAACACTACCATCGCCGGCTAGGTCACCGAACAAACTGCAGCGCCTCCACCCTCGATGAAACCGAGAAAGTGAGTTGGGAGAGAAAGTTTGTGTGCACGTGTATTACAACCGCCACTCAAAGGCCTCAATATTAGAGATCCTCAATTAGGTTTAACGGTTGTTAAAACGGATAATGATATTCCATAATGAAAAAGAATCCACAGAGAGACGGAGAAATTTGAAGAAGAGATGATAAAAAAAAACTGAAAGGAAAGAAGAACAATGGTCATTTGATTTTAAGCACAAAAACAAACGATGTATAAATTCGTTAAAAGAGTGTAATTTTGAAAAGTTGTAACGTTTGAGAAGTGACGATTCAAAAAGAAAGAAAACTAAAGAGATGTCGTTTGCGTATTGGTGACATCTTACACTAAATAAAACTAAAATTTTATCCGTTATATGACATAACTGAAACAATCTTAACCATACAAGTTCAGTTTTATTTTCCTATAAAAAATGCTGATGTCAACGTACACAGAATGTTGGATTGCTATTATATATAGATCATCTAGATTGATTGGTTTATGTTACACTGAACAAGATCTAGATTAATTTATGTTTGGACAGTGTTATGTTACAATGAACAAGATCTAGATTGATTGGTTTATGCTTTAACTGTGCTATGTTACAATGAACAAGATCTAGATTGATTGGTTTATGTTACAATGAAGAAGATCTAGACTGGTTTATGTTTGAACACATGTAATGAAATAGAGGATGTACTCTTGCTATATCTTTACAAGCATTTTATGGATTTGAGGTTTTTAACACAAGAAAGGAAACTGAGGAACCGTTCAAACTTCATAGCCAGGGTTCACAGTCTGCTGCACATCTCCATAGCTCTCAAGCTCAGTCACATCCTCTACGCTCCCAAGAAACAGAGGCAACCTCTGGTGAAGCTTCACTGGCTGTATCGAAAGTATCTCTCTCTTTCCGTCCGAGGCTTTGCCACCAGATTGTTCCACTAGATAAGCCAAAGGGTTTCCTTCGTAGACTAAACGGAGATGGTCTCTTGGATTCATAGCCACTCCTCCGTATAACAGTGTCCTGTGAAGATCAGCCACCAGAGAACAAATGTAACGTGCCGAATACTTCTTCGGGTTCTGGCCTTTCCCTTGTCGTACCGTATCAATGTACTTCCTCAAACCTTCTGGCCAGTCGAAGTACCTCGCATCATTCACCGAGTAGATTTGTCCTGAGAGCAATGGTCGAGGCAGGTTCTTTTAGATACATGATTAAGGATGTTGCAATTAGGCATGTGCATTTATCTAGAACCGAAGGACTGAACCGTACTGAACCGAAATAGCAGAAACCAAGTCTGAAAACAAACCTGAATACATACCCAAAATTTTAAAATACAGATTATATATACCTAACAATATCAATTATATTTAGTTTCTAAATAATCAAATATGCTAAAAATACTATTTATAAACTGAATACCTGAAAACCCGAATTACCCAAATAACTTTTAGCCGAACAACCCCATATTTAACTTGAAAACCCCGAATTATCCGACATTTTTACATATATTATCCGAAACTACCCGGAGCCGAATTGGATCCGAAGTTTTTTGGATAGTAATTGGTTCTCAATTTTGCTACCGAACCTAACCGAAAATCAAAATAACCGAATCAAACTGAACCAAATTTTGTCAATAACCAAACATAAGAACCGAGAAAACCGAAATACCCGAAACGAAACCGAACCAAAAATCAACTATCATGCCTAGTTGCAATGGATCAGTCTCAAAACAGTTTTTACCTCGAGGAGGGATCTTAATGTTTTGATGTGTAAGAACGAACTCGCCCGTGGAATGATCAAGCGTGAAGGCATGTGTTCCAGAGCCAAGAGTAACGCAGAGTATCGTGGCTGAAGAGTACAGCACGTAACCGGAAGCTACAAGCCTGTTTCCTCTCTGCAGAGAGTTGAGCTCAGCTTTCTCTTCAACAGGTAAATGATCAAGCTCAACGAGTCGATTGTAAATCCCAAATATAGTTCCAGTGGGTATCGAAGCATCGATGTTACGTGAACCATCTAAAGGATCTACAACCACAACGTAAGGACCATCATCTTTTATCCAAGTGGGAGTATCGTCTTCTTCTGAAGCCATTACTGCTACTTTCCCTGAGTTTCTGAGAGATGACAAGATGATATCGTTCTGACAAAAACAGAACATCAACTGTAAGACTGAATCTTTATATGAATCATGACAACAACAACAAAGAGGGTGAAGAAAAACACATACCGAGACAATATCAAGCGGCTTAGGCGCGTCTCGGTCAGAGCCAGTAGAGGAGTTGACAGAGAGCTTTCCAAGTGAAGAGTTGAAAGGAGAAGCGACAAGAGAAGCGATTCTTTTACAGGCATGTTGCAAGTGGTAAAGCAACACCACAAGATCATCTCCTACATTTGCACCTCCTCCTCCATAACCTATCATCTAAAAAAATTCACTAACAACCTCGGAAACACAATACTGAAATCTCAATCAAAGCTGTATACACAGAAGAAACTTCAAAATTCATCTTTAGATTTTTGCCTCACTGAGAGAGTTTTGCATACCTATCTTACTCAATTAAGCACGTTTTAAATGCATCGAATTGACAGGATTATATGTTCGTTAAGACACAGCAGTTTAATATTTACCTGCAAAGTCTACGAGAGTACAGTATCCATCACCATCACCACTGATCGAAGTCTGACGGGCGGCGAGGGGCTTAAACGAAGCAGACTCACCGCGAGACGCCATGCCGCGACGGTTATATCCGGCGGTTGGAGGAGAGAGAACAGAAGATACGGTTTGTCTTAGCGGGTAAAGATCGAGACTTGGCGGGGAAACTGAAGTTGGGTACAGAGTTGTAGTGAGAGATTGCATTATTTTTTCTGAGTTCAGAGCATTCGCAGATCTCTCGAGTCTCTCATCTGGATACGCTTCACGCGATGACGTATTCCATAACCACAGCATCGCATTCCGGTTAATTCTGGAATTGGGTTCCGGTTTTGTTCTTAACCGGTTCGGTTACAAGAGTAAAGGAAAGGCCTTTTGGCATCATCAACTTTATTCATAAAAACAGAGAAACCAGACAGAATCTATTATTGTTACAAAGTTAACTTCATTTTAAGATTCACAGATTTAAGTAACTTTTTCTTTCTTTTTTTTGCTTATGAAGAATTCTTGTGGAGCATTGGGTCAGAGACAACTTGAGGCTTGAACTCTGGCTTTATGTACTTATCCAAAAGATCCGCATAGACTTCGTATCTTGCAGTCATTCTAAAGCCCCACTTGTCTTTGTACTGCCTGCAGAGATTGAGATCCATGTCCGAGATCATTAACCCGTCTCTGCAACGCGACAAAGACGGCGTGCAAGAAGCATCCGGTGCAGAGAAATAGCTTGATCCATAGAAATGACCAAAGTCATTGTGCTGCGGTTTCCCATCCCCTGAGGTGAAAGCATTTGGGAACACCTCGGTTCCAACTCTGTTAATGGACCCCACAAAGTAACTGTTTGCTATCGCAGCGTTTCTTGCCTGGACAGATTGAAATCATCAGACCATGTTTTGTCATAATAGATAGAAAGCTTTCTAAGAGTATTAGAAGTAAAAACCTCAATAGGCCACATTGGTTCACTGAGTTCACCAACAGTTGCTGAAGGGTTGAAGACAATCTCAGCACCGTTTAGACCAAAAGCTAACCAGTTTAGAGGATGGTGTCTTCCGTAACATATATTGACAGCAATTTTCCCAAACACCGTCTCAAACACAGGATGGCCAGTGTCTCCTTCCATGTAATACGTGCTCTCGTTGAAATCTCCTACCCTCGGTATGTGGTTCTGTAATAGAAGTTAGCTCAGAAACGAAAAAGACAAAGCAAGAAAGAGACATTGTAGTGCAAAAGTTTTACCTTCCGATGCTTGCCAATGATCTTCCCGTTATTCCCTATAATCACAGCGGTGTTCCAAAGCACTTCACCGTGATCCATATCTCTTTCGAGAATAGGACTAACAATCACCATGTTATACTTTTTGGCTAGCTCTTGAAGAAACTTTGTTGACTCCCCATCGATAGGTTCTGCAAACTCACACCATTTCTTCTCCCTTGTACAGAACGCAAACGGCATAGTCCAAGCTTCCTATCCCATTGAACCACTTCAAAGTTAACAATACGGTTAAATTTTGTAAAAGAAAGCAAATGGAGGCAAACCTGTAAGCAGAGTATGTTAACACCAGCAACACCTGCAGCGTGGATGATCGGCTTCAGCTTCTCGAAGATTCCTCTTTTCTGGTCGGAGAAGGGAGCAGTGGTTGGAAGAGCAATGGAGTTTTGGACGAGACCAACTCTGACCACTCGAGGCTTTCTCATTTGCTCTTTATCAGCTGAAAAGCTAACCGCCTAGAAAGATAATTTGGCCAAGGATCAAATCAGACTAGTTTCACACAGAACATGATTAGATCCAATAGTAAGTATCAAACCTGGAGATCAAAATCATGTTTTGAAGAGAGGGCTTTTGCAGAATCTGGCAGAACAATCTGTTCAAGCGATCTGCCACAGTTACTTCCAAGTAGCAATCGGCTCACCTCCTGCATAATCAAAGGATCCATTTTTTTCATAACTAGTAGACACACTACAAATCCAACAAACACTCGAGTTGCTAGCTAATCAAGAACCGCGAATTTAGCAAACGTGAAACCAAGAATCCAAAACAGTAATTAGTTTCACCTGATAGAGCTCAGGCTTCAGATTCGAGGATAAGAGTTGATGCAGCGAATCATATCCACGGATGGATCCGTCGGCAGTTGTTTCTCCGTTTGCAGAGATGCTCTTATCCATTTTCTACAGGAGTTTTCTGAGATGGTCTTTCTGTCGATCACGAAACTAATATGGCAGATGACTCTGATGTCAATAATGATCGGTTTAGGCTATTTATTTATTTACATTTATTTATTAATTAGTTTATTGGGAAGGGAATAATCAGCCTAATCATTCCATGGCAAGAGAAGTAATTAAAAGAAGGAATCTCTGCTCAACTAAAACATCTTTCTCAGAAAGATAATCCTCACTTTTTGATTCACGGTGGTGTAAATTGAGTTCATATGTCTGCTTAACGCCGGTCTGAACCATGTGGTAGCCAATAGGAAAGCAGATAGAAACAGTGTGAGATTAATGGGCCGTGATGCCGATGAGGCCCAATGGCTAATTCATTTAGAGCCGACCATTTGAACACCGATTTTCATTAGTTAATGAGATTAATTAGTGATGCGGTACGTTGACATGTCCAAACCGTTTTATTTTACGGAAAAAATCGTTTTCGGTTTGAACCTATCTCATAGAATACCCAACTAAACCGGGGAATCACGGTTTGATGTTGTCACAAATTCAGATCAACGCTTCCAATCGAGGAGAAACTTATTTACGGAGAGAGAGAGAGAGAGGAGATATGGTAGGCGGCGGAGATGACGGACGCGGCGGAGCTGCTGGTAGTCGTGGTGGTAACAAAGCGGAGGCGGATCGGTTGCTCGTAACATCGGAGAAGCTTCTATCGTCTAGTGACTTCCAAGGAGCCAAGGCATCAGCGATCCGCGCATGCAAATCCGACCCGACCCTAGCGGAAGCGGCGGACTCCATCCTCACAATCTGCGACGTTCTCATAGCCAGCGAGATTCGTTTAGGCAACTCAAAATTACCTGACTGGTACGCCGCGCTGCGACTCGGTCGGTTAGCTCAGAACCCCGAACACGTCGCGACTCAGTACCGTAGGCTCGCTCTTCTCCTCAATCCGTCGGTTAATCGCTTTCCGTTAGCCGATCAGGCGTTTAAGGTCGTCTCCGATGCTTGGCACGTGCTCTCCGATCCCTCGAGGAAGTCGCTGTACGACCAAGAGGTTCAACTGAGTCAACTCGTCCAACCGCAGCAGAAGCAACGTTTCATATGGAAACCTAGCCAAAGCACCACCAAAGTAGTAGCAGTATCACAACATCCGCCTTCTGTTGCTCCGCCAGCTACATCCACCGTTGGATATCCGCAGCGGAGGAGCGATCCTACGGCGACGAGCTTCTGGACTGCTTGTCCGTACTGTTTTGTGCTCTTTGAGTACCCTAAGGCTTACGAGGAATGCGTCTTGAGGTGCCAAGATTGTAGAAGAGCGTTTCAAGCTGTGACGATACAGAAACCTCCTGTGGAAGGGAAAGGTGAAGATGTTTACTTCTGCTCGTGGAGCGTATTCCCGCTGGGGTTTTCTGGAGAGTTTAAAGCTCCGAGCTGGTCACCTATTTCACCTCTTATTGCATGCCCTCTGCAAATGGTGGATGATGAACGGACCACCAAGAAGAGAAAGGAACCGGCTCCTCCAAGATTTTTCTATGACGACGATGACATATATGTTGCGATTTCAGAAGATGATCATGAGGAAAATGAGCCTAGTGATGATTGTCAAGATGAGTTACAAGCGAAGAATGCTGGGAAAGGGAAAGAAAAACTTGTGAGAAGTAATAAGAAACGTGGAGCAGATAAGGCTGGGAAGGGAATCCAACATGTAGAAAGTATCGGTGGTGCTAGCAATCATGCGGCTTCAATTGCTTCGTATGTTACTCCTGTTGGCTCCGCGTCTATGTCTAAACCAATGAGTAGTAAAAAAAGAACTGGAACTGGAGCGAAGAACCTAGGAAGGTTGGATTTGAATGTGGAGTTCAGTAATGAAGTGGAAGAACCTGCTGTGGCAGGCGGGAGAAATGAAGGCAATGGGCTCGGAAGTAATAGGGAGGTGGATAATATGGAAGGGATTGGGTTCTTTGAGGACCTTGATGAATTCTTGAGTAGTTTGCCGATATTTTCTGTCGATGGGGATGATAAGATCAAGGCTACTTAGTGAAGTAAGACTCTTTTTTCCTCTCTTGTTTTAGGTTGGCGGTGTTCTGTTCGTGTGGTTGTTGAAGGCCTTAGTTTTTCCTATTGATGTTTAATTGTAGCGGAGATAGTAGCCCTTTGATTCCTTGGAATCCATGTAGTTGGAATCTGTTGTTGTATATGGCGCAAAATTCTGACTTTTTCTTACCTTCATGGTACACAATCTTCTGCATCGTTACAAGAAAGATGTTTTATTTGATTGTGATGCGCTTCTGAGCTCTGATCAGGGCATTCAGATTTCTTTTTAGGATTAGAGGATATAACATGATTAGCTAAGTGCTTTTTATGTTAAAACATACTCTGCTCCTGTTTGTTTTTGCTGCACTTCTTCAACAAAACAAAAAAACTACAATGCATAATATAGGTGTTTTCTTGAGGTGGTAAAAAATTAAGTAACAATTGAAATCTGTTTTCGTGGCTACCGCTTGTCTTTGTTTCTGTACATTCACTGGATAAGTTTTTGTGTTATTTGCTTTCTGCGCCAACAAAGTAAAAGGTAGTGGCAGGAACAGGTTTGCAGCTTCGATCACACCGAAGTTTTCGTAACCCTTTGACAAGAATTTCTAGCCAAGGTCTATGGTAAAGACGTAAATGGCTTTGTAGAGACTCTTCTTTTGTAGTCGCTGTAGGCATTCTTACAAATGTTAGAGTTTTCACTTACCTGTAAGCTCTAACGAGAGTCTGCAAGAAGATGCCATAACCAATGCGTATGTACACATTATCTATCTTTTAGAAGCTCCTGTTTAGCTACAGGGTAGGGTAAAGGTTTCATTGTTGATTCATAAACTTATGCAAGATGATAGTAGAATGTAGAACTGCAATTCTAACTCCTTTATTTTTTTCAGTGGCTAAACTGTTTAGGCTCTAAACGTTCCTGTGCTATCTATTGTTTCTTAATTATTATGATGAAGACAGGTTGATAGTCGTCGGAAAATCAAAGCCATGCCAACAATACCAGGTTCCTCTATTGTGCTCTCTCTTCTTGACCATGTATTTTTCAGAGTGCGAAAGAAAATTTCATAGTTTCCTACTTATTGACACAGTGTTATTCTAGAATATAGCTACCGGTCTAGCTTGAATTTGATTCCAAAGTCAGCTAACAAGCAACTATAACCTGTGTGCTTAATTCTGATTTGTGAAGTTTAGCATTCACGGCCGATTTGAGAAAATTTATAAAATGTAATTCAATTTATTGTACGCAACATGGGGATCTCCGTCTACCTAATTTAATTTCCGCAAGAAAAAAAAATATGTTTCGTGCGAGAAAGCAGCCTTAAACAGGAAACTGATAGAGAAACGTTTTTATGTTTTATGACAGAGTGTTGGTCAACGGTCAAGTACATGGAGATCTCCGTCTTTGTTGGAGAAGATGAGATCTATATGTTGTTGGATCCGACAGGTGAACTACCAGACAACTCAAAAGTCCATCTGTTTTGTTTTTTCTTGTCTTTTTTATTTATTTTGTCTTTAATTCCCCTAAACAGCTATATCTCCCTTATACACCTCAACTGGTTTTACTCAGCTGCATTTCTCAACAATGGCAATCGTTTCCTCAATCATGTCCACTTCAGTGGATCTTTCTTCCTCAGGAGTCTGCGTTTTTCCCAATACATCGAAGGTGCACTCTATTTCTCTATGCATAATATATTACTAAGAGAATTGTCTAGCATGCATATCTCTTTACTCTTGTATCTATACTTTATCTACAGATCTTTGGTAACAATGCAAATCAGTTGCCGACCTATCTTAGACTTTCTACCTCGTCAAGGTATTTCCTTCCTACTAGTGCAGAGATAAGTGAACTTATGTATACAAAAATGGAGAAAATAATAATGCACGTTATAAATTATAGGCCAATGAGGCATTGCAGTAGTAGACCATTAGTGTATTGCTGGCTACTTTTGAAATTTAAACCTGGCTTGAATCTTACAGAAGACATGCCAAGTTGAGACTAGCGGCTTCGATTTCAAAGGTGTCACTTAAGCTTCCGCGCGAAGAAAAACACCAGGATCATGTGGCTTCACCAGAGAAAGGGCACGACGTCTTTGAAGAAATCAAGCATCGGTTCATGACCTTTAAGAAAGACAAATACATGTAAGTTGCTGAAGTAAAAAAAATCGGTTTCAATTGCTTTGGTTTATACTTTATACATATATGCTTGTTTTTCTAATGGTTTGATTGTTTATGTGAAAAGGGATAATTTGGAGAGGTTTCAGAGTCTAGCCAAGAGCCAATCCCCAAAGGTGAGAACTTAGCACCTCTGTTACACTACACAATTATATAATGTCAGCCATATTTCTAACATCTCGGGGACCAGTTTATGGTGATAGCTTGTGCAGATTCAAGGGTTTGCCCTTCGGAAATATTGGGGTTCCAACCAGGAGAAGCATTTACCGTTCGTAACATTGCAAATATTGTACCCACTTACGAGGTTTGAGTTGTTAGCTTTTTACTTATCTGTGTATGTTTCCTTGATGCTGAAACAAGAAAACTTGTGCCTTTGTGTAGAGTGGTCCATCCGAAACGAAGGCCGCACTGGAATTTGCTGTAAATTCTCTCCAAGTAAGCATTATGAAGAAACTAATTGAATCCATGTTCATGCAGTAGCGATTTGGCATATGAGCCGTAAGTGATTGTAAAATATGTTTGAAAATTACAGGTGGAGAACATTCTTGTGGTCGGGCATAGTCGATGTGGAGGCATCCGTGCATTAATGACCATGGATGATGATGAAACAGAAGAAGACATAGACTCAAGGTTTTAACTCAAAAGTTCATTACTTTATGATCTTCCTAACAATGCACATTCATCATCACCTCATCTGCATTGATTCCTTTCCCAGGAGCTTCATCAAAAACTGGGTCCTCATTGGGAAACCCGCAAAATCAATCTCAAAATCAGCTGCTTCAGAACTCAGCTTTGACCAACAGTGTCAGCATTGTGAAAAGGTGAACTAAGCCTTTTCGTTGTTGCATTCACACACGGGTCCTAACTCCTAATGGATTATGTTTTACACTTGTAGGAATCAGTGAACTGTTCGCTGCGGAATCTATTGTCGTATCCATGGATAGAAGAGAGAGTGAAGAAGGGGATTTTAACAATCCATGGTGGTTACTATGACTTTACTGAGTGCACGTTCGAGAAATGGACGGTGGATTATAAGGAAAGGAGCTGTGGAGAGAGGAAACTCGCGGTTAAGGATCGGTCCATCTGGAATTGAACGAATTTGATTAAAGATTGAGTTTGGTTTGGTTTGAGTTTTAAAATTTCCGTTGGTTTGGTTTGATTCCATTTTTACACGCTCACACTTTTCTTTTCTGTTTTTCTACGGCTGTACCTCACTTTGCTAAGTTCGCTTGACCAAAAAAAGTAATTTAATAACTGTTTGCTTTGCTAAGTTCGCTTGACCAAAAAATTAATCGAATAACTGTTTGATTAAATCATAAAATTTTGTCACATGTATAGTTTTATTTTGATTTTGTTGAGCAGATGGAAAATTGGACTCCAGAAATTATCAAAATTAATAAATTATAGATATAGTTTTCGGCTCGATCTTGCTTTTAAATTTGGGCAAATGGTTCGGTTATGTACTCAACCACCATTGTGAGATTGAATAAATGAGCCAAACTTTATTATATTGGGCTTTAGGGTATTATAAGGCCCAGATAACGAAACAAAACCGTACAAATAACGCTAAGGCATAAGCATCTGGAGCTTCGAAGCCGGGAGAGAGAGAAGAGTAGATTAAGCTAAGCGATGGGTGTGGAGAAGCAAGTCATCAGACCCGGCACTGGTGCCAAACCCGCTCCGGGCCAAACCGTCACCGTCCACTGCACCGGATTCGGTAACCTCTCTACTTTATCTTCACGTCGTTGCAATTGCGAAATCGATCTATCGAAGATCTGTTTAGCTTATGAACTTTTTGATCTGGTAATAGCTTGATGTTTTCCTATATTTTCTTGATTCCTTGTTGGAATTGATTTAGTTAGGGTTTATGTTCTTAGGTATCGATCTCTTGTTTAGGTATATGTGGAGAAGCTGTGATTATCTAATAAATAATAAAAGTTTCTTGTATGAGATTGAAACTCTCTATATACACTTTGTTTCAGAATCGTAATTAACAATGTTTTTTTTGTTTTGTTTGCAGGGAAAGGTGGTGATCTATCCCAGCAGTTTTGGAGGTAAAAGGATCATCTCGCCATTGACTTGTTCTCTCTCTCTCACACACACACACACACACACACTCTTGCCTCAATGGTTATAGTTTGTTTTATAAAAGTCTTGTTAATTTTGGCCTAAATGTGTTTATATAGTACAAAGGACGCCGGGCAAAAACCTTTCTCCTTCCAGATCGGTAAAGGTGCTGTGATCAAAGGTAACATCATCTCCTTCCTCTGTTTCTTTCATGGTTTCATCACATGTATGGGTTCTGTTTGCCCTTTCTTGGGAGTGTTTACATTAATTTAAAATTTGTATTTGCGTACAGGATGGGATGAAGGCGTTATGGGAATGCAAATTGGAGAGGTCGCTCGTTTGCGGGTATGTATTGTACACTGCTCCTTCTATCAACATGAAAACAGATTTGATTCTTCCCAAGCTTTGTGTCTCTTGAAACCACTCTTATCTACTACTACTAGTGATAGTTACTTAGAGCTTGTTGTATTAGTAACGATTCTTGTGATCATTGTTGGCCTTTAACATCTTCAGCTTGTTGCTTATCTGTTTTATGCAGTGCTCACCGGATTATGCATATGGTCCTGGTGGATTTCCGGCGTGGGGAATCCAGCCAAACTCGGTTCTCGACTTCGAAATCGAAGTACTCAGCGTTCAGTAATGACAAATTCACCTCGAAACTTTATGTTAAATTATTAAGTGGTTGTTACCCTTTATGCTTATCGCTTATGGGATCTTTGTTGAAACAAAACTTTGTGATGTCACTTGTCAGTACTTCTCTAAACTCGGTGGGCGACGTTTTATCTTAAATAAAAGACCCCCGTTACTCTTGTTTCAGTCCGAATACTGCATGTTTTCTTGCAGTTATTGTGGTATTATTATTGTTGTGCCATTTTATCTCTCTTTTTTGCTTAGAAAAACGTAAAAGGATATACATGTTTACATTTTCTCTTCAGGATACGTTAGTCAGACCAACCGAATATATCTAATCTTAAACAACCGCAATAATATGTTAGCCCAGTTCTAATTGTGTAAGGATCATATCATAATCATGGATAAAATGTTTTAATATAGATAAAATAGAATTTTGATCAATAAAGAGTTTCATCCTGGCTCAAATCAATGTTTCTCACTCAAATTGTTTTATTTTGAACAGAAATGGCAGTAATAATAACTAATAATTGTATTAAAAATAAATAATTTCAAACCAAATTAGAGTTTGATTTGGGTAACAATAATATGAAACCATGATGGAATGTTGAATTCAACACTTGCTAAACACAGTAATTACTGTTCGTAATATCAAATCAAAGGAGAGAAGAAAAAGACCAAAGCTACAAACTTTTTCAGACAAAGATATGTAAACTAACAAAAGAAAAGGAGGAATGCGAGAGAAGTCGTGCGGGTAATTAAGCACTTGAAATCCCTTCCTTCCCGTGCATTTCTTTAATCATCACTTATGACTCCTTTTCTTTCTCTTTTTCCATTTTCTCTTTTTCTTTTCACCCACATTCCCCAATCACATTAGACTTTTTAACAATAAAAAATAAATGAAAGTCTACAGAATATTAATAAGAAATACAAAACAAAAGGTATCGAGCTATATTTGGCGTTGCATATAAGCTAGATGCTAAAAATGCGAATTAAAAAAAAAGTGGTTGGCTTTTATTCTTTTTCCCATCACAATGGGTGTTTGAAAACACAACACGCACCTGAACAAATGTAATTAAAGAAAACAAAAGCTTGAGCACACTTTCACTAACTTAGCTTTCACTAAAAAAATAAAAGAGAAGAACTTTTACTTTAACGAATAATCAACAAAGTAATTGATAAAGGATGATAAACCTGAAATTATGGACCGTGAGAGTTTGTCATGATATAATACCATAATTACGTATATACACGTTCGGCCCCCTTGTCCCCATTTCTTTCAAGCAAAGCACCAATAAAACCATTGCTTCCGTTCTAATTACTACAAGATTAGTTTCCAAGTAACATTTCTTTTCATTTCTTTATATAATCAAAATGTTACACCTCAAACTCAAACTATTCACATATAAATTCATATTCGTAACTTCATACAAAGCATACATTCAAATATGCCAAAAATATTTGCTATTAACTTTGCCAAACAGAATTAAGGCAAAAGCAAAAAGATGGAACCGAACAGAACCAAAGAAAAGTGATTTGGTAAACAAATAAAGGACGAAAAGGGCAAAAGCGTCATAAAACCATTTTATAAAGCCTTGTTGCCACAACTTATTAACAGTATCGTGGAAAAAGGTTTTATACGGTGATTCACATTATAGTTGCTCGTTGGTCACTTTCATCTCTCTTATCCCTTTGCTTCCCCCATTGATTCATCTCTCCTCGTTTTCTCTCTGGATCTGAGCGATACACCATCCCTCTCTGTTTCATCTCTCTAAGGTATCAAAATTCGATCTCTCTCTCTCTGCGTTACAATCTTTCTCTGTTTGTGTATCTGAAAATTATGGTATAAAACGGGCTAAATCCTTCGTGATTAGGGTAGTTTAAGGTTCGAATCTGGCTTAGAAGATTGTGTCTTGTGTATATTATGAACTGCAATTGTAAATTTTGCTGGGAATTTAAGCCTTGTAAATTGAATCTACTATGTACACTTGCTAGGTGGGTTATGATTCTCTGTCCTTTTACAAGTGTTTTTGATTTTCTGGATTTAAGACTATTAGTTGACGATGTTGATGAGAGATGTTTCCTTTGTGTTTTTTTTTTTTTTTTTGCACAGATAACTAAACTATCAAAAAAAAAAAAAAAAGTAGATTTGATAATACAAAGCAGTGGATGATAAAGAGGAGAAACTAGTGTATAAGAGAAACAGCATGTGTTGGTTCACTAGTTGTGTTGACGTATACCGCAAAGTTGTGCGCTTGAATCTCTATTGCCGTGTCATTCTGTAAAGATCTCTTCTTCTTCCTTCTTTTAACCAACCCTCCCCTCCCCACTACTCTTAAAAACCTTCTTCTTTTCTTCACCCATCTTACTCTTCTTTTCAATATGGGATCCCAACATTTCTACGTGTACCATTGTGAACAAAGAATCAGCTAGACACAACAAAAAAGCTCGATCCTTCTTTCTTCTTTTCGGTTGGTCTCTCTCTCTCGCTCTCTCTCTGCAATTCAATCAAGGTTTTCCTCAAAGTTATGGTGTGTCAGTCCCCTGGTAAGACAAGATTTCGAGCATTGAAATACGAGACAGGAGACGCTAACAGACCAGCTATTGTAGTGAGAGTTATTGCATGCTTCCAACCCATGGATAATTGCCAGGTCTAATGCTCTCTCTCTCATTCATCACACTTTTAAAGCTATAATTGTTTTTTACTCTTACTAACACTTATGATTGTTGTGGTTCTTTCAGGCTGAATACTTCAGACTTCTACTCAAACCAGTCACGTAGTTGGTTTTGTCATTTTCCGCTGTGTTGTTTTTCGTTCGTTTTGCCTCTTCTTTCTTTCTTTCTTTCCCTCACTACTTATTCAAGAGGGTAACCAGAAGTATTGCATTCACCTGATTGAGCTACTTAACAATCGGTATGTCAACTAAACTTTTTTCCTCATTAGTGCTCTTATGTAATTGTTCAGTTTATCTTTCTTGAACTGATTGTTGCCTTTGTCTTCGGTCCTGCAGTGTTTGTACTCTTTAAAGTTACCTAACTGCAGCAAGAGCATGCCTCTTGATACCAGGCAACGTGATTTGCCTCCTCAACCTTGCTTTGAGGATATAGCTGCTCCGTCTCTCCCTGAGCTTGGGAAACTATATGCAGCTGAGCTTCGTGCTCCCTATTTGCAGCCGCCGCCGCCACTCCAGTCTCTTCTGTGGAGTCATGATAAACGGTTCTCTCTGTCTGACATGAGGTCTTGGTGTGCTGCTGCTGCTGCTACTACTCCACATGGAGCATTAGAGTCTTCTCAGAAAGGACTTATGATATTCGATCAGTCAGGAAACCAGACTCGTCTACTACGATGTTCATTTCCCCTACGGTTTCCATCTCTTGCGGCTGCAGAGCCAGTGAAACTCAATCTCTCTGAGTTACAGCACGGTCTGGAGAAAGGTTTCAGGGAAGATCATGTTACTTTGAAGGAGTTTGACGAGAAGAACTGTGTAAATGGAAAAGTGTCGGAGATGCATGAAGACACTGAGGAGATCAATGCATTGCTCTATTCAGATGATGATTATAACGATGATTGCGAGAGTGATGATGATGATGAAGTAATGAGCACTGGTCACTCTCCTTATCAAGTTTGCAACAAAAGGGCATTGGAAGATATAGATAGTCCTTGTAAAAGGCAGAAACTACTGGATAAGGTAGAAAACATCAGTGTCTCATCATCATCATCACTTGTGGGCAGTAAAAGCTCAACAAAGCTCCCTGAATCAAACATCTCGACCAAAGAAGACACTGGTTCTGGTCTGAGCAACGAGCAGTCGAGAAAAGACGAGATCCGCACAGCTCTGAAAATACTCGAGAGCATAGTTCCTGGTGCAAAAGGAAACGAAGCTCTCTTACTTCTAGACGAAGCTATTGATTACCTAAAGCTGCTGAAACGTGACTTAATCTCCACAGAGATTAAGAACCATTGCTAGACCCTAAAACCTCTCCACCACTCACCACATTTTTATCTGTAAAAAAAGAAGACAAGATGGGGAACAAGAAATCTACAGACAAATCAGGCTTGAAGATTCTCACGTGTGGAGTGGGTTTAGGGTACGTATCCTCTGCACCAGCTTTTTTAGCTGTATCTAGTGGACTACTTTAGGTTATATATATGCTTCTGCAATTTTCAAAAATGTTGAAAGAAGAAAAAGAAGGGCCAAAGTCATCATGGACACTGATCGACAATGATTATCTTTTGTGGCTTAGTGTGGATGGTGAAATCAAAAGTTGCAATATTCAAAGTCTCATCTCAAACTCGCGTGGTCTATAAATCTCCCCTAAGGTAATAATGATAAAAAGATCTCTGACCCACACTCTCTTTTGTCTATGTGATGACTTAAAGTGGGTCCATTGGTTTTGTTGAATTGATCTCATGTTCATGTAATAAATTTTAGTGTCTGTAATAATGCAAACCCTTCCTTTGTCTTGTTGCTTCTCCACTTGCTACTCGGTTTTGTCTTTGAGTCTCTGTTCATTGTTCATGTTCTCTCAGTGTCTATGTATTGTATCAAAGATGATTGTATTTTGTCGTTTCGGTTTTGTAATATACCGATGATATAAAACTTGGTCTTTTGTTTGAGTAAACATAACGGACATAAATATGCCTGGGAATTTGAACCGAACCCCTAAACTACGATTTCAGTTAGAAGTACTGTTCAATTTGGTAGATTTTCTTTAAAAAAATTGGTTTTCGATTTGGTTGGGCAATTGGTCCCTTTGGTTTTCTTCTTTAAAAAGATTGTACCAAAATCATACCAAAACATGAATCGAATTAATTGGACTAACCAAATTTTGAACTAAAATAACCAATTTTGAACTGAAGTAACCAAATTTTACTGAAATGAATTACATTTGTACAAAATTTTACCAAAATTAAACCAAAAACTAACCGAAATTAAAAACTTCGATAGGATTTTCAAAAACCAAATCGAACTGAATTTTATTTCAGGTTAATTCGGTAAGATCTGTGTTACATTGAACTAACCGAAAACGGATAACCCATACTAACCGAACCGAATCTGCATGCCTAGACATAAACATCAAATCTTTATGTCACTTATTCCGTATTAGAAAAATCCCAAAATCAATAGCATTACAAACTAGGATCAAAGAATCAAATCAAGAACACACAAAGTTGCTCACTTATGTTTAAGAACTTTCTCAAGAAATTGAGTTCCTCCATCGTCTCGGTTTCCTCGTGGGTTGATGATCAACACCGGCTTGTTCACCTCCGACCATATCTTGAGTCTCATGTCCACTCATCTTAGTCAACTTACTTAGCTTCTTCCAACCACTGGTCCAAGCGGAAGACGAAATGTTCTTGACTTTCCCTGTTTTCTCAAACTGTCTTTGCATCACTTCCATCTCATTCTGAAGCTCAACATACTTTGTCTTCACCGTCTCTAACTCGAACTTCAACGTGTTAATATCCTTCTTAGCCGCAGCCCAACCTTCCTGTTTATTTTTCAAAATGACAAAACTTTCATAACCAAATAGTTTGTGTATAAACTTCAGTGAGTCTTTCTCTTACTTGCCTGGAAAGATTGTGGTGTAGCTTCGATCAATGTCTTACGGTTTGGGATCATTGGTTGATAAGTAGTACCCATGGCTTCTCCTAACGTAGTTGACTCCTTGAGTGATGTGTTGGCTAAGGCGTTACTGATCTTTACTTGCTCTGAGAAGAGGACTTGAACCACCACTCGCAATGGTAACCTCTCGTTCTGAGCCGCGTGCATACATGCGTCCATTGATAGCTTTTGACAGTCCATCACTCTGCATAGCCGCTTCCTCTCGTGTTCCGACAGTGTCGGATGCGCCTGTCGTTCAAACCAAACATGTTCAAACAAAACAAGATTTGTATTCAACCATAAGACCCTTCATTTCTACCTTAAGCAATGTTTTTAAAGCCAAAACTGAACCGAATAATTATTTAGATCATGGTTCAATGGATTAAACTTGATTCAAATTTGTTATCTTTGTTAATTTTTAATATATAAATTAAACCATTGTAGTAAATATAATACATAATTAAAATATATATAAATATTAAATATAGTCACTAGAAATATTAACTACTTTTTTGTAGATGCATTGCTTTTTTTTTCAACCGGTTCATAGATTTTTAACAGTTTTAATGGTTTTTATTCGGTTCAATATCAATAATTTTAAAACTTAACTGACTAGGTAAGTGATTTATGGTAGAACTTGATCCAACTATATCGGATCAGTCCTGTTTTAAAAACACTGACCTTAAGATATGAATCAATTGCTCTGTATAGCCCATCGTCACAACTCCTAGCAGATTCAGGCAAAGCCTCAGCCAAAACCTGAAACTTCGTCAACGGCAAGTTCCTGTCTCTAGCAACTTCAGTAAGATAACTATCCACAAGCCTCGCGACTCTCATCTTCGCGTTCTGATTACTGATACCGTTACCACCACCACCACCACTGATGCTATTCGCTCTCGGGATTCCGGCGTCGGCGTACGGCGACATTCTACTCGGGCTCGACCCTTCCGTCTGCTCCTGAACGAGAAAATGCTCCAACAGCCTCTGAACAAGATCAACGTCGTACATCGTCTCTCCTTTGTTGCTGTAACTCGGAATCAGAAGATCCTGAAGAGTCGCTTGCTCGAACTGCATCCCGACGCGTTTCTCCAGCTCGGTGATCAGCGCGGGGGCTACTTTGAGCATGTTGGCTGCTCGTAGGAGGCGGAGGAGGAAGGTGCAGGTGACGGAGTCTTTCTGTGGAGGGATGATGCTGATTAGGGACTCGACGATCATGCGTTGGTCTTTGGGGCTGATTCCGTGTCCGGCGAGGTAAGGGGCTGAGTCTTGTTGATGTTGTCCGTTTGGTTTCCCGGAGAGGACCATGTGGAGACCGCCTCTCCAGTCGGGGCCGGAGCTTCCTCCGCTGCTGTTGCTTCCGTGGCTCACACTCATTTCGTCTGGAGATCCTTCTTTGATAAGACCCGGAAGCCATTTTCCGGCGTAATGCGTTATTGATGCTCCTAGAAGTTCAAATCTCATTCCTTTCACCTGTTTCAAACGTTATGGTTAGTCCTCGGCATATTATCCCAAACCCGAAAACGAACCCAAAAAAAAAACCAAAATTGAAACCGGTCCAAAAATTACAAAAACCCAAACTGCTCCTATTTTTCAAAATCCAAAAGGTATTCTAAATATAATAAAGTATTAATTATTTTTAATTTTAACATATATAAAAATATAATTTATAAATTAAAAAGTATCCAAAAATTCATGGAACTATCCATCCAAATATTTTTCTGTTTTAAAGGTTTTAAACCGGAATTTCACTTTGGGTTTTATAAAAAACAGAAACCCAACCCAACATTTCCCTAACCGATCCAATCTGAAACTGTTCTGTACGTAAACGGGTTCTAGACACCCAAACCCGGATAATCAAAAAACGGAATAACCTGAACCGACCGAAAACTCAAATTCCCAGCACTAGTAGTTATTATGATTAATGTTTGTGAAAATGGTTGAAAGAGAAGTATACTATGTACCTTGATCGCAGTGATGACACGAACGAAGTGATCGATTCTCAAGATGGATACATCTTCGAACCACCAATCTGGAGGAACAGGCTGGTTGTTGCTATTATTGTTCCTACTCGGGCTAGAATAGAAACCTGAGTCCTTTGGTTCTTTCCATTTAGGACTAGAACTCGCCAAGTTATTAGCAGTTGATGGAGATGGTGACTTCCCTGTGTAAGCCCATTTAATCCCTTTTGGATTACTACAAGCCTTCCAAGCGATAGATTCACTACATCTCCTCACAATCTGAAGATTCTCAGCCCAAGGTGAGAGCTTCTCACAGCTCTTTAGCACCAAGATCGAGTCTCTCCATGAAGACAGAACCACGTAGCTAAGAAAGGCTTCTGTCTTGAAGATTAGGTTCCCTTCCTCAAGATCCTCTGTCATCTCGAGATACTCAGCTGCGCAACGCAGACCTGATATGTTAGTTGCCGTGAGATCCACGGGAACTCCGTAGCAGAACTTGGATGCGAGCTCAAACGCTTCTGGTCCTCCAGGTAGATCATCAAGAAGAAGTATGGTCGGGTCAGGGTCTCGTGACTCGTAGATCAATCTGTTCATCTTCCCGCTGCGTGACAGCAACGGATACTAAAGCAAAGAAACAGATACATATTAAAACCATAAAGCTTAAAAAAAAAAAAAAAACAAATCTGAAACTCCAGCGTTAATGATATTGACTCGGGAGCTTTTTTTTACCTTGTGTAAGTGAAAGTTCATGTCGCCTATTTTAACCAGAAGATCACTGGGGATGTCCGTAGCAACAAACCTAATCAAACCAAAGGTTTTATAACTTCCTTAACAAGGAAAGATGTTGTTAATTAGTTGTTTTGAAGTTTTGAGGACATTACCAAGATTGGCCTCTAAGCTCAAAGCCATCAGTCTTGACGCCGGCATGTTTGTTAGAACTCAAAACTCCATTACCATACTCTCTTCCTCCTCCTCCTACAACCCCGGAGTCGCTCTCAGATTCCCACATCTTTCACAAACTCTTTGTGATAGAAGCAAGAGAAGATACTAGAGAGAGAGGAGAAGATTGGAAGTGGAAAGAGTGTGAAATAAACAGTTCCAATAAAGGAGAGACTGATTAGTTTTTGATTATAAAGATGAAAGAGAAAGAAAAGCTTATCCCCACATGGGATGCTATAAGATTTGGAGCTTTCTCTGAATTGTCTATTTTCTCAGAGAGAATTTAAAACTAAGTCTCTGATATTTGTATCTACAGGCTGTGAAGTAATGGGCTTGCAGCACTTTGCTTCTCTATTATCAAATATAATCAACACTCTGCCCACTCTTATCTTATAAAACTAGAGTGTATATGTCTTTTTTAGATTTTACAAAGAATAATTGAGTTACTGACAGTTGTTACATGATTTTCAGTGAAGAGATCAGAGGTGAAAACAAAATATATGATTCAGTTTTTTTTTTTTAAACTATAAATATAGGGACAAGTTGGAGAGTGAGTGTCATTAAACTATTGATATGACAAGCCTAGTTCCTTCTTCTTTGCCTACCTGTTTTTGATGTTGTTGAATCATCTCTATGTACAAATGGCATTTTAACTTTTTATTTGTTTCTTTGCTCATTTTTCTTATTTGGAGTTTTCATACAAGTCCATGCATTTCCCTATTGTTCTCTTCTCATTTTCTGCATATATCTCCTCTTACTTTCCTTCAAATTATTCCTCCTTCATTCCCTAATCTAAATGTTTCCAGCAATACTTTGAATTTATAGTTTGAAAGTGATAAGTTCTACCAGTTAGAAAAAGTGTTGTATCATTGTTGCTGAATCCATATGTAAATATATTGTTACATATAAATGAAAGTTGTGTTACATAAAGACTGAATCCGGATTTAGACATATAAAGTTTGTTAAAAATAATAATATTTGCCACTGCAACTCCTTCAGAGCTTGCTACTTTGTATATTATTGAAGTGGTAGTTGGTTAATGAAAAATAAAATGGAAGAAAAAGTTGGAAGCATTAAAAACAAAGGTTGTTCATTCTTACATAAATGGAGACAGAGAAAGAAGAAATGGTCCATAAGAATATTATATATGTCAACATTCATACACACTGGTGGTTATTGATCAGTTCCAATCTTCACTTAATATACATATATCGATGAGTTTCAATCAAATTGTTTTGGTCGAAGGCTCGAGACTATGTTTTTAATACTTATAGATTAGATTGATTAAAACTCGTTTGTTATACAACTAATTTCGTTAATTATATTTTGGTTTTAAAGTGTATCAATCACATTGTAGTACTAAAGAAACAGGTCGTTTTCAAGAACCAATCTTATAACTCTTACCTCCACGTATGGAGTGGCCATAAATATATAATAGCCACATATTTGATTGGATTGTAACGAGGGTTTGTAACATATGGGTCAATATGTTTCTTTTCTATGACTAATATCTTATATACACAACCGTAATAATTTGATCTTATTAGGCACAAATCAATATATCATTATCAACCACATACGCATAATATTGGCTTACATATAAAAAATCGCATTATTGATGGTGGTGGTGGTGATAGGTGCCACATCGCCTTCGTATGTTAAAAGCCTCGTGTAAAATTGTCGGGACGGGATCTACTCATCTGACGGCTCTCTTTTCGCAAAAGGGAAGACAGTATCTAACAGTCAGGATCTACCTCAAGTCACTTCCCTTTCAGTTTTGTTTGGGCTCAGAAAGTCAGTAAGAACTTTCTCAATTTGACATGCCCCAACAAGAGGTCTAAAGCAGATGAAAGATGTATGCTCTAAACCTCTTAGTGATTCAGAAGGTTATATTGGGCTACTATTAAGGCCTTGAGGGTTCATTCATTACAATTATAACATCCACTGTGCTACTAGCCTACTATGAAGGCCTTAAGGCTCATGTTATGATGGATATATTGCAATCACATTGTTGTTACTCTCTCTCTAGTCTCAATCTTCTCTTTTGGGCTTATTTGCTTACCAGTAAGATACCTATATTTTTTCATTGGGCTAATTTGTTAATATACGCAAAATCATTATTACAATCAATTAAGGCATGTTACCATAATAATCTTGAATTACACTTCACATTTTGATCGTATGGTATTGTCGTTTTGCAGCTCACGATTTTGTATCTTTTTTGCATTATATTGTTGTTAAACATTTTAGAAATTATTAGACCAAAACTGTAAATAAATTTGGCAATAATAATATCTGGTAAACTCATATATTAATATGTATGGGGCTCATGAGATCAACAAAAATGAGAAACAAATAGTAATCCGAAATAATAAAAAGGAAAAATAAATAATCATCACTCTCTGCAAATATTTTAAATAAATAAATACCTAGTTACTCTAAAAAAATCCATGCAAAGAACCTACATAGCCAAAACGGCAGCGGTTAACATAACAGCGACGGATCCAAAGACCGCGTAGCTGTTAGAAACGGCGCCGCTTACGGGAGCGGGAGCTTGAGCAGGCGAGTTGGAGATAGAGGAGGGAGAAACAGCCGGCAAATCTGAAGGAGAATCTGCTGATGGTGGCGATGGAGGAGAGGCGGAGGATTCTGGAGTCAACGCGGTTTGAGGAGTAGGAGAAACAGCTGGTGCAGGAGACATCGCATTCTTAGGTGAATGCGCCGGAGAGATCCGCCTTCCTCCGTTAGATGGAGCTGGTGCCGGAGATTGAGCCACCGTGAACGAAACGAAAAAAGCGGCGAGGAGAATGAACCCTAGAGATTTTGAGAGAGCCATTATAAGAGAGAGAGAGAGAGAGGTTCGAACTTTGCTCTTTTCGTATGTTTTTCTTTTTTTACGAGTGTTTGCTTAATTGCTTTTGATGTCTACGAAGTTAGGAGAAGAGTCTTTATATAGAGACGAAGTGGGGTCCACTGTTTTGAGTTAAATGGTGAATCTGCACCGTTGATACGTACGTTTAAGACCGACTTTAATCTAACGGCTTACATTTCATTCAACAGCATAAAAGTAAAACAGGTGGGGACAAGCCTAATGGGAAAGGAAAAAAAAAAAAAAAAACGCGTATGGCTTCATCCCCCTCGACTACGGCGCTAACGGCTCTATGACAGATGTGATTATTGAATCACGAGCGTACATGTGTTGGCCTTATTAACGCGTGATGGAAAAGGAAAACATGACCGTTGTTATAATTTTCTTCCATAATTAAAACGTCTATGACATTGTTTCTTTCCCTTTTCTTCTGGTCCTTCTTAAATATATTATGTCATAATTTGATATGTGTAAGATTTACAATAAATTTTGGATGTTAATCTAATTCTATATTTTGGTTGTATCTATTGATGAATAATTTATTTTGATTTTTCTTGGGGCTGTGCATTATATTAAGAGTTATTTTTGGGCTCACCCCATAGGTTCACCGGCCAATAGGATTTCATTATTTCAAATTCGATATCTTTTAAAAAAGGAAACAAAATATTATCAAGTTATATTATGTTTTTAAAATAAAAAAGTAAAAAAAAAATAGCAGTTACAGAAAAAAGAATTAAAAAAAACCTTTTTAACGTCGTCAGCAAAACACTAAATCCTAAATCTCAATCCTTAAACCCTAAATCATAAACCCTAAATCCTTGAATAAACTTAAACCCTTGGGTAAACTCTAAATCTTGGGGTAAACCCTAAACCCTTGGATAAATCATAAACTCTAAATAAAAACACTAAACCCTAAATTTTAAACCCTAAACCCTTGAATGTTTTTAGTGTTTCGTGATTTTGATTTAAAGTTTAAGATTTATCCTAAAGTTTAAGATTTATCCTAGAGTTTAGGGTTTACCAAGGGTTTAGGGTTTAGGGTTTAGAGATTAGGATTTAGGGTTTAATGTTTTGCCGACGATGTTAAAAATATTTTTTTTTTGTAATTACTACTATTTTTTATTTATTTATTTTTACCTTTTAATTTTAAAAAGATAATATAATTTTGATAATATTTTATTTCTTTTTTTAAAAGATATCGAATATGAAATAACACAATCCTATTGGTCGGTAAACCTCTAGGTTCACGCGCTGAGGTATCCCAAGAATAAGTCATATTAAAACTAAAAATTTGCAAGAATTTGTCTTCGTTATACAAATATTCATGTAACTGCAAACCCAGTAATATAAGCCCAGCGAAAAATATCTATGAAGGAACCCAATGATAGAGGCGCAGTTGAAAAATATTGAAAGGCTATGGTCGAGGCCTGGTCGACCGAAATTGAAGGCTATGGTCGGATCCTTGAGGGCCAGTTTTAGTGATTTCCAGAGATTTGGAGTGAAATTGTAAAGGATATACAAGCTTTCCAAACCGGGACAGAATAGCCTAGTGGTAACACTAGAGTTAACTGGATCCCAAGGCACCTGGGTTCGAGTCCTCTGGTATTCCGGAGACCGCCCATGACAAAAAAAAAAAAAAAAAAAAAAAAAAAAAAAAAAAAAATACAAGCTTTCCAAATTTGAATGCAACTCTTTTGCACGAAGGGGTAACTGAGTCGGATTTTATGTGACAATTAGATGTTCAATTTGTTTCGTTTGTACAAAAAAAAAATATCTCTTTTATCGATGATCATCATACTTATATTATTATGGTTTAGGAGATTGTAAGAGCAAAATGATGTTATTAGGAATAAATTGTACACTACAAAGCTTCCTCGTTTCACAGTTTAACAAATCAAATGCAACTACTCAACTCGAAAGTAAACAATGTTGAAAATATCGTAACACAAGAATTGTTGAAAATAACATAAAAGATTAGACTAGAAGAACATAAATCAAATCCAATCGAAAGTATTTTCTTGGCTTGCTCTTTTGTGTCAAATTTCTTTCCTGTTTTTTTTTTCAAAAGTATTATCTTATATGTCTTCCCGGTTTGATTCGGTTCATCCTGGTTCTCGAAAAACTTTAGGACTCAAGACTCCGTGGTTTCAGTCTTCTCCACAACATCACCATTGAATTTCAAGCCATACATGTGACCCATCTTAGTTCTCTTCGTCTCCAAATATCTCTTATTTTCCTTTGTAATAAGACTCAAGAGAGGAACTCTTCCCACAATGGCTAATCCATATCCCTTCAGACCAACGTACTTTGCCGGATTATTCGTCATCAGCTTCATCGTCCTCACTCCCAAGTCCCTTAGCATCTACACAATGAAAACGAATTAGCGAGAATCCAAAGGCAAAAAAAGTATTGATCTTTGATGATATATACCTGTGCACCAATTCCATACTCTCTAGAATCAACAGGAAGTCCCAACTCCTCATTAGCTTCAACAGTGTCACGACCAGCATCTTGCAGATTGTAAGCTTGGAGCTTATGTCCTAAACCAATCCCTCTTCCTTCATGTCCACGCAAGTAAACCAACACACCACGACCAGCAGACTCGATCTGCTGCATCGAAAGTGATAGCTGGTTCCCGCAATCACACCTTGCTGATCCAAATATGTCTCCCGTGAGACATTCTGAATGGACCCTCACTAGAATGTCTTGACCATCACCTATCTCTCCCTGCCACAATTTTCACACAAACGCGTTTTAGAAGTCAAAATCAAAGAGAGAGATGTTTTTAAAAAGCATTGCTCTAACCTTAACCATTGCAATGTGCTCTATCCCGTCTAATATAGACCTGTAGCAATAAGCTGTGAAAGGTCCCCACATTGTTGGGATCCGAGCTGCAGAAGAACGTTCCACTAGCTTATCTCTCTTCCTTCGATATCTATCTCACCAGAACAAAAGGTTAAGCTTTTTAGTTTGTAAATACTCCTTCCGTTTTGAAATATAAGATGTTTTAGGTAAAACACAAGTAATAAGTGTTATTTTTTATCTAAGAAATATGAATTAGACTATAAATTTAAAACTATTCAACCAACTACAAAATAGATCATAAAATATAATTGATTAAACAGTTTTTTTTTATAAAGTTAAAATCATTTTAAAATATGAAAATATTCTACATATTGGTACATCAAAAATCTTTTTAGACATCTTTATAAAATATGAAGAGGGGCACAGAGGCCTAACCTGATCAAATCAGCAATGGAGACAATCTTCAGGCAATTCTCGGCTGCAAACTGACGGAGCTTTGGTAATCTAGCCATGGAGCCATCATCATCAACGATCTCACACAGTACTCCAACAGGATCAAGTCCAGCTAAAACAGTGAGATCAACAGATGCTTCAGTGTGTCCAGCTCTTTTCAAAATTCCGCCTTCTCGGTACTTGAGCGGAAAGATATGCCCTGGGCGGTTGAAATCTTCAGGCTTTGAGTCTCTTGAAGCAAGGGAGAGTATCGTTGTCGCCCTGTCACGTGCTGATACTCCTGTCGTTGTACCATGCTTTGCATCCTACAAATAAAAAGCAAAGAAAATGCTTCAAAATCAAGAACCAAGATCAAAGAGAGAGAAGAAAGACACATACGACAGTGACTGTGAATGCGGTGCAGAGCTTCTCTTCGTTCTCCTTGTGATTCACCATAAGAGGAAGGTTCAACCTCTCGAGATCATCTTCCTTCATACTCACACAGACAATCCCAGTTCCATGTTTGACGATAAAAGCCATAGCTTCAGGTGTAGCTAGCTGAGCAGCCATGACTAAATCGCCTTCGTTTTCTCTATCTTCATCATCCACAACCACCACAAGCTAACACAACATAACCGCCAAATCAAATCAAATCAAGGAACAGGAAACAAAAGTGAAAAAAGAAACGAACCTTTCCTTGGCGAATGTCTTGAATGGCCTCAGGGATGGAAGAGAAGCCAGGCGTAGGCAAATCCAGCTCGTAGTCGTCGTCATCAGCGACGAAGCCATTGGGTGGTGCGTTAGATGAATCTGAAGGAGCAAGTGTTCCGAGGGAAACTGAATCCGCCTGTGACGGATCTTGGATGGGAGCGTTTCCGTTGGTGTAAGAGAGGAGATCGTCTTCTCTGGAGATCACTGAAGCTTTGACTTTGACTTTTCCAGTGGTTTTAATTGACAACGATGGTTGATGGTTACACGGCAAAGCAACACAGTGGATCGGTGTAGTACAAGTTTGGCTCAATCTGCACATAATCAAACAAATTGTTTCTATCATGATTCATTAGCTGATCCGAAACAGAGCTAGATTGGGGGAGAAAAAGCTCACCTGGAGCGGGAAAGAGAGATGGTGGAAGGAGACGAGGACGATAGATTGATGGAAGAAGACATGTCTCTCTGAAGATAACCCTTATCGCAAAATCTAGACTTTGTGTTGATTTTTTTTAGTCACGATCTTCGAAAAAACTCACGAGGCTTTATGAAGAAGAAGAAGAAGAAGAAGATGCGGAGAAAAGAGGGTTAGTTGCGGGATGATGACGATAGCGATGAGCGACGCTTATTCTAGTGGCGGCCCAAATTGATAGGTGGAAGAAAATTATGGATCGATTTTTCTCTCTGCCTCTTTGGGTGCGTGCGTGCGAGGATATGATTCGGCGAGAGAGATAAGACCAGACCACACTTGCTTGGCTCTCTTTTGTCTTCTCAACGCCTTCTTTTATAGACTTTTCTTTCCTTTTCTGTTTTTCATCTCTTTTTGTTACAATCACAAGAAATTTCTGGTCTCCCTTTTCTACTCGATTTGCCTCGTTTAAAAGTAATGTTTTTACAGGATTAGACATTTTATCTCTCTTTTAGTTAGGATCCAAAATATACGTCAAAACAAAAAAACAATTAGAATACCATTAATGGGGGTGTTTAAAGGAAATGCCTGTATATATTATTGATTTGAAACACTTGCAACATTATTTAAAATTACTTATAACCTAGTTTATGGAGTTTACTTGATTTCCAACTGATTTATCGTTTGTTCAGAATCTACGAAAAATATAACTATGTAATAGTTTTATGGGCATATCTAGGTTTTCTTATAGCTTACTTCTGTTCTTACTCTACTAAATGTGTTTCTTCTAGGTTATGAGATTTGACTTCTGGGTGTTTACTATGGCTAGTATACAAGTATGATTCCCGTGTAGGTGAACGTCACAAACGTAAAATAAAAGGGATAGGAAGGTCATCAAAGATTCCAAGAGAGCTTTCGGTGTATAGGTGATAATTGTAATATTATAATTATTTGAGTGGCAGCCCATTCCTATGACACATGAACCGCACATTTCTGTATGCGTATTATCATCCTCGCTTCTTTCTTAGTCGGATGACCCATGCAACATAATGCTTCTCCGTATTCAAGAAACACAAAAACAACAGGAGTATAATATTACAAAGACTTATACTCTAGTTAAATCACATGGATTATGTCTACATGTTGTGGGTGTTTCTAACGCTAATATGATGTTGAAGTCTAGCGGTTGTATGTACTATCTATACGATTTTGCTCTCGTGGAGTTAGAGGTTGAAACCCTGAACCAATCGTTTCATCTTCTTTATTTGAGATCTCTAATATTCTCTATTCAAACTTAATTTAATATAGTGCAGATCCATACAGAAGTGTTTATCATATGTATAGTTAACAGTTTTATCATCTCCTCCGCATCTTGGACAAAACCAACCAAATTTGCACGATGCTAAGAAATCTCTAGTTAAGTGCAATGACCTTGGCATTAGCTCTTGCATGCTCAATCTTTGTTGACGTCTTTATCTTCCTAGTTTGGTTTTTGCATGTTCGATTAGTAGTATTTAGAGATGACAATCATGGATCTGGACCGCGGGTCTGGTCCGTAAAGGACTGTCGCGGGATGGTATTGAGACATAGTTTTCTAAGTCCGTAAATTTGCGGGCCTCGCAGGACGGATCTTTGCGGGACTGGGCCTTTTACGGAATGGGCCGAAACGGGTCTTGCAGGATTACATGGATCCACATTTTTTTCTTCATTCCTTATTTTACCTGAAAAAACGAGAAAGAAAGTGAGAAGAAAGTGATTCTTGTGACTTTTCCCCCATAAAACATAAGGAGTTCCGGCGATCGATGATTTGAGCTCCGCCGATAACGACTCCAGCTCCGGTGATGACGATTCGAGCTCTGGTGGTGTTTTGATTTGGTTTTCTCTTTTTATTTCACACAACTATGAATTGCGTTATTACAATGTGATATTTCTTGTTTGAGTTGATTGGTTTTGTTTTCAAAACTGTGAAGTTGTTTTTTCTTAAATTAAATCTGGTTACAATGGTGTTGTTTAGGAGAAAAGTTAGTTGTATATCACGTCAATCGTATAATTTGGGAAAGTGATTCACGAATTTTTTTGCAATCCAAATAATTAAAAAAAGAGATGGTTTGATGAAGACATACAACACTTGAGCCAAATTATTACAAAGACAACAACTCAATCAGATTTAAACTCAACAAAAGTTTATGCTGATAACAAAAGAATGTTTTTAATTAAGAACGCAAGTACAAACGGGAGTTTTGTGTAATTGATTTTGATAAGGAATTAATACCATTACTATTGCTGCAATAATGCACAGACATGGAAATGGAAATGAATCAGAGTGAAATAGGCATTAATACCATTACAGTTCTTAATCTGATAAATCATTGAAAACCGAACCAAATTAAAATGCGGTTCAAGAAAATTAACAATGGTTCCGGTTTGTCTGTTTCGGTTAAAAAGAAGGAACAAAAGACATTTTAGGTTCAGTTTTAATTTAACTGTCTTCTTCACATCCACTCATCATCATTGCTCACTCCGGCAAGAGAAGAAGCGACTGACATAAACTAAAACACTTTCGCACGTCTCTGTCTCTCTAATCGCCGGCGATGGAGAGCTTCGCACTCCACTCCCTCTCCACCACCGCCACTTCCGCTTCATTCTCCCACCATCCCTCACGCCAATCTCTCCTCCGCCGTATCTCATCGAGATCTCCGCCTTCATCAATCTCCCTCCGATCTCACTCCGTCAAACCTCTCGCCTTCCCTCTCCTCAAACCAATCCACCGCTTCTGCACACGCATCGCCGCCGCGCCACGCGACGACTCTCCTCCCCCTCCTCCTACTCCTCCTTCCGAATCTCCGTCTCCTCAACCGCCGCAAGGAGCGAAGCTAGTTCCTCTAATCCTCTCCCTCTCCGTCGGTCTAATCCTCCGATTCGCCGTCTCTGTGCCGGAAGGAGTCACCCCGCAAGGCTGGCAACTCCTCTCGATCTTCCTGTCCACAATCGCTGGCCTCGTCCTCAGCCCTCTCCCCGTCGGAGCTTGGGCCTTCATCGGCCTAACGGCTTCGATCGTCACCAGAACGCTTTCCTTCTCCGCAGCTTTCTCGGCATTCACGAGCGAGGTTATCTGGCTGATCGTCATCTCCTTCTTCTTCGCTCGTGGATTCGTCAAGACGGGTCTCGGCGATAGAATCGCTACTTACTTCGTGAAGTGGCTTGGGAAGAGCACTTTAGGGCTTTCTTATGGACTTACGCTTAGTGAGGCCTTGATTGCTCCTGCTATGCCTAGCACGACGGCTAGAGCCGGTGGCATTTTCTTGCCGATCATCAAGTCGTTGTCGCTCTCTGCTGGAAGTAAACCTGGAGATCCTTCTTCGAGGAAACTAGGGTCGTATCTGATCCAGTCCCAGTTCCAGGTTTGTTCTTGGTTTATGCCCTTTGGTTGATGTGAACAAAACATTGTGCTTGGTTATTAGTGTTTGGGAAACATAACCTTTGATGCCCTTGAGGCTGCTTTCTAGTTTCGTTGAGCTTGACATGTATTAAAGTATGTTTCTTGCAATGTTCAAGAAATCATTAAGGTGTAGTTAGGCCCCTGATAGAAAACAGTTTAGGCGCCTTATAAAAAACTATAGAAAATTATTGGTTAGGCGCTTTATATAAAGGATTATTCTTTAGGCCCGATATTTTTTAAAATCGTTTTGGGAAAATTGTTTCGTTTATATCCGATTTGCCGTCTAAACCAATTTTTAGATCAATTCTTCGTGTTAGTAGTTGACACGAGAGAAGGTGCCTGTTCTTGAGCATTTGAATTTGCAGCAATCCTCAAACCGAACAAGTCTTCCTTAGTTGATATTTGCTCATCTCTATGTCTGTTTTGTGATCTTTGACAGTGTGCTGGAAACTCTAGTGCTCTTTTCTTAACTGCCGCAGCTCAAAATTTGCTGTGTCTCAAGTTAGCGGAGGAGCTTGGAGTAGTGATTGCAAACCCGTGGGTTTCTTGGTTTAAGGCCGCGAGTCTACCTGCAATCATATCACTTCTTTGTACTCCACTTATCCTTTATAAGCTTTATCCTCCAGAGACCAAGGACACACCGGATGCTCCTGGTATTGCTGCATTGAAACTCAAGCAGATGGGTCCTGTTACTAAAAATGAATGGATCATGGTCGGTACAATGCTTCTTGCTGTCACTCTTTGGATCTGCGGGTTAGTGTTAGATATGTATCCTAAGTATCGGTTAATTATACATACTCATGGTTGATAATGTTATATATGCAGAGAGACTCTGGGAATACCAAGTGTTGTAGCTGCAATGATCGGTCTCTCCATACTTCTTCTGCTTGGTGTCCTCAACTGGGACGATTGCCTTAGCGAAAAATCAGCATGGGACACATTAGCTTGGTTTGCTGTCTTGGTGGGCATGGCAGGACAGCTCACGAACCTCGGTGTTGTGTCATGGATGTCTGATTGTGTAGCCAAAGCTCTCCAATCTCTTTCCTTGAGCTGGCCTGCTGCGTTTTGTCTTCTCCAAGCAGCTTACTTCTTCATCCACTACCTTTTCGCGAGCCAGACAGGTCATGTTGGAGCTCTCTTCTCGGCTTTCTTAGCTATGAATATAGCAGCAGGTGTTCCAGGCATATTAGCTGCACTTGCTTTAGCGTACAACACCAATCTTTTTGGTGCTTTGACTCATTACAGTAGCGGTCAAGCCGCTGTCTACTATGGAGGTAATATCTTATGAACAAGACGCTCTCTTTCTCTTTAAATTAAAATCTTTAACTTTTGTACAATTTATCATTTTTGCAGCGGGTTATGTTGATCTACCTGATGTATTCAAGATTGGATTCGTGATGGCAACCATTAATGCGATCATCTGGGGAGTAGTTGGAACTTTCTGGTGGAAGTTTTTGGGTCTCTATTGATAACAATTATTGAAATCAGCAAGAAGCTGCTTGTAACGACGGTACAAACTCTTTGTTCATCATTTGGTTTTGAGGGTAATTTTTCCTCATGAAAAACACGTTAACCCTCCAATTAACTCTTTTATCACTTTCATTTTGTTAGTACCGTAACAAACAAGAAACTACTAAAATAATGCTACAACCAACACACAAAATAATTGCTTCTTCAACAAGAAAATTTGGACAAATAATAGGGAACCATCGAAGCTGCAACGTTATTGCCTGCATTACAACGAAATGAATTTAAAAGTCAATAAAGGGATTTGCAACAAAGCCTATTGACTACTAAAAAAAAAAAAAGGAGACTTGAGGTGTAAGGAGAACGTCTTATCTTTTCCTTCAGAGGGACATAGTTAGCTCGGGTCGGCTATAAATATTGGTCTGCTCATTCTCAAAGACCGGGTAAGAAGCAACAAGCGTGTCCTGAGCACCAATGTAAAGCGAATTGTATATCTTCCAGTACACTTCACGGACTTTGCGAGCCGGGTGAAACAAACCCTGCAGACAATAGTTCAGTATAACTGCTCCACCTAACGCAACCCTCATTCCTTCAATGGCTTCCATCACAGCGTTGATGACGTGAGGAGATGTCTCGAAAATGTTGGGCCAGATCAAGTTAAGCAAGTGAACCAAAGCGTCTTCACAACCCAACCCAGCTACACCTAGAGCCATGTGTTTAACAGCTGAAGCCGCGGTTTGTCTGTGAACCAAATCTCTGTCCATGAGCGCGTCTTCGAGCAACGGCGTGACTGCGTATATGTAATCCTTCCCCATTTCTCCAATGTACTCGAAGAGGAAAGAGAGGGATTTCAGGACACCGTTTTGGACGTTGAGCTCTGGGACTCGGTACTCGTTCACCAAAGCGGGTAAGACGGTAAACGGAGAGCATGTTTCAGCGACTATGGCGATTGCGACTGTGGTGCAAACACGGTTCTGGCGTTCTTGGACTCTGAGATTGTTCAGTAACGTGGCTAGCACGTCTTGTGGTCCAATGGCTTTGGCGATGTACCCGAAAGTGTTGACAGTTGCACGGCGAATACCTTTCTTATGAGCTTTGAGCATTTCAAGAAGCTCGAAACAGATTCTCATCCATTCTCTTGCTGGAACAAACTCAGCACCACGATCAGCAATCCTACCAACAAGATCGATACAATTCTCTTGCACTTTCTCGTGTCGGTTCTTCAAAATCGGAGTCAGTCTTGGAAGCAGATCCTTAATGGGAGGCGTCATCTTTGTCATACCAATCACGTTGACGATAGCTTTTGAAGCTCCAAGAACTGATCCCAAGACTTCAGGGTACTCTTCTCCAAGATACTCGTACAGGACAACACCGAGATGTCCCATCAACTGTTCCTCTCCGCACTGCTTCATAACAACAGCGATTCTAGAGATGAGATCAGCGGCTTGCTGTCTTACGTTTGCACTCTTGTAGGTTAACCTCCACTTGATGGTGCCACAGATCTGAGGAAGGTAAGGCTTTACTCGCTGACCAAGTCCATTCACTACAGCACCGAACCCATTAAGCATCACATTAGCATCGTCGTTTGTCTGTTCTTGGAAAGCATAAAGAATGCCATCTATGAGCAGCTCCTCCGATCTCGCAACAATATCCGATGCTCCCAAGTTTGTGACAACCTTGTCAATGGCTTCCATAACCATACGCCGGTACAATTCACTCTCATCTTTAAGTCCGTTAACCAATCTTTCCACGATATCCGCAACACCAACCTTGTTCGCAATCTCAACAGTAGTTTCAACAAGCGACTTATAGTTTCTTTTATCCAGAGCCATTCTCTTAACCCACAAATGTTTGAAAAACTCAGGCAGAACATCGCTGCGGATGTAATCCGCTTCAACACCTTCGGTACTTGCACACTGTTTCACCACCTTGAGTACAATATTCCTCATCTCTTCATCAGGCGACTGGAACTCCCTAATCAAGATCACCATCACTTCTTTTGTAAAGTATCTCGCATACCCAGCATCCATCAAAGGGATGATAAAACCAATCGCCTTCAAGAACGCAGCCAAGACTTTGCCACGGTGAGACCTAATACCTTTCCACAGAGGTATAAGAACAGAGTCGAAGCTCTCAATACCATAAGGAGCAGAAGCCTCGGCGAGAGCAGCCAGTGACAAGGACGTAATAGTCCTAACCTTCAGGTTTTCATCACTGAGACCGTGTTCGATAAGTTCTACTAGAGAATTCAAGTGAGGCAAAACGGCACAGCCAATTAGTATGGCAATCTGCTGCACAATCTTGATTCCAGTGTGTCGTGCCTGCCATGACTTCTTACTCTGGCAAACAGCTTTCAGGAACGGCAATAGTGCAGGGATTCCAAGCGCCGAAGCGACCACAGCGAAAGCTCTCGCTGTTGTGTTCCTCACGTATTCATCAGCGTTATCAATATCCGGACGCATAGCTGCAATCATGGTGGCTAAACCAGCTGCTTTGCTAAGGTTAGAGATAATTTCTCTCCCTTCTGCACGGGCATAATAATCGTCATCGATCAACAAAGGCTCAATAACAACGAGAATCTTGTGGACGTAGGGCCGTACAAGCTCATCAAGTTTGTACAGAATCCTATCAATCACTTTCACCAAAAGATGCCTCTCTTGATCTTCCAAAGTGGGTTGCATGAGCAAGGGCAAGATTTTATTAAACAAAGGACCAGCGCCAAACTCACGGGCCTTATCAGTAAGCTGCCTCAAAGCTGTTTTCCTCTGTGCAGGCGTTCCGTTTTTCACCTTCAGCAACAGTGCCATTATCTTGCGTTCTTTCTGCTCATCAGGAGACAGTTCTTCTTCCTTCTCTTCATTCAAGAGCGCTCCGAAATACTGATAATCCTCTGGTTTCATAAACGGCAGCCCACCGGGAAGTTCCGGGGGAACATCGTACTGCTGCCCGCGGTTTTCCTCGGGAATAATGTAGCCAGGAGTTGTCATGGGTGTCGGGGTTCCTATAACCTTCCTAGCAGGGGATCGAATGGGAACATAAGAAGCAGGCTGGTTCAAAACCTTGTATCCTTTAGGAAACATGGCGTCAAGCTCTTCATCACTCATTGGCTTGTTTCTCTCTTCAATTTCCTTCTCCCACCTCGCCTGATTGTACTGATCCGGTGTCATAGCACCAAGCAGATTAATCTGAAATGGAGTGAAACCAGGGGTGTAAGTAGCACTCCCCATAGTGGCTGGTGTCTCGTCCCACCTAGAACGCTGACGCTTCGGGGTTGGAGTTGCATAACCTTTGGGAGTCGAGTCCCAAGTAACACCTGAAGGAGTTGCATCGGAATCAGTCACACGACCAGGTGTGGGCTCATCCCATCTGTTCCTTCTTCCAACAGAAACTCTCCCTGGAGTTGCATCCCAAACAGAATCTGATGCTTTAGCTTTCTTTGAAGAGGTTTCAGCACCACCGTCTTGCTCCCACCTGTTCCTCTTCTTGGAATGAGCAGAATCTTTCTGTTTCTTGGCAGCTTCTTCCGCAAGCTTCTTCTTCTTAGCAATAAGCCTCAAGGTTTCCTCCCTCTCCCTCTGCACAGCCGTCTCCCTCATATGATCATTATAAGTTCTAACACTCGGATCAGGCGTCTTCTCTCCCATAGCAAACGGATCAACTCTATCCGGAGAGAGAACCCGATTAAGTCTCCTGTTCCGGTACTCACCCTCGCGCTCCGCGATAGTCTGTCTCGGCTTGAATCCACCGTCGTCATCATCATCTTCGCTGTGAAGACGAGCCACCTCGTTGAGGATAGACTTGGGAGCGGTGAAGGAGGCGAGACGCTGAGCCACAAGCGACCCGTGGGTGTCGAGATTGGGATCCTCCTCGTCGTTTGGTGCGATGGAAGTCGAGTAGGAATCACGTTCGTTGCCTCCGTAGAGATCACGATCGAGAGTCACAAACGTGAGGGAAACTCCCTCGCGTTCTGCTTCTAACTTCCGTCTCTCTTCTTGAGTTTTGGCGATCTCGGGGTCTATATTCGCCATGATAGAGATATACTCAAACGAAAGCTGCTTCCTCCAAGAACAACTACAAGAGGAGCTTAGAATTGAGAGAATAGTAAACAAAGCGAAACAGAAGATGATCCGATGAAAAAGGCACAAGAAGAACTCACCCGAGTATCGAAAATCGCCTGCGGTTGAATGCGGAGAAAGTTGAGCGCGATAACGAGAAGAGAGAAAGAACTAGGGTTTATAAACATGCAGGAAATTAATGGAAAGTTGGGATTTGAAGTGATTGGAACCGACTTTGCGAGTCGGTTATCAGGTTCGGGTCTAATTTTGACTTGAGCCCATAAACTTTTTTTATTTACTTAGGTTCATTCATAAAAGCCCAAAAGTCTTATTGAAGATCCAACTACGTCTGTTGACCATCATTACGTTCTCCCGTTTCTTACACCTTATCTATTTAACATCACAAGGGCACCTCCTCGTGATGTGCGGAATTCGATATATCGGTTTTTATGAAATATATAATTTTATGTAAATTTTCTTCTATCTTCAGTTGGTTGCAAGTGTGATTATGCTAAGAGAATGAAATTGAATTTTCAATTACCATAATTTTTTTTTATGTCAGAGTATCTAATACTGTAAAAAATAAAATTTTAACTTTAAGGTAATCTTATTCGCTAAAAATATATTTGCAGTTGTTTAGGACAATATCATTGCTACTATTAGTATTTGTTGTTGTTTTTTTATATTTATGTTATACTTGAAGATTTATTTTTGCTTTATATTATGTCAGTAATTTGTTAAAGATAAATTAAAGCAAATGTAAAACACACCAAATAAGCAGAGGAATAGTATGCCTTGATGATTATATATTTATACTTACATAAAATTTTAAACTGGCTATAGAATATTATCCACAAACAAAACTTATACGACCATATATTATTATGTACAAAAATATTATAAATCAACAAAATACATATTAAACTAACTATTATTTTAAAATTATTTTATTACGCTATAGTACATGTTAGTTAATAGAATAACTATATATAATTTTCGATATTTGTATTAAATTTTTTTGTAAATTTAAAATATGAATATATTAATATCTCAAATTGATGGTAAAAGAAGACTTTTCTTATAAATTATTTCATCTAATATTTAAATATTAAAATTAAGAATATATTTATAACGTAGTGATAATAAAATTTCTGAAGTTCAAAACAAAACTTTTTAAAAATTAAGTAAAATAATTAATGTACACAAATTTAAATTTTTTTATAAAACTAAAATTATCTAGTTTGTGGATATAAATATAATTTCTATCCAATTATTTTTTTGAGGATAATATTGCACTCTAAACTAAACCCGGTTAATATGAATTGCACTCGCATCCAAAATGTGCAATTTTTCTATATATTTGTTTTAGTTTCAAAATCATAATAATCTCTCAAGTTTCAAAATCATAATAATTCCCGTATAATAATACACTACATCTACTTATTATTATTATTTTTCTTTTCCTCAGACTAAAAACTAAAACATATTATAAGCACATTTTTTCCTTTTTAGTCTAATCCACTATTACAATATTTAACAGAAATCGAGTACTATTTTGTATCTGTAAACATACGTGTTTAATATGTATGCCTAAACATCCTATACAATCAATACTAACAAACATATAATCTCTGAATAAGAATATTTTTCAATGATCCAAAAAAACAATTTTTGGATGTTTTAAAGATACATAAGCAGAACAAACTCGATGTCAAGCGGCGTCGATAATGTTAGATGTGCTCGTGATTGAGCAAAGATGACGACGTCTTATGTTACTCCACTATCTGCCTGTAACTCTAGTCTTTCCCTGTTTTATCTCTAGACCTTAACTAAAAGTTGTTTAAAAAGATTTTAGAGTATTGTTAGGATATGTAGTGGCTGCGATGGATCTCTATATATATATATATATAAACGCTTATTGATGTGCATTAAAGTGTCAGTTACATACTACTTGTATGTATGGAAATGCGAAGAGATATATTCATTTAACAAAGTGATGTGTTTTGAATGCAGTGACACGTGTCGCGACGACAGCCTTCGACTTTCTGACGTGGCATCCTATGTTGATGGCCTAGGAGTGAAGAAAACTCTTCTTTATATATATACTAGGGTCGGCCCGCCCTACGGGCGGGAAGTTATAAAAAACTATTTTACATAAATTTATATTAACTCTGTGAAGCATTTTTTAAAAAATTGTAGATTGTAAATGATATTATAAACAAACAAAAAAATAGAATTCAGAGATCATGTTATTATCTTTAATAAATATTTTTAGACTAAATTATAATGACAATAGCTTTCATTATCCTATCGAAGAACAATCTAATATAATAGGATTAATGATGCCCTTTATGTACATATAATTATGCCCTTTATGTACATAGTTTTATGCAATGATCATACCAGAGAAATATGCTAAGGAATAGCTTATATTATGTAAGGACAAAATAACGTTTTGCTAGTGTGAGTAACTTAGTCTGTGTATGTTTTAATTAAAATGTGATGGTTTTCTCCTAATGAAAGTAATACTTCAATCTCCCTGCTACTCTTTAAATTGAAAAAACATATTGGAAATTTATGGGTAAGTTATTGAAAGACTGTAACTGTTATTAACATATGTATTATACATTATTTTATTTGATTAAGACAATTGTGGAGGTCTTACCTTTGTGTACTACCAGATTTTAGTAGTTTAAACCAAATGTTATGGTTTGTAGATATTGCTACTAAATTTTAGTTTGTGTTACAGTTATAACTAAGTTCTACTAACTTAGTAGCTTGTTCGTCATTCTACTGCGTAAGTTTTCCGTAAGAGTTTTTTAATCTTCTTAAGCTCTATTAATTTAGGTTAATGCTTGAAGTCTACATACCTCTCGTTCCTAACATGTTTCGTTGTTTGGTAGTTGATAGAATAAACGTTATAATTTTACAAAAGTATAAAGGGACGAAGGAAAAAATATTATCCCAAGTAAATGTTATCATCATACAATATTCATCAAACACGAAATCATCCGGCTGACATTTTAAGAGAAGTGAGAAAACAACATCAGAAAGATCATTTGCATCTTCCTAGATTATGATGCCAAACTTCAAATTCTTTACCTCCTTTGTGATTCCTCTCCCACTGAAATCTTGACCAAGACCTTGCACATAAGTGTGAGAGTGTCTGATTCGTACTGAAAATCAAGCTCAAGCTTTAAATTCAATTTCCCTTCATCTTATGGTCACACTGAAAAGAACGCAAGAACAAAAATAAATCACATACGGTCATAGCATTATCTTATGAAAGCAGAAGAAGATGCTATTGCCAAGTTTAAACAAATAAACTAAACAACTAAATGCTAAAATCATCAAAACACCTATGAGAAGAATTTTGCAAGTAGAATAATTGATTAAATCAGATTGTATTAAAAATATTTTGATCATTAGACAGAGCGTAAAGAACGAAATCAGAACCTTTGATGGGGTATGTTTTAAGGAATAAGACATTCAATAGCTAGGGTCCAAGAATTGTCAAGACTGGTGTCGAATGTTTGAAGGACACTTTCTGAGTTTTTTATAAGTTAATGAGAAGATTAAAATGATGATTTCCACGGGACATAGCATACCTTTTATCAGATATGTTTGAATGTGGTGAACGTTGGACGGTGGTTTGCATGAGTGTCGGCTGTAGTACATGAACAAACCGAAATAAAATATACAAACGAAACGGTAATTAATGATTTGTCATTTCTGTCGGTCCAGTTTACAGCAGTTTCCTGTCCGAGAAGAAGTACCGACCAATAAATGAGTTTTTAAGTCTCAAGATGGCACTGAGCTAAAAGGAAGTTTTTTTTCTCTCAAATCAAACCAATAACATATAAAAGGAATTCACCAGAGATTTTGATCACGTTCATGTCAGCTAAAGCATCAATGAATAAATCAAGAAAATTATGCACACCTTTGGATACCATGTTCATCCCCATAGCACCACCAGCGTTACAACTGAACCTTACGTACGCATTTTCCCTGCCAATGTACAGTGAATACCATGTAGCCTCACAAATCTAATTGACCTGCATCCACAAAATCACTCCTTCGTCAGTAAAAGTTTCGATCTGGAATCAAACCACCCAACAATCGTAAATAAAGATCACATCTTGATGGACCTGTTAAATATGATTTGGTCGAAAAGAAGAGCGAAACTGGCGCTGGTGCCGAACGATCCCGGCACATGTTCCATTCACCTACTATTTTTCTCCTCATTATCCCAACATGAAAAAAGCATCAATTCAATTCATTTTCCTAGAAAAAGAGAGAGAGAGAGAGAGAGAGAGAGAGAGAGAGAGAGAGGAAAAGGTTCTCCATCCATACCTGTGATGACGCCAACTGTACTATGCTTCCTTTTCTTTTTTTGAAGCCACTTTCTCCTCTTTGCATCTGTAAGTAAAGTAATAGCACACATTGAACAATCAATCACTCATCTCCTTATACCTTATCACAAAAGCAAAGCAAGAAGCTTACATAACATGAATGCATAACTGAAATAAAGATTTGAGCTTTAGAGGATCTAACCAGCAACTATTACCGAATCCCACTCTGTTTTGCCTTCTTTTCGAATTGTTTCAGATCCCAATTTTCATTAACTCACTGAGCATCTTGAAACAATGATTTCCGTTGTGGTGATTGGGAAATCAGTCTCGTCTCCTCCATTATCAGACACGGAGGCGCTTTTCGTTGGAGATTTAGTCGGCACCTCCTTTACATAAACAGAAGCTCGCTTTGGAATCTCTACGGTGGTTGCAGAAAAAGTACCAGAAGTGGGTGTTGACATACCATGGTAAGAGAAAGCTCAAAAGATCGCTACCATAAAACTGTAAAGCGCTGATCGAAAAGAAACGACATCTATTTTTATAAAACTCAAAGAATCATAACGCTCCCGTTACGGATCTGGAACGTCATCGCCTCCGCCTATCAGATCGAATCGAGACGGAGAAATCAAATGTGACCTTCATCGCAGTGCTAGGGTTTCGGGCCTTTCGGCAAGTCGTTGTTGTCCCTGGGCCGAAAACCATTTCGCGAAGCAAGGCCCAATAGATGAAATCCAACACTCCGCGTTTCATTAAACAGGTACACGTGTCAGCCGTTGGGAGAAGGAATTTGTGCGCTGGCATCCCATGTGGCATAGCTGGGAGTGAAGCAAAAGGCTACTTTATATAATTAGATATACTAGCGAGATATACTTTCCTTGTAAACAAGATTATTATTTTTATATGATTTATGTTTTATGTTTACATTTGCAAGAGATGTATATGAGATATAATAGGTTCCTAATTTAAAATTAACCAAAAAACTAATTTTTACTATTAGCATAATTTTTTTTTTTCTCTCTCTATTCACGCTACGGGGGTGTTACTAACCAAAAATACATATATATATATATATATATCAGTTAAAGAGTATTTCAAAATGTTTAGCTTACTTAAAATTTAAGGTGATATTAACTTTCATTGTATTTGTTTTGTTGTTCTTTTTATAGACCATGATCATCTTAATATTAAAATGTTCATGAATACATAATAGTTTTACATATTTTATTTTTTTTATTCTACTATAATTATGATAATTTTGATAATAAGTAAAATAATGTTTAATACAAAAATTTTAGATTATATTTTTTCTTATGAATATTTTAAAATTTATGTCTTTGATATTATATTATTAATTATGTGCTAAAATATTATTTTAGGTTGATTTCAAATGAAACATTATTTTCATATATATATATATTTGAAACTATTGTTTTTCATATCGTATTAGTTTTAGGATGTGCGGTTGGACGAATTTTCTTTCAAATGTGTCAACGTTGTGATTGTTTTTTATTATGTTAGAAGGTGCCATTTGTCGAGAAGAGAGTATGTATGTTATAGGAAGTTAGTATTTGGAAAAAACTACAACGCTTCAATTTCATGTAAGAACATATTTAGTATTCCACACTCAGCTCATTCGTTCAATGTTCTCATTTTATTGTGATATATGCAGACTCAAACTTAGAAGTATAATAAGAATAATGTATTTTATGTATATATCAAAACTCAGCCAATTTTGGAGACACAGAAGCAGCCAAGTTAAATAGAGTTCACAGTCCAGTAGTCGGTACGGAAAAGATGCAATTGAAATATACTCATAAATCACAATCATGCATACTCACACATGATTATATATCTATAAGTGTATGCACTAACTTTTGTATCCTTGAGATCAGGGCCAACAACCTTTTAGGGAACCACAATAATGAAAAATCAACACTAAAATGTTGTAAATTATTATGAGCTAAAGATAAATAGATTTTTTAAAGAAAATGTTGAATAAAAAAAAAGTCATATCCCCTCTTCTATCGTCTTCCTCTTTTCTCTTATTCTCTCGTTATTCTGTTTTTCATCTCATTTTTTCTGTTTCTTATCACTTTTCTATCACAGTCCGTTAAGTACAACCTTCGGCTTAACACATCTTTTTTATCACCTTTTTGTGTTGTTTATCAAGAGAAATGAACTGATGATTTTGTTGGAAGAAAACCTTCATATTTATAATGGAAGATTAACACAAAGGAATGAATGAATGGATTCATTGAATGTGAGATCGTGTGAGAAGTAGATAGTAGGTATTAATGTGAAGGGTAATGAAGATGCATGGACCAAGTTAATTTCCATAACGGCGCCAGATTAAAGAAATCTATTCGGCTTCTAACTGACATTGATCGGAATCGTTCGTCACCGGTTGGATTTCTATTGACAGTTGACTGAACGATAATTGTTGCTCGACATCCACTTTTCCTAAGTTTCATATACAATTTTTTTAGAGAAGATGTATTTGGACCGTAGTAAACACATAAAACCCATTAAACTCAAGAATTAATGAAACATTGACTTTTGATTGACTGTGACACGTGTCGTCACCACAGACACCGAATTAGTGACATGGAATCTGATGTGGATGGTCTAGGAGTGAAAGAAACCCTTCTTTATTTATATAGATAGATAGATATAATATATTATAGATAGCCTCTTTCATAGCATACAAGACAGTAGAATATCAAAATTCACTACAAAAAAAGTTTACATTGATAGCACATTGTTATAGCACGTTTTACTGAACTGCTATCGTTGATGATTTATAAATTTTCGTATTATATAATAGCGTTAGATAAACGCTATGATAGAGAAAAACCTAAAATATCACTTAATTAATGCTATTTAAAAAATTAAGTGAGCGGGAATATAAAATCACTGATTCCACCAATACTCAGCGGAAGAATGACTTAAGCGCCAACGACATTATTTAAGCGGCTTCAGTAATGCTATCAAAGACGTATAATAGCATTTTTCTAACGCTAAGAAAAGCTATTTGAACCCTAAACCCTAAACATGGTTTTAAACGCTAAATTCTATAGACAACCCTTAAAACTCTAATATTTTCATATTATAACTTCAAAACTTAAAACTATCTCAGAATTTAATATTTTTATCTTAAATTTTAATTTCCTCAACACAAATATTAAATCTTCAATCAAACTCTTTTATATCTAAACACAATTTTTACTTTTCAAAATTCTTTAATTAGTTTATAACTTTAAATTCATTTTAACATTTATAACCTCTAAACTATAAAAAAATAATTTCCAAACCCTATATCTCAACTCCAAACCCTATTCCCCAAACCCCAAATATACTTCAAACCCTATGTACTATACCATATATATATAGTTTCATATCTTAAATTCAAACCTTAAACCAATGTTCTAAAATCGCTAGGTGGTAACTAGGTGCTTTATAGAAGACTAGCGACTAGGCGGATTATTCGGGGCATAGGCGAGGCCTAGGCGTTAGCAAATTATTGATTTATTTTATATATTTTATACATTTATAGGACATATTTTAGTTTTTAAGTTTAATTATAAAATTATTGTGATGAATTATCAAAATTAGATATACAAAACAGAAGAAAGTAGACAAATTTGTAGATTTGTAATAATATTATTGCTTAATTTAATATATATAGACAATTTTAGATCGATTTTAACCAATTTTAACCGATTTAGAACATTTTAATCCAATTTGAGTCATATAAATCGGTATAAATCGGATTTTAAGAAAATCGTTTCAGATAGGACCGAGTTGCCGCCTAGGCTGGGGCCTAGGCGCCGCCTAGACCGATTTTTAGAACCTTGCCTTAAACTATAAATCCAAACCATACCCTAAATCATATACCTTAAATGCATACTAAAATCCTTAAAACTTTAATTTTTAAATATACAAATCTTATTGCTGTAGTATATGTGAAATTAACATTCAAACTTAATATTTATAATTTTCAAGCCTTATACCCCAAATATAAACCCTAAACCAAATACTTCAAACCTTATATCATAAAGACTAAACTTTATTTCTAAATCTTATATCATAAAATATCTAAATTTATTTTAAATTTCAAATCCCATATTTGTGCTTCTAACCCTTATTATTTTCTAACTCTTACTTACAAAAGTAACAAAATATTAAAAACTAAATAAAAAATAGAAAGCTTGCTTCTGACTGGTCAAGGCACAAAGGGAAGGATTGACTTTGATTAGCCATCCACCGTTGATATGAAAAATCGTATGGTCACAAAATAATCAATTAATCAATTCTTTTTTTTTCTTCCTCTTAATTAATCATTTCAATACAAATAATATAATAAAGTGAAATGTTGAGATTGGTTAATATTTGATGACAAAGATAGCTAATTTTAACCATTGATTATTTTGATCCAATGGATCTAATTCACTCTCCTCCTTGTCCTATCATTTTCTTTTGGTCTTCCTCTCACCTCCAGACTCTCACGTTTCTCTCTTCTCATCTCTTCTGAGATTTCATTTCATCTTTCTACTCTTCTTCTTTCTTCACCATAGCAATCCTTATTCTACAAACACAAACCATCATCACAGTCACCTCGTCTACCACTACTTCTACCTCACCCACCATCACCTCCGCCCGACGCCACCATCACATCCGCCGCCTCCTCCTCCTTGTTCCCCACCTTCGCGGACCACAATCGCATCCTCCTCCTCCTCCTCGTTACTCAACCACAAGCGACCATCTTCTCCACTACCACCACTGCTTCTGCCTCAATCACAATCGATTCTTCCTCTACCCCCATTACTCTCTTTTATCTTCTAATCTCAAAGATTTTTGTTTCACATTTTTTTTTTCAGATCTAGATTCGTGAATGGAGATGTGAGACTGGAGATGACGAACAGAGGTCTCAAACAAACGTAAAGAAGTATTCACAAGATTGAGGAAGGATGAGAAGACAAACGAAGGTTAAGGAAGGCTAATTTGGCAGACAAAGCTTGAGTAAGGTGGAAAGTCAAAAGATGGTTGACGGGAAGTGGGAGGAGGCACGGAAGCTGCAGTGGAGGAGACACTGACGCCGGAAGCAGAGACGACAACGTCTCCGGTCAAGGCTGGAAGAGGCGTAAGGCTCATGAAGGAGGCGGCTCGAGGTTTAGATTTCTTTTAGATTTGAACCGAGTAAGGAAAATTGTGTGCTTTGATTTTATTTTTTAATTTCTGGTTTAGTATTGTAAACCGGAATGTATTTGTAAACCAATTTTAATTTATAAATAAAATTTATTTTATTTTAAATTATAAAACAATTTTCATTTAATTTTTATTTATTTTTTTAATTTTTAGTTATAATTTTTTATTTATTTATTGTATAATGACCTATCATAGTACGAAAGTAGTGCTATAGTTAATTTAAATAATATCATTCAAACATTGCTATCGTATCTGTACATTTCGTAGCGTTCAAAAAATGCTATCGTAGAGGGCGTACCTACGATGGCTGCCGATGACATAGCATTTATGAATTCGCTATGAAACCCCTACTATAGCATATTTTCCGCGCTAAGAATGTACATATTTCTTGTAGTGATTCAAAACCATACAAATACAAGACAGTAGAATACTGGAGTTGTACAAACATGGCCAAATTTTTCGTAAAATCTTTAGTGATTCCCTCAGTTGATAGTACAAAACTACGAGGACATTCAAATTTAAGCAGCATGCAAGACATATTTACATGAGATACATCCAAAGGACCAAAGGCTTAAGAAAGAACGAAACAAATTTTCCAGCGTACTGGGTTCTGGCACACTCCCGACTCACCTCGTTTCTCGCCAGCAATCTGTAGCATGCTGCAACTAAAACCCATTGTATCAGAACTTATGAGATGTGCCATTGGAGATGGGAAAACAACTAGTTTCTGCTATGATCACTGGACAAATTTGGGTCCATTAATTGGAGTGGCGGGTCAAACTGGTCCTCCCAGTCTAAGAGTCAGGATTGGTGCTTCGGTGTCTGATGCAACGGTTGATGGGACTTGGAGGTTCCCTGCTGCTAGGTCTCACGAAATTCAGAATATCCAGATGGTAATAACCTCAATTGAACCACCTACATCCTTGAATGGACCAGATTGTTACTTATGGCGCAAGTAAGGGGACTCTTTTGGGCCTTCTTTCTCTTCTAAGATCACCTGGGAGCATCTACAGATCCCGGCACCAGTTGTGTTTTGGCATAAAGTCATTTGGTTCAAGGAAAACATTCCTAGAAACACGTTCATGTCCTGGTTGGCTCTCCTTCGACGGCTTCCTACTAAGGACATAATTCGACGATGGGGTCTAAATCTGACTGATCAGTGCGTGCGCTGCAACTCGGCGGTCGAAACGCATCACCACTGTTTCTTCGAATGCAGCTTCTCCTCTGCGCTTTGGCTGAAGTTTGGATCTAATATTCTGCCCAACCCGCCTGAAGACTTACACTCAGCAGCAGCTTGGATTGCATCATCCAGTCGAGTATTCTGCAGCAAGCAAGTGATTCTCCTCGAGTTTTTCTTTCAGTCCATCATCTATATCATCTGGAGAGAAAGGAACTCGCGTATCTTCACCTCGGTGTCCTCCTCGTCGAGTGTTCTTCATCTGGCGCTTGATAGGTTACTTCGTGACCGGCTTCTTTCATTCCCAGCACCCTCTCCAGCCGGTCCTTTGCTCCTTCAGCTTTATTTTGCCTTTTATCGGCCTCCTTAGGTTTCTTTTCGACTTGTGTTGTGTTTTGTTGTTCTTGTTTCATTTTGTGTAATAAGTTGAATGCAACACTGTGAAAAATTCAAAAATGGTATAATATTAACATTTTATCAGAAAAAAAAACGAAACATAAGTACGCGAACATATGCTACTAACCCAATAGCTGAAACTAATACCATAAAGTCAAGTCTGTAAATTTCTCGGGCTTTCCCATACTTTAATAGAAAGCTTCTTACACCCCCGACGTAAACAAAAGCCTTGATAGTTTTAGCTTGAATTCAATCATTAAATACTAAAATAAAACCTACTTGCATCATTGATGGTTGGGGTTGGGGGACCATTCTCTTAGTCTTATGTAATTAACTAAACAAATATCCCAGTATTATTTCTAAGACGGAACTGTTACGCGCAGTGTTTTTAAATTCGGACCGATCCGATGGTTGGACCGGGTTCGACCATGAACCGGTTATATAGCTGGGATGGACTAGTAGTTGGTTTGACCATGAACAGATTACATAGCCGGATCAGATTTCAAAATTATTAAACCAATAAAAATCAATAAAACTATCAAAAATCTATAAATCATCCATATAAACATGAAACTAATCTATATTTATAATGTTTTATGTTCAAAATTGATTTATATTTTAACTATGTATCATGTTTACTAATATACTTTTATATTTACATACTAAAAAAATATTAAACCAAATTATTGAACCAGGTTTGACCTGGTCGAACCATATTAAACCGTGACCTAAAATATTTCTGGTTCAGTTTTCGGTTCGGTTTTAAAAACACTAGTACTTACAGGTATACGTATTTTAATATATTAGGATACTCGTAAAACGTTAGTTTTTCTTATGACAAATTTTCGGTTTCAATAAAAAGTTTTAAAAATCATATTAACGCAACACCCTTGTGAAAAATTGTATGCTTTCATAAATTTCCACAATACCCTTTGTTAATTAATAAACCGCCAGTGTTGTTTACAAAGCTTTTCATGTGTCGTAAACTCGCAACCCTATAATAAAGCAACTTTTAGATTAACATTATCCTCACTAGCTTGTAGCCGAAAAGTCCGGATCCACTACAGCTTAATCAAGTTTCGTATTACATACTATTGATACATAGGTTACATATAATGGCCGGTCGGTTCAAAAGTGTGCGTATGAGACATTCAAATGCATATCTAATGCAGATAAAAATTTACTGGAATATAACTCGAGAAGCTTGTGTAATACTTAAATGTTTCAACTTTTCTTTTGACATAAAGAAGGGAAGCAATAGAGAACCTCACCAACTCCACTAACCATATTCAGGAAATAAAAAATAACTAAATTACTAAAACTGAAATTCTTAAAAAATCTTTATATCGGTTACTTTAGACCATCTTTTATCGCTGAAACTGCTAGACTGGTTTCTTAGAAATTTTTTTTTTGTCTGAAAAAAAATTAAAAAGAGAGCCAATCGCAGGCCACCACGTATTAGTGGGGTCCGCGAACACTGCAAGAAATACTTCAAAGTTGATCCTTATTTTATGACTTTTGGAACCGAATTTAGTGGTTTTTGTGGGGACTTCAGCATTCTTTTTTTTTTTTTTTTTTTTAAGAACCTCACTTAAGGTTCGGCGATAATTATGGCCTTAGCTCTCATCTTACTGTATAAGCTTTACTCCCTCGTAACTTACACTTACTTGTTTACCGTCATAATGTTTTGTATTCGTTCTCAATTAACAATTTATGTAAGATTTGTAAAGCAAGTAATACCTTAATATATAAGCATTATTAGTTTCGAAACTTATAGGAGCATCTCCAACCCACCCATATATTTGCCTCAATATATGCTATAACAGAGGAAAATCTACTCCAACCCACCTCTATTTCTTCCTTTATAATAGAGATTGCTATTTTTCCTCTATATTTAGGAGAAAAAATAGCATTCATCTATAATAGAAATGTAATTTTTATATACAAAATAGTCATTTGAACAAAAAAAAAAATATATACAAAATAGTCATTTAACTTTTGTGATTATAACTAAAATACATGTTTATGAAGAAATACAATTTTACATATAAATGCACAGATTTTTGTCTACATACTAATTTTTAATTTTTATAATTATAAATAAAATAAATAAAAATATATCTAATTATTTTATGCTTACATACTAATTATTTTATTTTAAAACCAGAATTTTTATTTTATGAATGATATCTAAATTTTTATATTGATAATTAAAACTATTAATTAAAATTTAATTATTAAAAGTTTAACATAATTTTACATATTGATAACATATTAAAATTAAACTTAAATATTGATCAATACAACATGTTGAAACAACTTAATACTCCGGTAAATTACTTCCGGATCCACAAAAATTGTTAAAATATTGTCCAAACAATGTGGGTGGAGGAGGAGCTTGCTGATTTTGTTGCTGGTGACTGCGTTTTTGTAAAATATGTGCTTTCTCTATTTGGAAATGTTCACGGACATTTGGATCTTCTATGGAATTTACGTCACAAAATAAAATTTGTTTTTCTCCTTCATCTGTTTTAAAGCAAAATTTTGTCTTTGAATCTCCAACTGATGTTTGTCTTTGTTCACTTGACTTCTTTGGGTTCTCTAAGAATTGTTTATTTCCTTCTTCTAGTGTATTGGAAGAGAAGCTCCAGCACCAGAAGTCCAAATACCAGATGATGAAGATAATCGGTTCCAAGAGTTTCTAAGTTGATTCAGAAAAATCAAGGATAAGGAAGCTCATTTCTCACTTCGGAATGCATTAATTGACCATTTATGGGGAAAATATAGTAAAGAGATGTTTAGACAATGTCTATTATGTTTTATTATTATTTTCTAATGTCATTTGTAGTAAAATGTTTAATTTAAATAATATTGCAATTTTATGAAAAATAAATAAAAGTTATAATAAATGGGTTAATTTGCAACATTTATAAGTTAAATGTGTTATTTATAAAATAAAAAAGAATATTTTAAGAATATTCTTTTATAGAGGAAGAAATAGAGAAATACATCGGAGAAAAACTCACATTTATTATACAGTTCATCTATTATAGAGGAAAAAATAGAGGAATACATTGGAGATGGTCTAATATTGTATGAAACGAGTATGTACTAAGACCATCTCCAAAGTATTTCTCTATTTTTTTCCTCTAAAATAGAGGAACTCTATAATAGAGATGAATTGTCTCCAATGTATTTTTCTATTTCTTCCTCTAAAAAGGAATATTCTTGATATATTCTTTTCTAATTTTACAAATAGTATCTTTTATTAGTGAAAGTCGAAAACCAACCCAATTTAGTTTAACATTCATAAAATTATGATATTATTTACACTGGATTTTTTTATAGAAACTATTATGTAAATAAAAAGTATGATTATATGTTTATATAAACAATACATTTTCACAAAAAATATTTTTTTTGGATTATAATTGTTAAAGTAAAATGTTATTGGATCACTTTGTGAATAAAAAAGTATGCCTCTATTATAGAGGAATGCTATTTCTTCCTTTAAATATAGAGGTGAAAATAGCAATTTCTATTTTAAAGGAAGATATAGAGTAGGGTTGGAATGATTTTACCTCTAAATGCTATTATAGAGACAAAGATAACAATCACATCGGTCTCTTAGAGCAACATTATCGTCGTATGATAGGCCCGTCCCTTAGCATTATTGGGTAGAAAAATAAATGAAAATCCAGTTAAAACATTGCAAACGGGCCTTAACTAAGGGACATCCGGCTTCGTCCTTAAGTCAATGTGGCGGAAGATGATTGGGAGATGATATCGAAGTCGCGAAACTCGTATTGCGGTCGGCTCTGCTCTCTTTCATTTCGTCCGAAACCCTAGCTTGAGACGCGAGAGGATTCATCCCCTATACGAAATCGAAAGTTCACTCCACATCAAAATCCCCCAAATCGAAACCCACTCCACATCGAAATCGAAAGCCACATCTCCAATTCACCAAACCGAAAGCCAAACCTCACTCCACCTCGAAATCCCGTAAATCGAAAGCTCTCGAATTCCCCAAACCGAAAGCCAAAGCTCAGTCCACTTCGAAATCCCGCAAATTGAAAGCTCAGTCCACATCGAAATCGAAAGCCAAAGCCAAATCGCGATTTCCCCAAATCGAAAGCCAAAGGTCATCCCACTTCCGTCGGTACGCTTGAGTTCTGGTCCAATTCGCATGAGTTCCGGCCCGTCGCAGCTTGTCCGGCTATTCCTATCTTAGCAAGGTATGTGCTCCTCCTCCATTTTGAGATCGTATGGTTGTTACTTCCTGATCGTTTTTTTTTTATAATTGATCGTATGGTTGTTTGGGCTGTCTGAAAATTGTAAATTAGTGTGAAAAATGTGAATTTTTTTTGTTATGGAGTGTAGATTGTATGGTTGTTTAGTCTGTCTCGTTAGTGAAAATTAATGATTTATGGTTTGTTAAATGTGAACAAAATTTGTTTCGTCTGTGTGAAAATTGATAATTTATGTGATGCATTGTTATGTTTGGTTAGGTTGTGTAGATTGTATGGTTGTTTCCTCTGTCTCGATTGCTAAATTTGTATAAGTTAGTGTAGATTATTGTGACATTATTAGAGATAATTGTTGACATTGTTTGAGATAACTGTTGAACTTTTTAATCAACTAGAACAACCATTTCCTCCAAAGTACAAAGGATGGTAGTGTTAGCTGTATATTAAAGACATGGTTACTTGCGAGTTCCATTTCACTGATGTGGTTACGGCTTAGTTAGATATGTTTTATGGGAGTGTAGTTAGTTTGAAACGAAAATTCCTTTTAATTTAATGAACTTGTTAGGATAGTTGCTAGCTTTATAGTTGTGTGGTGTGTAATAACTAATGATTAGACCTTTGTAGTTTATGGTTAATCATTATGTGGGTTACTTAATACACTACACTTGCTCCTATTAAACCTCATCCTTCCTTCCTTCTATTATATAATCTACTTCAGCTGCTTTCTCTCTTCTATAATCATTCCGCTTTCTCCTCTTCAATTCTTTCTCTGTTCTTTTTCACATGGATTCAAAGAATCTTCCTACTCAGTCCTCTAGTTATGTAGGACTTCATAACAGTCAACAAGGAAGTGTTCTCCATGAAAACTTTCCTTATGAAAGTTATCATTCTAGTGTTCATTTTCCTCCTTTCAGTTCACAACAATCTGACGCTCCACCTCTACCTGAAGACACACCAGTGGACCGCAAGGAGAGAAGAAAATGGAGCCCAGCTGATGACGAGGTTCTAATCAGTGTGTGGCTAAACACTTCAAAGGATGCTGTTGTTGGGAATGAACAAAAAAAAAGGACCTTCTGGAAGCGAGTTGGAGAATATTATGCAGCAAGTCCTCATGGTAGAGAGGATGGTGAAAAGAGAGAGCATCTTCATTGTAAGCAGAGGTGACACAAAAGCAATGATCTGACTAACAAGTTCTGTGGCGCATTTGCGGCAGCAGAGCGACAAATTAGCAGTGGTCAGAATGACACTAGCATTCTCAAGATGGCTCATGACATCTTCTACTCTGATCACAACATCAAGTTTAACCTTGAGCATGCGTGGTGTGTGTTGAGGTTTGAACAGAAATGGTTTAGCCTTAACACTCCTAAATCCAGTGGCTGTTCAAAGAGGAAAAATGGTGAGACATGTTCCCAAACTTCAAGCACCAATGTTAGTGATCATGAGATCCGACCTAAAGGTGCGAAGGCTGCTAAATCTAAAAGGAATACTGCTTAAGAGAAGTCTCTTGCTGAGTATACGAGTATCTGAGAAATGAAGAAGGAGGATTTGGCGATGAAGGAGAGACTGTCAATGCTCGCCATACTAGACACTCTCCTAGCCAAGAAAGAACCACTAAGTGAGGCTGAAGAAGTTGTCAAGAATAAGCTCATAGCCCAGTATTTTAGAGAATTATAGTCTAACTATGTATCAGCTTAGTCATTACTATGTTTTTAAATTTCTGTGTTAAGTACTGTTAAGTATTTATGTTTTTAAATTGCTGTGTGATGATGAATGTAGTTCCTGTTTGCTTAAATGGTTATCTTAAAAAATGAATCACTTTAAATGTTGCTATCTTGTTTATGTGCTTCTCACTGCTATAAGGTTGCTCTATGTCCATTCACAATATCTCACTAATAATTAATTTGTTAATTTTTTGAGGTTAAGTTAAAGATGAGACATGACTATAGCTATAGCCAGCCTTCAGAGTCAGAGGATTATGGTGGGAACTCAGTCGACAGTGGCTACAGCGAAACAGAAGATCTTATTCGCCAGGACCAAGCTGAGATAAGCTACAATGCTCGTGCGCGCGTTCAGTACCCTCCGCTAGGGGTGGGCACTTCGGTTATTTTATCGGTTCAGTTCGAGTTCGGTTCGGTTTGGTTAGTTCGGTTCTAGAATTTTTCCGGCTGAAGTAAACCATAGTTAGTTTGGTTTGGATCGATTTCGGTTCGGTTATCTTCGGTTCGGTTTATATTCAGTTTGGTTTGTATTCGATTCGGTTTGTATTTCGGTTCAGTTCGGTTTAATCGAATTTCTCTTAGTTTATTTATTGTACAAGAAATCATGTTTTAATAATGTATGGTTGTCATGAAATAATCGCGTTGGTGATAATAAATATATGTAATACATAAGCTAAAAGAATAGTTTGATGTTTTCACTTTTCAGTTGTATAAATATATTTAACAAATTCTTAGAACTTGATATTAAAAATCTCACCTGAAGTTATTAGAATTGACACCACCAAAAGGAAAAATAGACAGGAAGGAGAGTAGGAGACGCAAAAAGAGACGATGCGGAGAACTTTTGTTTTTAATTAGACTTGGTTTAGGTTTTAATTTTAGGGTTTAAAAGTATACGCTATTGAAAAAAAAATAACATGGAAATTATGTGGGCTTAATGACGAATATTACAAAAGTTAGACGAAGTGTCATGGAAATCAAATTATATTAGGATTTCTTTCGTGCAAAAGGAAATTACGTGGGCTTAATCTTAGGATTTTAATATCTTGATATTACTAATATTTTTAATTTAAATAACTATAAAAATACCTCGGTTTATCGGTTCGGTTCGGTTTAAACCGAACTGAATCGTTCGGGTTGGGAAAATCTTCAACCGAATGATTTGAAATGGACTTTAGTTTGGTTCGAATCGGTTTTGGTTCGGTCGGTTCGGTTCGGTTTTTTTGCCCACCCCTACGGCCTCCGCAACCCGAGGTTGAGTTTGGATTCCCGCAGACATGCTACTGTGGTGCTCAGCCTCTTCTAGCAACATCTAACAGTAGGAATGATCCAGGGAGAAGATACTACACCTGTGCGCATGTTGATGATGGAGAGTAACATGTTTGGAAATGGTGGGATGTGGCCGTTATGGAGGAGATGAGAGCTAGGGATAGACACGTACTTCAACTTGCTGAAAAGGTAGATTCCTTAACCCTTTTGACTGACTATAAGACCGAGCAGAAGATGGTTAGGCTAGAGAAGATAGTTAGGGAGAAATCAAGGTTTAGCAATGGCTTTGAATACTTTGTTGGTGTAATGGTTATCATATTAGTTTTAATAGGTGTGGTGCTCATGTTTAAATGAAGCTTTTGTAGTGTTATGTGTAATGAAGATGCTCTTCTGTTATGTGTAATGGTTTAATGCACTCTTTGTAGCGATGGAGGCTGTTGTAATGTATTGGACTTGTAATGGTTTAATGCACTCTTTGTATTGTCTCTGTTGTGGTATGTGTACTGAACAAAAGTATTTTACGTGTATTGGACTTGTATTGACTTGTATTGTATCGGATCTTGTGTATCAAAAGTATTTTACGTGTACCATTACAACATTTGTGTAGCAAAAGATGAACTTAACGTGTATTTCTATGTGTAATGCAACACACATTTCTGCTCGTGATCCACTAAACGCCAGACGAGGCCACTGTGTGCTCGTGATCCAGTTAGAGGCACGCGATGGCAATGTTCATTCACAAGATGTAATCAAAAGTCACATGGTTTTTTTATTTCTTCCCAATAGTCACAATCAGTACTCAAGAGCAACTATAGTATCACGGGAGTTTAACAATAGATGCACTTCTTTTACCATATAAGTATGAGACATCTACTCCCATTAAAAATATGCAACTCATCTCCCTTCTCCTCACTTTCAATACATCTTTCCTCTTTTTAAAATTTTTAATGGCATCTTCTTCCCATTATCATTACCACAAAGATGATGATAATGAATTTGATTCAATATTTGATGATTTATTAGAAAACCTTGATTTTATTCCAGAACCAAAAGAGCGAAAAAAATTATTTTTATCGAGAGAAACCGGGAAGAAGGCCACAACAAGCTCTGGAATGATTATTTTATCGAAACTCCAACATACCCGCACAATTTATTCCGGCGGCGGTTTCGAATGAACAAGTCATTGTTCTTGAGTATTGTGCATCGTCTCTCTACAGAAGTAGAGTATTTTCAACCAACAGAAGATGCACTCGGACGGTCGAGTCTATCTCCGCTCCAGAAATGTACCGCAACAATTCGTCAATTGGCGTATGGTGGTGGAGCTGATACAGTTGACGAATATGTACGACTTGGTGAAACAACAGCTCGAAAATGTTTGCACCATTTTACCGTCGGAATAATACACTTGTTTGGCGATCAATACCTCAGACGTCCCACACCGGAGGACCTTGAAAGACTATTTCATGTTGGTGAACAACGTGGATTTCCCGGTATGGTTGGAAACATCGACTGTATGCATTGAGAGTGGAAGAATTACCCCACCGCTTGGAAAAGAATGTATTCACGAGGAACCGGAAAACCAACAATTGTGTTGGAGGCGTTGTTTCATATGACCTCTGGATAAGGCACGCATTTTTTGGAGCTTCAGGTACTATGAGCGATCTTAATATTCTTGATCGATCACATGTTTTTGATGACATTATTAACGGGATAGCTCCGCAAGTAAACTTCTATGTCAACGGAAGGGAGTACAATTTAGCTTACTATCTCACAGATGGTATTTATCCAAAATGGACGACTTTTATTCAATCTATCCGACTATTACAGGGTGCGAAAAATTCTTTATTTGCTAAAACCCAAAAAGCCGTGAGAAAAGATGTTGAGCGTGTCTTTAGGGTCTTGCAAGCTAGGTTCGCCGTTGTTAGAAATCCATCTAATTTATGGGATAAAAGTAAGATAGCAAATATTATGAGAGCATGTCTCATTCTCCATAATATGATTGTCGAAGATGAACGAGATTCACACACTCAGTATAGCGTTTTAGAATTTCAGCAAGAAGAAGATGAGGATCATACATTTACCGTTAAAAAAACTACAAAACACGGCAACACAATTGGTCGTCGCAAAGAAGTTCGGGATCTACAAATCCATCAACAATTAAAAGAAGATTTGATTGAAAATATATTTGATAAATTTGGACATATTCCGAATAACATATAATGTTTATGTTTCTATGAATTCAATAAAATGTTTGTTTGCTTTTACGTATGATATTTGTAATTTTTTTTTCTACTTTGTAATTTTCTAATGTTTTCAATTTAAAATGTTATAAGTTTTATTTTAAACTTATCTTTTATTTGTCATTAATTATTAAAATAAATAGTTAATTTACTAAAAAACATTAAAAAATTCTACCAATAATCTATATTTTTGGGTTTATCCCTTGCATTTGTCTCTTAACATAAAAATATTAATAAAATAAGCTAAAGACATAAAATTATGTCCTTTCAACTCTTAGGCCTCAACATCACCGAGAGCTACCTACAGTTACTCGGAGTAATTTACTCCTGTCTTCGTCTGTATGGTTATCCACTAAATCATCGGTTAAATATAAATTATTATCTTCCCCACCAGTACAAGAAAGTCAGAATCCTTTTAAATAAGCTAATTAGTAGTAATAAGCCTCTTTAATTATGTTAAATGATTACTAGGAATGCTGAAGCAAAATGATTTTTTTAATTACTTATATGCATATACATCTTCACATTCCCAAGCACATACTTTACACGTCACAACAAACCAACAAAAGCAAAGAACTCTATCCACAATCCAAACCCGAGAGAGTGTACCACCACGCGCTCGCGCGTGCAACATGTTCTGATTACAGATGTTATCTAGATCTTCATAATTGCTCTCGGTACTATGCGACGTGCCACATTAACATCACTTGGTTCAGACAAGAGTTTTACACGTTAAAGTCTGTGGATCCCACATCGCCGGCAAGAGATATTTCCTTCCGGCGAGTCCACGAGCATTGTAACTAGACCCGGTTGTTTTGTCGACGAGGACCTGACCCGGGTAACCTGGGTAAGAACCCGACCCGAATATGCCAGTACAAGCAGAGACAGCCTCGAGCGGTGCAGTTGGCGGGCCTTGGTAATAACCGTTATTAAACGGATTCGTGACGGTGTTAGCTAGAAGTGTAGCGAGGTTTATGATCATTCCGTCAACCCCAACGTCACCGTTAGGCGCAACTAACGGCGGTGTTTGCGGTCCGTAAATGGGTTGGTGAAACGGCCACGCGCAGTAACCAGGACACATCGTCTCGGAGTTCCCAACCCAGACGTAAGCGGCGCCGTTAGCGGCGCGACGGGGCTTGGAAACAGAGGTTCCGTGTGACCCGCATCGGTTCATACAGAAACCCTCGACGGTTACGTCTTTCGCTGTTAAGATAACGGTGATAGAACGGAGTCCGCCGTTAAGTTTGGTGGACAAAGAACGGAGGTAAGGGTTCTTGAGGGATTTTCCGAGTGGATAGTTCTCGAGGAGAAGCTGTTTCCCGACGACGAGTGTCGAGGATCCGCCTTTGTATTTCTCAGTCGTCTTCCACCAGGAAGCGACGGAAGGAGAGGCGGAGGATGCGGCGTCTTTGGAGTTGAGCGAGCGGATGAAGTCGACGATCACGGACCGTTGGATGGGTGTGAACTTTCCGTACCAAATGAGATTGACGGTTACGTTTCCTTTCAAGAGAACACCGTTGTGGTATTTTAGAACAAGCGGCTGCTCCTCGACCAACGCGGCGGCGGAAAGGCCAGCGATGGCATAGAGGAAAGTGAGGAAGATGGCAAAACGGTTATTATGAGCCATTGAGAAGGAGGTAATAAGATATCAGCAGCAGAGGATTTGTTTTTGTTTGAGTTTATAGGATGTAATGTGTGATGCAGAGGTATTTATACGAGGGTTTTCTTCTTCTTTGAAATAGGAAACGAGTACGACAGCTGTAGTAGCAAAGGTGTCCATATCACAAAGTGCCACGTGGGTGTATGTGAATGGTAGAGAAGGTGTGTTTGACAGCCTGTTAGGTTCTGTTTTGTGACGTGGTAGTCTCCGTAATGTGTATTAAATAAATTTAAGTGATGCCTAGCCGATAAATTTGTTATTAGTTGTTGATTAAACAAATATAGTTAAGTTAGATCTATTCGTTCAAAAAAATAAAAAGAGTTAATTTAGATCTTATGCCAATATGCCATACTGAGAGACAGACTCTTCATGCACATTTGTATAAATATATCTATGAATCTTGAAGAAATAAAAGCAAAGAAAAATTGGATTGTTTGGATATTTTTTCGTTCATCTCATAGTTTCTTTTAAGTCTATATCAAGATGTCTTTCATAGCCTCAGAATTACTGGTTGTTATAACTTTTAATGTTTATAAATACAAACCGAGTATAGTTTAAATGCGAAAACCCACACTAATTTTAATGCAAGGACTTCTGTAAGAAATACCGCTCAAGCAGCTAGTATTACAATGTAGTTATTAATTAGTTAAACTTCTCTCTAGACCTTCAAAAGCTGATATCGTTTTCCGGCTGCCGGTAGGCTAATCGCCACCGGTTGCCATACTCTTTTGTGTTTTCTTTTTGGTGTTTTATATTATCTTCCGTTAAGCGGATAATAGTTTTCGCTAGGCGACTTGTATTTCGTTTGACGATTTTGTTGTGTCTTTTCAAGCTAATATCGAACTTGTTCTTCATGATTATCTTGTGCTTTCGATTTGGTTTGAATAAATAAGTTTTAGATATGTCCAAAAAATCCTCTTTGCTTGCTTTAATCAAAAATCCCGAAGCTATGTTCTTAGTTCTTCTTTTCTCATTTTAGCTTGTTTTACTTCAATGGATTATAAATCTACATGATTTATGGCCACATAAACTGGGCTTTGCATGTAGTATTTCATTGTTTGCAAATCAAGAGATTGGGAGTGTGTTGGCGATGGTGAGATCAGATAAAGAAGAGTTGGGGTCTTATGGATGTCCTAACAAATGATCTATATCTTTTCCTCCTTCAACCTCCCCGGAGATACGTGAAGATGGTGACTGAAGAATATGGTCATATGCCTAGGCAGTCTGCAAAGAGGATAATCTCAGAGGATTTCTGAAGTCTCTTGATGGTGGTAAATTGAAGCGGAGAAGACAGCGGTTTAGAGGCGGAGAAGACACCGACTTCGCGGCGGAGGATACACCGGCAATAGGCGTGTTCGGAAGTTGGTGGTAGATGCTAGATCTATCTCCTAAATGATGACACGTGGTCCTAATCTCTTTCGGTGGAAGACGCGTAGACCAATTCTCATCTCATCAATATGTTTTCTTACCGATTAAGTTTAATATATTGGGCCTTTATGTAGACTTTTAAATCCTCTGTACCTTACCCATTGGGCTTTATGAAATGAATTATGTTGACAAAAAAAAGTTATTAATTAGTTAAACTAGGTATTTAAAAATATTATTAGTTGATCTGATTTTAATACCAAAGCTTGATTCATTCAACACGTACTTCTAGTCAAAAACCAGTTTCAAGTTTTAACATTACCATATAATTTGTTTTCCTTTAGCAAAAACGATATGCCAACAATTATATACGGCAAAAACAATACGCCAACAACTAGACCTTTTAAAAGTTTTCGATTCCTCTTTTTCCCACTCCTCGCGTTATGGGCCATGCCAAACGATCAATACGCAGATACATTGAACAGTAATTGTTTAGCCGTTCTAGAAGAAGTCATTACGCGTTTCAATATTTGATTCTAAAATGTAGTTCCTCTGTTTCGCAATACATAATAGTTTTAAATCAATGTACGAAGATGAACAAACTTTTTTTTTTTAAGTAGTTTTAAAAATATAATTTAAAAATTATTCAACCAATTATATAAATAATTATAATACTTAATTGGATACATAGTTTTCAATAAAGTTAAAAATAATATTAAAATATCGAAACATCATCTATCATGAAGCAACATAAATCTTTTAAAACATCATATGTCGTGAAATGGAGTACTAGTTTATTTTGTTTTTAATACTGTTAGGAATTAATTTATTTAGGGGAGGTTCCTTTGGACATCAAGGGCGCCATTGAATTCGAGAAAGATACAAAGGACCTGATACCGTGTGATGATCGTTTTACTTGGGAGGAGGTCCCTCTTCGGGTCTACCTTTGGTCACTGAGAGGACCACATAGCCATTACGTATTTAGTTACGCACAGCATAGATATATATTCTATGCAATGCATAGTTCAGGTGTATGTATAGAAATATACGGTGCACTTGAGTAGTAGTCAGTCGTGTATCTAGGGCTAGATACGTCTCTATGATGCGTACGAACCACGCCCTTACAGTCAATTATTGCCTTTTAAATCTGCAGGCCCCATTCTTCCCTTGTTTTTTCTCACCTTTAGCTTTAACTTTATTTTGAAATACTCTCTTTGATTTGTTTAACAAAAAGCTCGAAATCTGGAATATTGTGTGTTGAATTTAAATAGGGAAATTGCACCCTATAGCTCCACAAAAAACCCAATTTAGCTAATTAACCAAAATCCCATTCTTTCTCTTCCATCCTCTTCCTATCTCTCTCAATTTTCACTCTACAAATCTAATTTTAGTTTTTTTTGGCCATTTCGCAAATTCTCCCATTTAAATACTTTAATTTGTTGCGAAAAAGTATTCATATATAATTATGCACACCAGAATTTATAGGTTTATATATAAGATTTTTCCCATAGTGGAGCTCAAAACAGGAGTATCAGATTCATTCAGAGTAATAATGTTTTAAGTTAGGCTCAGACTCTTTGAAATGGTTTATTCTATTTTTCACTTTAAAATAGAGTAACTCTATAATAAAGTTTGATTTTGCTCCAATGGTATTCTATTTTAGAGTAGAAAATAGAATGATTAACAAAAAAAAATTACTCTATATCTGGAGTAAACTTATTTTTCACTCATTGGAGATGAAATAGAGTATCATTGGAGCATTTTTACTCTAAACTCTAATTTAGAGTAAAAAATAGAGTGGAGGTTGGAGATGTTTTTAGAGAATCTCCACTGGTACACAATAATTTTTTATATATTTCACTTTAAAATAGAGTTACTGTATTATAGAGTTGAATTTGTTCAAATGGTTCACTTTATAATAGAGTTACTCTATAATAAAGTGAAATATAAAGTAATGTTGTTTTTCGCTCCAAATATAGAGTTAAAAAGAAACATTACTCTATATTCTGGTTGTTCAAAAAAAAAAATTCATTATAGAGTGAACCATTGTAGCAAATTTAACTCTATAAAAGAGTTACTCTATTTTAAAGTGAAATATAGAGAATATTATTGTGTACCATTAGAGATAGTCTTAGGTCTTTGGTCACATATGGTGGTAGCATCAGCTCTAGTCGCTGAAGCTCCGGTGCTACAAGATGCTTTGGAAAGTGCTGAGACACAAGGTACCTGAGACCTGGTCTGTTTTTCAGACTCGAAAAGTCTCATCAATCAGATCACAGTAAACTCTTTTGTGATCGCTTTGAAGGACATTTTCCATGACATTGGCATGTTGAGAAGTTCTTTCACCTCTATCTCTTTTAAGTTTATTCCTCGAGTCTTTAATGTGGCTGCTGATGGGTTAGCTAAAGTAGCTCTGTTTTCTGTTTTAAACTCTTCCATTGAGATTGTAAACTCTGCTCCTATTTAAGTTATTGAAAAAGAAAGATTTGACAAAAAAAAGGGTATCCTAACATTATTATTTTTTTAAATAGAGTAAAAATAATTATAGAATACAAAATATTCTAATCCTATTTCATTTTTTATTCTATAATGAAATTTACTCCATAAGTAGAGTAATCTATTTTTTTTTGTTCATTGCACTATTATGGAGTAGAAAATAGTGTAGTCTTTGAGCATTTTTATTTCATATTTATTTTTACTTTATTTTAAAAGAAAAAATGAAGTTTTACGTTGGAAATGTTCATATAAACCAGGATAATCTCACAGCCGTTAGATCTTCGGCTTTAAGTTGGACATGATCTACGATGTAGCTGAATTTTGCGGGTCCCATGTTTTAAGTACTTTTACAGAAAGCTAAAAGAAATAAATAAGATAAAGCTACGTCACGTGTCAGAAGTACTCCAGAGCAATAGGATTTGACGCAATCCACTTAGCTATGCCTTTACGATTTAATTTGCCACGTGAAAATTTTCATCCCTCTCCAGTCAAGTGAAAAATCAAACTAATCTGCACACGATACATCGTGCCATATAACTTTCTTACATTTTTTTTTGGTGAAACTTTCTTACATTTTTTGAATAAACTTATTTCTTACATTGAAAACACAATAAGAATTTGTAACCAGCTACGTAAGTGCGTGACAAATGAAACACATGTATGCTCGGTTACAGCTGGATATGTTTGAAGGAAATCTACATTGAAATTCAAAGTAACTTCGTATACCAACTCATATCATAGGACTATATATGAGCATTTTAAAGGAGAGATGAGAGGGTGGTTATGTTTCTTATCACCATTAATAAAAAGTTGAGCTGAATAAAACAAATATCCAAAGCTTTTTTGGCCGACGTTCAAAAGTCACAAGAGAACCAGTACATTTCTTGTAGCCGGTGGATTAGGATAAATACATATAACCGGTGTCACGAGTACAAGATATAGTTTTCACAAGATTACTTAACTTTTAACAATGCTTAACGAGTATTGAATGAAATCATACTTTTGACAAAACTATAAATAGACACTGAACACAATAAATAAAATATCTAATCAATCAAATCAAAGAAAAAGGGCTCAAATAAGAGAGTTTTTTTCTTTTTAGAAGGCTAAGAAGTTTCACGTGCGAATGAGAACTTGCGGAGTCGGCACAGGAATCGACAAAAACATTGGTGAAAAAGAGAGTGGACACAAGTCACACAACACGATCGTCCTTTCGTATTGTATCGTGCCATGTCATCTCTTTTTAACACGATTTGTGTTGTACGTGTACTATTTTCCGAGATGTTGATGTTGTCCTAATTACGAGACATGTCTCGGTAGGCCTTCTCAAATGATCAAATTTATACATTTATTGCAATTGCTATACATTGTCAAATCTGCAACAACAAAAAACTTCAAATTTCATGAATCTGGAAAATAGTTAGACTGGATTGCATAGTGTGCTAGGTACTTTGATTTGACCCGAAACGTAGCCTACTCGCTATATCGTATACAGTATTAATAATAGTCATACTATAAGATGTGCGTTCGTATATTGCGAAGTATTTATCTTGCTCAATTAAAAAAAAATGCATTTATCTTGCTATATCAATGTCAATATATATGCATGATCATATTCATATACGATATACAACGATGATGATAAAATCCTTAAGGGGGTTATTGGTAGTTAAATTTTGAAGAAGTTATAAAATTTAGAGATTCTATTGTTATTGGTTTATGTATTCTTACAATCTTGTTAGAATCTTTTGTTATTGGTTTATGGACTTTTAAATTCTATATAAAATCCTTTGTTATTCAAAAAGTTTAGTTTTTATTGATTTTTTAATTCTAGTAAATTTTTTTGTTATTGAGATATAAATTCTTTCTAGTTTTACTCATAACACTCAACTTTATAAATATCATCTATACTCATAAGATTCTTAGAATCTATGTAACAAAAAACACAAATATACAAACACAAAAAGTTGCGTATTACATTTTTGTTGTCTTGTGAAAGATAATTGTAAAAAAAAATTTAAAGATAAAAAAATTATTAAAAATAACATAATCAAGAATCATGAAAAAATCATAGGGTGACCTTATAAAAATTTAAACATAAATTAAACAAGACAAATTCAAATATTAAAAAATAAAAAAAAAATTATTTTAACATCAAATAACTATATTTCTTCAAATAAAAAAAAATTTAAGTATTTTTATTGAAAGATAAATCTGGAAAGAAAAACATATATGAAAATTCATGCTATTCAATCATAATCAATGACAATTTATGCAATTCATATGGAAAGAATTCATCAAATCTATTTGACTCTTAAAAGTTTTTGAACTTTAAAAAATTTTAGATTCTACACAAATTCTATTTTTAATAGGCTCCCTAAAAGAAGGATATTAATAATTGGCCTATTTATGGGATAGTCAAATAGTTGGCCGACTCAATAGTATTATTTTGTTTCACAATTCTATAAATATTCACGTATGTTAAAATGAACATTCCCCTCTAGTTCCTAAATTTGACTTTGTGAAAGGGTTTTGGCCTTATGGTGAGATTTTGTAGGCCGACTGACCCACTTTGGATCATCGTTTTTTGTAAATATCTCCATTTTTCGTTTTATGTGATTAGTATTATAACACATCGACACATGTTTAAGATAAGTATTGAAATGATGTTCCACGAAATGAACAATAGCCAAAACTATATAGTTTGAAAATACAACGATGACGACTTTAACATAAACTACCAAACTATAGATTTATGGTTTGTCATCAAAATGAGTTTCTAATTGTTTAGAATAAGCAAGTGAGTTTCTTGGTTTTTGATTTGAAGTGGTGTAGTAATACAGTCATGCAGAGACAGTGTGTGTGATTGGTAAATATAGAGTAATCACTAGTAAAAATCTACCGCATAGCCACGGCAATGCCACTACAAAACCGTGGCTGTATAAAAAAAGCCACGAACACGCCACGTTACGGCCACGAAAGAAACATAGCCACGGAAAACGCGAAATCTGGCCACGAACTAGTCACGAAAATATTTCGTGACTAGAATAGCCACGGTATAAGCAACGAAATTTCCGTGGCCGAACCATAGCCACGAATTTACCACTGCATTTCTCGTGGCTATGTTTTGTTTTTTTTCTGCCGACATCGAAAAGCGAATAAATGTACGAAGCCACGCTTTCATCATGGCTAAACCGTGGCTAGTATTAGCTTTTACAGTTCAAAACAGAGAAAGATTCGTGTGTCAGAGATATTTTTAACTAGCCAGGAACATGTGGCTGTAGCGTGGCTATTTTCTAAAATATATACACTTCCCGTGAGACATTAATAACTTTTGTTCTTCAACCAAATTTTCTAAACAAAACTATGTCTTTCTAATTTGATTCAAGGGAATGGATGGATCAAAGGATTGATCCTGAGAGTAATTCTGTTTCAGAAGTGTTTCTTGGAGGCATTAACGCATTTTTTCAATTTTCGTGTAATCAAGCGGATTACGAAGAGCGGCAAACGTTATTGTGTCCGTGTGCTCAATGCAAAAATGTGAAGCTACGAGAAGAAAAAGTTGTCTCAAGACATCTATTCTTATACGGTTTTAAGGGAAATTACTACGTTTGGACGAGTCATGGAGAGAAATTCTACACCGTTGGTGAGAGTGGTTTATCAAAATCTGTTGATTGTGGAGGGAATGGACATGATAATCCATCCAAGACAGTATCCGGATATGGAGTTACTCACAATTGGGTAAAGAAGAGTATTTTCTGGGAGTTACCGTACTGGGAAAATCATGTACTTCGGCATAGCCTTGATTTCATGCATACTGAGAAAAACTTCTTGATTACCTGACGAACACGGTGTTAAATGCTCCTGGAAAGACGAAAGACAATATCAAAAGCATATTGGATCTTTCAGGACTATGCAAAAGGCGAGATTTAGAGATGAAAGAGGATGGAACGATGCCCATCAGACACGGTGTTAAATGCTCCTGGAAAGACGAAAGACAATATCAAAAGCATATTGGATCTTTCAGGACTATGCAAAAGGCGAGATTTAGAGATGAAAGAGGATGGAACGATGCCCATCAGAATATTCAGGCTGCCAAATGCGGGAAAAAGAGCATTCCTTCTGTGGTTGAAAAATGACAAAAAATTTCCCGATGAATACTCCTCCAAATTTAGTTGATGTATTGACGAAAGCAATTTAAAGCTACATGGACTGAAAAGTCATGATTGTCATGTCATAATGGAACGACTATATCCATTTGCGTTCGCTGAACTCCTTCCAAAAAATGTTCACACATCGATTAGAGGTATTTATTTGTTTGTATCATTTTATAATTTACTATAATTCACGCTATAATTAATTTTATTTTTTGTTTACAGATATTGCCCTCTTCTTCCGAGATATCTCTTCGAAGATTTTGAAAGAGTCAGATGTTGGCCTTTTAAAGGCAAATATCGGTGTGAAGCTTTGTAACTTGGAAAAGATATTTCGTCCATCATTCTTCGATGTTATGCAACATCTTCTGGTGCACCTTCCAGATGAGGTAGCCTTAGGTGGTCCCGTCCATTTTAGATGGATGTATGTATTTGAAAGATACATTTACCATTTGAAGAAGATGGTCAAAAACAAAGCACACATTGCAGGTTCGATAGTTGCACAATGGATAAACGAGGAGATTTCAAATGCTTCCTCTACTTTTTTTGGACATCCTGAAATCATGAGCATTCCAGAAGGTCCGAGTGATCTTCGTTTTTCATACAATTATCCGGATATACCACCCTTGTTTTACCATGAAGGGCAAATCAATGGTCAATGCTCAACCGGTTGGTTGAATGATGAAGATAACACCGTTCTTACGACATTTATGATGCTCAACTGTGAAACATTTGCTCCATATGAAAGGTAGTTCATTATCATAAAAAAAATTAATATAAATACATATTTTTAGTTACATAATTAAGATTTAAATGTGTGCAGGATGTTTGAAGAATATATGACTCTACGTGTTCCTGATATTACTCTGGCTGCAATGCAAAAAGCGAAAGACACCAAATTCGCTGAGTGGTGCAAAGACTATGTGAGTTATTGTTTTGTATTATTAAGTTTCAGAACTCATTTAATTAAATTTGTTATTTATAAGAATGTTATTGTATTGCAGATTAATGATGCGACTCAGTTTTACACATTTCCTATGTGGATGTTAGAGTACAAGGTCCTAGGCGTAGTTATAGGTCTTGGCCAATATACCACACACGTGGATATATTTTCCACACTCATAACCACAGTCAAAATAAGAAAACTCAACATTATGGTGTATGTGTACCTGGAACTAATGAGACAGACTACTATGGTCTCATACAAGAGATTATGACGGTGGAGTATCATGGTGATGTTGGCTTGAAAGTTATGGTTTTTAAATGCTCGTGGTTTGACACGACGGAAAATCGCGGTATGAGAATACATCCATTTGGTCTTGTTGATGTCTCACCACGAAGCCAATATGCAAAATATGATCCTTTTGTATTACCAGGTAAGTGAAAAAAATATATATATATTTTTTGAGATTTGATTATTGATGAAAAGCCGTGATTGGAAACTATGATATTTTTGTACCACTAACATGTAACTGTGATCAAGCATGCTTTATTCCTTATCCACGGGTACGTCGACAATCAGTCGATGACTGGTGGGCTTGCGCCAAAATGTTTCCCCGAGGAATCCGAGAAACGTCCGAAATTGCTTTAACGGCATGGCAAGATGATAGACGTGATCAGGTTGCTGAAAGTTCATTGTTACAGGTGGAAACGCATGGTGTTGATGATGTGTCCGATTATGATATTGCTCCGGTGAATCCTCCAAACGATGAGTATGTATCAGATGGTGATGTAGAAGCAGACCGTGATTCAGACGATGGTTCAGAATAGAAAAAATATATTCTAAGATTGTAAAATATGTTTTAAGGTTGAATGTATTAAAAAAATAAGTTGTGAGGATGAGAAATAAGTTATAAGGTTGTAAAATATATTGTAAGGATGAAAAATAATTTGTAAGGTTGTAAAATATATTGTAAGGATGAAAAATAATTTGTAAGGTTGTAAAATATATTGTAAGGATGAAAAATAATTTGTAAGGTTGTAAAATATATTGTAAGGATGAAAAATAATTTGTAAGGTTGTAAAATATATTGTAAGGATGAAAAATAATTTGTAAGGTTGTAAAATATATTGTAAGGATGAAAAATAATTTGTAAGGTTGTAAAATATATTGTAAGGATGAAAAATAATTTGTAAGGTTGTAAAATATATTGTAAGGATGAAAAATAATTTGTAAGGTTGTAAAATATATTGTAAGGATGAAAAATAATTTGTAAGGTTGTATAATATTTTTGTAAGATTATGGAATATGTATAAAGGTTGAGATATGTTGTTGTTGTAGGAGGAGAGGTTGATGGGTAAGAGTTTAGGGGTTATAGTTTAGGGGTTAGAGGTTTAATGTTTCGCGAAAGTGATTTAAACAAGGCCACGCTAACTTTCGTGGCTACACAGTGGCTATGACAAATCCAATCGGTTTGCCTACAATTTATTTGGTTTTGGCTCCCCAATTGTTTTTCATTTCGCGGTTGATATTAAACCAAAGCCACTGTAACTTCGTGGGATTTTGGTGGCTATGACGAAATTTGGTAAAACCATTCGGTTTGGCTCCAATTTATTTGGTTTTGCCTCCAATTGTTTTACAATTCGCGGATATTATTAAAACCGAGCAACGGTTTGCTACGGTTTGATCGTGGCTATGCTGAAAGGGTTTAAATCCTTTCCCCTTTCTTACTCAACACTTAGACAAAAAAAAAACTCTCTCCCGAGTCGCCACCGACGAAAGCAATTGTCCTCTTCGATTCGAAGACTCGTCGTCTCCGATTCCAAGCCGCGACGTCTCTCGTTCCCTTCTACTCGCAAGGTAACCCTTTATTTCTTCTTTGAAAATCGTCTCGTCTCGATCTAGGGTTTCGATTGCTTTTTTTTTTCCTTAGTGTTCTCGATCTAGGGTTTCGATCACTTCGTTCAGTCTCTCTCACTTGAATGTTCTTGTTGCATGTTTGTTTTTTTTTACTGATTTAGGGTTTCAATTTTTTTCTGTTGTTACTGTCGATTTGTTCCTTAGGGTTTCGATTTCTCTCGATTGTCTCTGTCTTAGAGTTGTCTATGTTTCTTAGGGTTTCAATTTCTTTCGGTTTTGTCTCTGTCTCTCTTATTTTGTTTTTTTTCTCTGCCTTTATAATTTCGATTGTATAAATATTCAAACTAATGGTTCTTCTACATCTCATAGTTGTTAGATTAGGGTTTGTTTCTGTGATAGAGTTGTTTGATTAAGCCAAAGCGATTTAGTTAGCAGTATTGTCTCTGTCTCATAGTTTTGTTGGACACTCTTATGTGTCTTTGTTGTTTCAATTTCTCTTTGTCTCTGCGGGTTTTCGATTAAACTTATACATTCTTTAACTTTTTCTTCTGTTAACTGCATATGGCCTCAAGAAGAGGACAAGGGACATCTCCTCTTATGCCTCCAGGTGGCACGGGAGTGGCTGCAACCGGACAAGCTTCATCCTCCCGTTCAAATAGCTATCCGCAAATGTCTCTCAATGCCATGTTCAATGCTCCTGCTAGGATATCCCAGCCATACCTCCATCCTGGTAAGATCAATGGAGCTTTATGGTAAGCTTTTTCTCTCCGTGTTTAACTGTCATTAGATTGTTTAGGCTTCTCTCTGATATCTCTGATGTTTATGGTCTTTTTAGGTTCTTGATGCAGGACTTTTCAAGGGTCCAAGATCAAATCAATGTAGTATAAAAGATTGTCGAACCAATCCTAAATGATTCTAAAGCAAAGGGAATGCAAGTTCATGCTTAAGCTAAGTGCAATCCGGTTTTAAAGATGGTATGAACTAAGAACTAATAAGCTAATGCAATAAAGTAATGATCTTTCTTTCTCAATTTGAAGCAAGAGGACTCATGGGGCTAGGCATTTGATCTCCGGTGATGTAGATCCAATCTAAGGGTGGCAAGGTATCAATCAAACACTTTCCTTATGCCTAGACACTAAGCTAAACAAGCTCTATCTTTAGATGAATGTTCTTTTGGTAAAACAACTCAAGCATCTAATCTCTTAGGTTGAATGTTACTAAAGCGAACATGGAGAACAAATCTAATAGCAATCTTAACTCCTTTATCAACTAATCTCTTAGGTAAAGCAAGCTAAAAGCATTGAAGAGTTGGTTCATGCATTTCATCATACACCTTGTGGGCAAGAAATGCCTAGAGATCCATTTTAGTATGATCAAGACTAAAATAGCATTGAGAACCCTCAACAAGCAGTGAAACAAGTAAATCTAACACTAAACACCCTAGATCTTCTCTAATCACCCTTAATCACCCTAGCCCATGAATCCAAGATTAGTCTACTCACTAATAGACATGAATAACCCCAAAACCATGGATGATTCAAGGTTAAACATGATTAGAGAGCAAGATAATCACACAAACACAAAGAATATAGATGGAAAATGATTCAAGATCCAAATTTTCTGTAAAGAGGTTTATGTGTTCTTAGAGAGAAAAAAAGATAAGTACCAACTTTGGGATCTACAAAATATTTATACCTCCCTGGAAAACCTAATGGTTTCCATTAAAAAGTCTAAAAAGCCCTTTAAAAACACTAAAATCCAACTAAGGAAAAGATTCGACTCGGGTAGGAGGCATCGGTCACAACCCGCGCGACTATACCCGCGTTGGAGTGTCGAGACCTTCACTTCATGCGCGCGGGTAGCTCGTCCCGCGCCCTTCTTCCTTCGTCAGACCGTCGAGGTTGCTCTCTCATCTTGCGCGCGGGTAGGCGACTCCGTGTGCTCCAATCCGCGTGACTCCATCTACTGGCTCTCTTCGACAACGCGGGTAAGGGAACCCGCGTCGCTCCACCCCGCGTCGAGGTGTCGTCTCGCTTCTTCCTCTTCGTGCGCGCGGGTTCACGATCCCGCACCACTCATCCCACGTTGAGGCTCTTCTTGGCTCGGCTACGCGGGTAGGTGAACTCGAAGTGCTCCAACCCGCGTCGTGCTCGCCCAAAACCGAACCAACTTCATTCTCCATCCCTTCTTGTACCAAAATGCTTCTAAACACCTCCAATTGCTCCATAGGACACTCTGATGCCTGATAAAGACTTATGAATGCAATATGGATCCTAAAGATGCTTAATTCCTAATCTATATGATCAATGTGTACAAAATGGATGGTTAAAACAATGCAAATATGCAAGATATCAGTTCTCTATTGACCCATTAGTGAATGCTTTCATCCGTGCATCATGGCAAGCATACTACATGAGACCTTGGAAGAGTTGGAGGTCTGTCCCTGACAAAAGGAGGGATTCATGGTGGCAGACGTTTGTGGTAAGTGATTTACCAACTTAAATTTACCTCTAAAATTGTTCTTTGATAACCACTAACTATATTGTTTTCCTTTTGTAGCAAAATTTCTACTGGGAGCAACAGTTTAATGACTTGGTCTATGCTCTCTGGAAGAAGGAAACATGGACTTCGATTGGTGAAAGGATTAGCACCAAGAAGAGGAAAAACAAGCAGCCAAAGTACATTAATGAGAAGGACCGGACGACCCTTATGGAGTATTGGGCGACAGAACCAGTCAAGAAGAAGAGCAAGAAAACTGCTAAAAGCCGCAAGTCTGACCCTCTGGGTAAATGGGTATACAAGCACAATGAAGGACCGGATGGTTTTCCAAGAATTGAATACAACATGGTAATTTCCCTTGTCTTTATTTCTTACACATTTGCCTAAATATTTTTTTTTTCTTTTTTTTGGCAGACGGTTGAGACTGGTGAACCTCCATCCTACACAGACCTTGTCAGGAGGACACACACGAAAAAGGATGGGACTTTTGGGGACTATCGTGCAGAAGAACTGGTAACTCAAGCTGAGATGGAAGCTACTCAGGTCTCTAACACTAACAGTGATGGATCACCTCAAAGTCCATCAGCAACCTCAGCTCCTTCTCGCATCTTGTTAAACCAAGCTTATCTGAAGGTATGTTTTCAAACTCTTGTCATATGTTTTGTTTCCTCTATAGAATTAGGTTCCAATAAAAATATATCAAATGTTTGTTGTTGATAGTTTTGTTGTCTTTGGAGTTGCAATTATGATTTTTGATGTATGTGGAGTTGGAATTAGGAGTTTTGTTGTCTGTGGAGTTGGAATTATGTGTTGTCTGAGTCTGGTTCCTCTATAGACTCATCTTGTTGTATGTGGAGTTGTTTTTGACTGAATATGCTTTGTTTTTGCTCTCTGAATGCTAAAGGTAAGAGGGGGCATGTCTACGGACTCGGCAGTGCCCAGTATAGGGAAAATGCGCCATCTGCAAGAATCCCTGCTTCTCTGGCCCGCAACTTGGAGCTGGAGTTGCGTGTGAGTGGACTAGAGACAAGCTTCCAAAGTGTGACTGCTGATGTAAGTGCAGTGAAGGCTGATGTAGGTGTTGTGAAGGAGGATGTGGCAACAATGAAGGAGGACTTCGCAGCAACAAGGTCTGCAATCACTGAGCTTATCCAATCACTTCAACCCCAAGCTAACCCTCAGCAACAACCCCCTTATACTCAGGCTCAAGACCCTTCGACTCAGGCTTAGATGCATGTTTAGCATCTTTCTATCTAATCTTAAAACTCTCTTTTGGCTTTTACATGCATGTGTCGCATCTTTTGATCTCTTATGTACCATCCTTTTGTTCTTAAGACTCAATGCACTTGTTTAATATCTAATCTTCTTATGTTTAGCTTTTGTAAACCAACTTTCTTATGATAATAATTTTATGTTTAATTTCAATTGTGTTTTAGGGTTAAAATTAGAAATTGAAATATAAATTGAATTAGAACCAGAATTAAAAAAAACGTGGTTAACACTAGCCACGACAAAACCGTGGGTACATAGCCACAATACTAACAAGAAAAAACAGTGGCTAAGTTTTCCCACAAAAAACGTAGTGGCAATCTTCGTGGCTAAAAATTCCCACGAAAAGATAGTGGCAATCTACGTGGCTACGCCTAGCCACGATCCACACAGGGTAAAACAGTGGTTAAAAAAGCCACGAAAGAATCGTGGTGAAACCGTGGCTAATAAGCCACGCTAAGCCACGGTTTTTCGTAGTCACGAAGGTATAGCCACAGTAGTTTCTCGACATAGAATCGTGTCTGGTAATCAGATAGCCACAGTTTTTGACTTATGTACCCACGATTTGTTAGTGGCTTTTTCGTGGCTATGCGGTGTATTTTTACTAGTGAATTAGGAGTAAATTAAAGTGGAAAAATTGAGCGAAAAAATTTGAGTGTAAATAAATGTCACATCCAGCGCAACCTTTTTCACTTTAGAAATGTTGAGAAATAAACACACTTGAAGCATAATAACTTCAAATTTGAATTTGGATCTATATGAACATTTTCAAAAGATAAAGCCAATTTCTTTTTTTCTTTTCATATCACTCAACAACCCACCTATTTTTCTCTATTCTGTGCCACTCAATCATTCGCCACATCTTGGTTGAATATATAAAAAAAGAACAAACATTGCTTTAGCTTACTATTTTTTTCATCGAATGGTGGCTTCTGGTTACGTAGCTTAAAACCCACGTACGTAACCATGATAAATCTATGTATTTTATTGTGATGTGTTTTTCTCAACAAGTGGCTGATACAAGCTAATATCAGAACTATTGAAACCAAAAGGAAAAAAAGCAAGAATATGTCATTTAGACTATTATATCATAGTAATATGTGTCAGTGTCACAACTGTTGTTATATTTAGGCTTCGGACTTTTATCCGAGATTCGATCCGGATCCGATCCGAAAATCCGGATATCCGGAAGGTCCGAATCCGGATCCGGATAGTAAAATGTTGGATCCGTCAAAGCCGAATCCGGATCCGGATATCTTAATTTTTTAGTCCGGATATCCGGATCCGTAAGTTTTATTAATAAATATTTCAAAAATAGTAATACTTATATATATAAATTAATTTTATTTAATATATTTTCATTTTTGTAATAGTATATATAAATTTTATGTAAATTTTGTAATATTATACATAGAAATAATTAAAAACATTATATATATATATTTTTTAAATTATTGTTAATATTTTATATATATTAATATTATTTTTTATTTATATTACGGATCCAAATCCGGATCCGGATATCCGCCGGATATTACAATTTTTACTTTATCTGACACCCGGATATCCGAGAACCCCGGATCCGGATAAGGACAGTAAAATTATGGATCTGCCGGATAAGGATCCGGATCCAGATACCTTAAAATGGCTAGGATATCCGATCCGTCTCATGCCTAGTTATATTGTTACTAGAGTTTTTTACACTCCAGGGCAGTTTACAAGTTTCAATTTCACAATGAGGCAGTTATTGCTACTTGGACAGTTTCTGAGTTAAATGTCTTAACTTGTCCCTGAAAAAGGTGTAACTGGTGGGGTAAAATTGGGAAAGGATTTTTCGTTTTCTGGTTACGTTTTTGAATTTTAAAATGACTGAGCGGACCTAATGAAATAGACTTGAGGATTTACCAGACGTATAAAAAATATTGTATTTTAAAATCCTAACTTTTGTTGGAGGAATTTGAATCTTCAAAAAATAGTTGCTTACAATTTTTTTTAGGTTGGAGGATGAAACAACAGAGATAGAGGATGTGATAGGAGAGCTATCGGATAAACTAATTTTTATATGTTTTTTTCTTGGTTTTGGGTTCTAATCTATTAATATATATAATATGTGTAAGTTTTAGAGGTAAAACGCAAAAACAATAAAAATTGCATGATAAAAATCAATGGCGGCTGTTAGTTATATTTGCAGGAAACGCAGAAAACCCTAATAGGAAGAAGATGAAGTTTTTACAAAATTGCCACTAAGAATAAAAAATTAATTGGATGACCACGTGGATGTGTACATAATGTTAGTGTACACATGTTCCTGTACAATGGTACATTGGATGACCACGTAGATGTATACATAATGTTAGTGTACGCATGTACATGTGCACATAATGTTAGTGTACGCCTGTACATAATGTTTGTCTTTGTTGATATAAAGACAAGGATGTTTGGTTTACGTGAATTAAGCAACATGATTATATATGTACATGTGTACATATTTACATGTGTACAAACACAACACGTATATATCTTTTACATGTGTACATTGTATATTACTAAGGCAATGTTCATAAAATTGTGTATTCTCACTAAAATCTTAAAATCATGTTTTAATTCTTTAATGCACTGAAAAATAAATTAACTGAATTAAAATCGAAACAAAAAATCATTAGATATGAATAAAACACAAAATCATGTGAAATACTAAAAATCAAAAATATACATATGAAATTAGTTTTGTGTTATTCAACATACGTTCGAAGACAAGTCCAGATTTACAAATGCATCAGTGTTGTGTTTAGAAAGCGTACAAATGAACCAAAGTCATGTGGATACCTATAGATGTACACATGGACATTATCAGACAAAATGAACACATGTACACTATAATATATATGTACACATAGACATCCTATTAAACATTGGATGGTTAAGAAACCGTTAAATATGGCCGGTAGAAAAATTCATTAATGAGTCTTGTTTAGATGGTTAAGAAAACCGTTAACTATGGCCGGTAGAAGAATTCACCTAGGCTATAATCCATGTGGATGTAACAATTATTTTGAAACGATGCATCTCAAGCTTTGAAATTCCCGTGCAATATTATTCTTATTGATAATCATGGTGGACCAGAGTTTTTATCAAACATTTGTGCCTAACATTTAGTTTGCGTTTTCCAATAGTCCTAATGATGTAGGATACGAATATTATCAATTTCGGTGGTGGATCACTTTGGAATGAGCTGGTGATGACGAAGGGTTTCAGACGCTCATGGAAGAAGGAAAGAGGTTTATGAGTCACTTGTTTTCTTATTAATTTCTTTCTTATATACATGTACATTGTTTTAATAATAAAGAGTGTACGCCTGTGAAGACGTACATATGCACACATATAATTGTACACATGTAAATTTTGTTTTTTGCTTTAATAATAAATAGTGTACACATGTGAAGAGTGTACATTGTTTTAATAATACAGAGTGTACACTTGTGAAAATGTACACATGTACACATATAATTGTACACATTTTGCTATTTTTTTTAAATGAGTGGCAATTTTGTAATTAAATCATCTTTTTCCTATTAGGGTATCATGCATTTCTGCAACTAAATCCCAGAGCCGCCATTGATTTTCTTCATGCATTCTTTTTTTTTTTTTGCGTTTTTACATCTAGAACTTAAAAGTATTGTAGTAATTAACCAATTAGATCCAAAACCAAGCAAAAAACAAGTTTTTTTCATAATTTTCGAGTTTGACAAATTATAACCAAAATGCCATAACTCTTATTCGCCAAGCATCAACTTTTCAAGATAATAACAGCTTAATCTCTTGACTTGAACAGATCTGTGAAAAAACAGAAATGTGAAAAGTGAGATAAAAATGATGAATACTTGAGCAGATCTGAGTCGTCCATATAAAAGGTATGAAGATCTAACGATTGAGATATGAAACATATATAAGTCTTGTCATAAATCTGAGAAATAAACTGAACCGTTGAGATAGGTGTGAGATGAGTGGTGTAGGTTGGTTCCCGTTAAAACATTAGTTTTGTTAGTCATAATATTAGTTGGAAGAGAACTAATTTGTTAGATTAAAAGGAAGATGTTAGAAAAAACCGTTTTAGTATAACAAAGTGTCTTATTCTGTTATAAAAGACTCAAAACTGACTTTTCACTGTGATATTTTCTTGTTACTATTGGCGGCGGGTATAGAAGAAACAAATAAAAATCAGCGAAGTTGTATTTTATTTTTCTTGATGTCAACATCAACAAAGTTGATATATCAAATTTGAAGTAAGGATTAGTTAGCCTTTATTAATCAATAAAAATGTGACGGGCTTCAAGATTATCGTGCCGTGCATCGACCGAACACTTTTACATGTATCAGTCATATAATACGCCATTTTCAATTACCATCATGTCATATTCATCAGTCACCACGTTATCCCTGACACTCAAGAGTCCACTTTCTTGGAATCTTCCCGAATTATTGTGACGAGAAATCTACAAAGTTACGCAATAATGAATTCAAAATAAATCCATCGTCTACCGTCTAATTTATATCGATAGATGTCGAAATTTGACTATTAAAAACATAAACCAGATTTGTATATCATTCGAATTGATTTTGGTATCGATCCGGTACAGCTAGGTTCTATTTGAGAAACGTAATGGGCCTTTTCGATACAAGCCCAAATAATTTAATCAAAAGCCCAGTATGAGTTCCCGCCAGGTATCAGTTGTTCTGGTAAATGTAAAGCACGAGGAAGAAGACGATCACTTGATTTTGAGAGTGATAAACTATCGATGGAGTGATGACAAAAGTCAAAAGCTTCGAAACGTATTCGTCATCCCTTACGATAAAAACTATTAAAATAATCGAGAGCAAAAGGCAATTTGGATTACGACTCTGTCTTTTCTATATAAAGAGACGAAGATAAAGATCACACAAGCAAGCAGAGGAAGTGAAAAGACTATGGCTCTGAAAGGTATTCTCGGTTTCGAACACGGGATAGTTCAGGCGCCGTTAGGACCTGATATCTCCGGTCCGGAGCTTGTAGCCGCCGTCGCTAACGCCGGGGGGATCGGTCTTCTCCGATGTCCTGATTGGGTAATTGATTAAATTTTATTTCCATGGCTTACTGATTACTATAATGTTTTGTTTTGATTGTGAATTGTAATCAGGAGTGCCCTGATCACGTGAGAGAGATGATAAGGAAGACGAGGACATTGACTGATAAACCATTCGGGATCGGTGTTGTTCTTGCGTTTCCTCATGAGCTCAACGTGAAGACGATCTTGGAAGAGAAGGTTGCTGTGTTGCAGCTTTACTGGGGTGAATGTTCTAAGGAGCTTGTTGATGATGCTCATAGTGCTGGAGTCAAAGTTGTTCCTCAGGTAAAAAAGTGTAGAGATTCATGTAAAGAGTTTTGGTTTCTTGATGTATGTATCAACAAGTCTGATCCTTAATTACATTTTGTTAATTTCTGAAAGTATATTAAATCTCTGTGCACCAGTAAAATATCAACATTTTTGATCAAAGGTCAGCATCTAGGGGGAGGGAGGGATTGGTACAGTATATACTATTAAAGATTTAGAAAAGTACCTCAAGTTAATTTATTATGTTTTTCTACGAGGAAAAAAATGGGGTTTTGAATACGGGTAAAGGATTGCAAAATTTATTAATTCACATAATCAATCGATTATTCGCCTTTTTGCTAATTTATTTATTTATTTATTTTCTTTTTAAGTTAATTCGCGTTTGTTTACTACCGAATTTTAAGGTGGGGAGTGTTGAAGAAGCTAGAAAGGCTGTTGATGTAGGAGTAGACGCGATTATTGTTCAAGGGCTTGAAGCAGGAGGGCATGTTAGAGGGAAGGTAAGCCCAGTTCTTTGTAGTGTTGCATAGCTCTTATTTTAAATGTTTGATATTATCATCATTTTTTCTTTTCTTCCAGGATGGTCTCTTTTCATTGTTGCCAAGAGTAGTTGATCTGGTTGGGGAATGCGATATTCCGGTTATCGCTGCTGGAGGGATTGTTGATGCACGTGGTTATGTTGCAGCTTTGTCACTTGGTGCTCAAGGTGTCTGCCTAGGCACAAGGTGTGTGTGTGTGTTCTTCTTTTTCCACTTGTTTTTTCACAAGTTTGACAAGCTTATATGAGTTACATGATTTGTTTCAGGTTTGTGGCGACGCATGAGAGCTACGCACACCCAATATACAAAAGGAAGTTGATCGAATATGAGAAAACCGAATACACAGATATCTTCGGACGAGCAAGGTGGCCTGGGGCACCACAACGTGTTCTGGAGACGCCTTTCTTTGATGACTGGAGATCTCTTCCTTCCGATGAGAATGAACTCGACCAACCTATTATTGGACGTTCCACAATTCATGGCGTCGTAAGTTTAATTTTTAATAAGGTTTCCTTTACCTCCCTCTGTGGTCTTTGCACTGATGAAACAAAGGGAATGTCACTACAGGAAAAGGAGATAAGACGATTTGCAGGAACTGTACCCAACATGACAACAACGGGTGACTTAGAGAGCATGGCGATGTATGCAGGCCAAAGCGTAGGCCTCATCAAAGAGATTTTACCGGCTGGAGAGGTAGTGAAAAGTCTTGTGGAAGAAGCTCAGCTTCTGATTCTCAAAAAGTTCAAAAATGCTACCTGATGCAGTTGCAGCATCATATCGTGAGAGAACAAAAACTTTACTGCTTTTGGAATCTTCTTAGTATAATAAGTGGCGGAAGCAAGTGATGAGGAATGGGGTCACATGCCCCCAACTAAATTTTATTTTTCTGCAGTAATTACTTTTAATTTAAGAAATGCTCCTTAATCCTACTACTAGACGTAATGAAATAAAATGGTGTGCCCCCATCTAATAATAACTCAGCATCCGCCCCTTAACCCTTCTGGATATCCTGTGTTGTTTGCTGTCGATAGAAATATAGTGTTCTTGCTATGTACTTCCTTGTACAACCCATATACAGCTATTACAGTCTTCTTCACACATCTTCATTTCATATTCAGTTTCTATAACTAATCATGGGAACCTCAATAGTTTCGTAGCTTTATTACTTATTTAAAAGAAGAGACTTTGTTGAAGCTTTCACAAGTATGCTACAGACATATCATTACATGATTTGATTTATACACATAGATAAAGAAGATGTTTGCGTAGTAGTTATTTGCAGAATAGGTGACAGCCTTCATCAGAGCACAAACTTTGTAGCATATATGTCGAATTCCTCTGATGATGTTAGAAGTGGCTCCTGAAAAGGAAAATGTTCAGTCATTCAGAATAATGCAAAGTCTCTGACACTACAAGTTTTAATTACATACCGCGGTCTCTTCAGGGCTTGTGTAGTTCTCATCATTGGCGAGGCGAGACTGGGCTTCTCGTATCGCAGAACACATGAGGTTAAGCAGGAGACCGTACGTTGGTGCTGGTCCAGCTGTCTTCACCGCCTTTATGAAGCTATAAGTCATGGCTCCTGCGTTCTTTCCTGTAAAGACCTAGCAACAATGCGATGATACATGTAAACCATACAGAGAGAGAGGTATTGTATCATGTATGGTAATGAGATTATAAAAGTTTCTTTAAATATACAGGAGTGTAACCACTGGCTTCATGATCATCACAAGCACTGAAACATATAGCTGTTCCACCATTTGTTCCTTTGTAAGTTCTCCCTGATGCTTGATGTTCCCATTCATAAAAACCATTCCTTATTTTTCACACACACACACACAAAGGATTATTCTCGGATTCAGTCGAGTAGAATTGAGCAGAAAGTTGTTTTTTTAGTGTACCTCTCCATCCTGCAAACGGATGGTAAATCAAGGACAGTGCCGCTGTTACATGCGTCAATGACAGCGTGAAGCTTAGCTCCATGGACGAGCGGCCTCACGAGTGTCTTATTAATCTCGTCATCGATGATTTTTCCTTCTGTCTCATGGTCTAAAGGGGCCAAAGCTTCATCTTGACCATCGACTTCATCTCCATTGTAATCTTTCTGCTGAGATCCATGACCAGAGTAATGGAACACAAGTGAGTCCCTTGCTCTGTTCCCTTCAACCAACCATCTCATCGCCTTTCTAATGTTTTTCTTCGTTGGTATTCTCTGCGGACTGGCTTCATCTTCTGCAACAACAACGAACACTCAGGGCCGGTTCTGGGCACTAGCTAATAAAACATTCGTTTTGGCCTCCGATTTTTTGAAAGTTTTTTTACGTAGACATGCTCTTAAATTTAAAAAATAATAGAATTTTACATAGAAATATTTCAAACCCCTAAAATTTTAGATCTGGCATCATCTGGATAAGAATAAAGAACTTGACTGTAGAGAACTGGAAGAAAGAACAACCTGTGAGCATGAGAATAGAGTCAATAGGGAAACCCATTTGCTTAACCAAGAAAGTTCTCATGGACTTTGCATCACTGATGCAACCTTCCAAGCTATAGCTTTTCCCCTTATAGTCCAGGCCGCATATAACTGCTCTCTTCTTCCCAAATGGGGAAGGAAGAGGCTCGAGCAGCTTCGATGGTGGTGGTGGTGGTTGAGCAATTATTTGTTGTTGCTGTTGTTTATGCTGTCTCTTCGGTGGTGGTTGAGCCATTATTTGTTGTTGTTGCGGTTGCAGTTGCTGTTGTTTATGTTGTCTACGTAGCTGTTGAAGCCCTTGAAGCACGCGGTTCGCACCACGCGCTATGTCCACGAGAGAGGAGGAGAGCTGCGTGACGGTATGGCAGGTTGTGCATTGGATGGAACTGACCCCAGGTTGAGCCGACATCCATCTACCACAACGGCACCGTACTTCTCTCCGGCTAGCCATGACTGAGGTTTGTTTTGTCTTGTGTTCTACGTCAAATGCATGTGAGTGATGGGTTTCTTATATAGAAAGTTTCAGGTTCTTTGGGTGTATTGGTAGCCATCGATTGAAAAGAGTTGTGGAAGGTAGATATGGCCACGTAGTTATTCTTATGCTTTCATGTTGCTATGTGAATCAATTCGCAAACGAAATATTTCAAATATAATACTAAACCGACCGAATATGATTCTGCTGAAAAAATGTAATCACTTGTGTTGTGTTTTTTCTTCGAAATATTCTAAAGTGTTTAGTGGGCTTTGATTTGACCCATGGGAAAGTTGAAGGATCCATAAGAGGGAGGAGTGGTGTATTGTGGCCCTACTTTGACCATCAAAGCACAACACAACCCAAGTTCGATTGAGACTATTGGAAACATCAATGGTAGGACATGTCACATGTCCCCCATATATTTCATTGCGAAAACGAGTGAATCAAAGTCAAGTCAACAACACACTAGCTGAATCATAAAATCAGATTGGTTGTAATGGTGCAATATTCATTTATTTGGATTTGGTTTGCTTTTGATGTGTTTTCTTTACAAGCCGACAACATGTGATGTTGAAACCCCATATGACGTATAGAAATATAAGCCAGAATCAAACAAGTATTAAAAGGTGAATATCAGCCTCGTATAGCCTGTCCACGTCGCACAAGAAAATCACCCAATCATGTTGCAAGGTTTTGCCACGTAAGCTCCGTCTTGCCTATATTGGGCTTGGCGTTTATTAAAATCCGTGGTGTTATACGAATGAGCCAGAAAGCCCATAAAAAGTCGAAGCCTCTTACGTGATACTCGCCGACTCGACCTTGACTTCTTCATTTCTCCAAACCCTAATTTCTTTTCCTTATCGTTTCATGTCTCTGTAAATCGACGCTCCGTTTCGAAACCCTAGCAATTCAGAATCTTTACCCCTCTCCTCTTAGGCTTTTTTGTTTTGTTTTGTTTTATTTTTTACGATTCTCCGGTCACTGTGGAGAGATAGATTATTAGATCATGTATAAGGAGAGGGGAACGCGTGTATCGAAGTCGGAGGTGGTGGATCAGAAATGCATAAACAAGGTTCATGATAATCGAGCGTCGCATTTGTTGTCTCACACCGTCAACGGAAAGGGCAAAGCAGCGTCGAACTCCGTCACGATAGGGAAGCAATTGCATGACCACAACAGCCGTGATTCACGTTCTGCTTCCCTCTCCAAAGTCACCATTTCCGATGGTAAAATCATAATCATTCCTTCTCTAATTGCGGATTGTTCGATTCAATTCAATTCAATTCTGGAAATTTCGCTGGATTGGCATGCATTGTAAGACATGAAAACTTCAGATTACTCTTAATTTTTTTCAGTTTCTGGGTTTTTATTTCTGCTTTTTTTTTTGGTTTGGATTCTTCAATCCCCAAATTCATGTCCCACAAGTTTAAACATGTCAAGCGCATTCATCTACTTCCTTGAATAGTAAAACAATGTTTCTGAGACTTGCAATCTTTTTTTGATTCAGGGGACAGGTGAGGAAGCCATTGAAACAGTAAAACTTCTTGCTCTTAAAGAGGGATTGCTGGTACAATTGCTTTATAACCTTCTTTTCTAAGTGTATAAAACTATGAAACATAGGTGTTTGATGTGATCAATGAGATAATTTGGCAGGTGGGAATATCCTCTGGAGCAGCAGCTGCTGCTGCGTTGAAGGTTGCATAGCGGCCAGAAAATGTAGGCAAACTCATTGCAGTAAATCTTTTTTTTTTGTCTCTTACTTACCATAAATGTTTGAGTTAGAGTATGAAAAATCATGGATCGGAATTTTGATTGTTTAGGAATCCTTTACCCTTGGGTTGATCATGAAATTGTTTACTGTTGCTTGATACCAAAATTTTGAAGGTTTTTAACTTCATATGCTTGGGGTTTCGTTTGTTTTATGTTTGTTTATCATCTTTATGGTTTATGGGATATGTAAATAAGCCATGGACAATTATTTGAAAGAAGTTTCAAGCAGTTATTGTTTTGTAGAATTCGACTCTACAGAGATGTGCAAGTATATAGTTTTGTTTCTCTTTGAAATTTCACGTTTCTTGAATTTGATGAAGTGCAAAGACACATTTCTTTTTAATTTAAGGGAACTTCTATGGATGAGCATGCTTTCAGGTTGAGATTCTGGACACAAGCGAAGGGACACAGTTGGGAAAGCTTGAGATAATATTCCAACAAAGTTACATGTAAAAGTTGTAGCTGTTTAGGCAACCGAAAAGAGCTAAGACAGCTTTTCAGGACATTGAACAGGTAATAATGCAATTGCTGAAGTTTAGGTCTTATGCGTCGGTTTAATATTATTCTGTTACAAGTCACAACAGCTACAAAGGGACGTGACATGCCATTGGTCTCTGTCGTAATAGAAGTTGTGTTGGATTTACTACCCTCAGAAACATCAAACACAATCCTTCATGTTTCTTTGTTTATGCATAGCTTCCAAAGAAGAATATTGGAAAATACTCAAGTTAAAATTTTGTTGATTTCATGACAAAGCAAGAAACGTCAAACGCAAAAAACAAACATGGTCGAGTACTCATTCCTACGGACGCCATTTGGTAAGACTCTTATGTTGCACTCTGTTCTCTTTCTCTCTCTCTCAGACCTCTTAATTTGGATCCATTGACTCTTTGTTTACCGTCACAGGTGGTCGAGTGGGCCAAAAATGACAGTAGCATGGAAGAGAAGCAGCATCATTCAATTGGTAAGTACCAAGAAATGAGCTTCTAAAGAGGAGAACTGGAGAAGAACAGAAATAACCACACTTTCTCTGTTAAGAATTTGTGTTGACCACTGTGATTGATAATTCTCAATGCTTGAACTTTCGCTCTGTACTGGCTTAATATATTAGACTATTAATTTATGTTTTTATTTTGTGATTAAATGAAAAAGAACGTGGTACTTATACACATAAGATATTTCTAAACATTTTTTTTGTCGCTCGCAACTGTCTGAGATTTAGATTTAACGCACAACGTAATGGTTATAAACTTCAAAAGAGTCACTCTTAATAAAAAAAGATTGTGTAGACTAATAGAAACACAAAAAAGGTACAAAAAAGTGTCCCAATAGAAAAATCAGTACCCTGCGTTTACGTAGAAATTGGTCAACCTAAAATGTACAAAAAGAGACAATAGTTTTGCTGATTGTTTACACTGTCTGTGTTATGCGTCTAACACAATGTTTTTAACTTGCTGCATCAAAACATGTGCAGAAAGTAAACTTCCGCTGAACTAAACATAGCATGGACATCTACATTGTTTTACTTACAAGCTTATTTGAGCCTCTGTTCGGATTTGAAAAAAAATGGGCCGCAAAGATTTGAGCCTCTGTTCGGCTTTGCTTAGATTCTTTCTTGAAACCCTCTTTAATATCTGTAAAATAAGCCAATCTCGAACAGGCACAGCAGAAAACTCTTCCGTGTAAGCTAGACGGCAAGAAGACCAGCAACTATTCATTTACGTTCTCCTAAGAATGGACTTAAAGACCCTCAATCATCCCTTTTCCATTTTTAACTACGGCCCATCAAAATACGGAACTAAGAGCACCCGCATTGAGGGTTTATGGAGGGAGTTCACATAGAAATCAAGAAAAAAAATAATAAAATAATTCAAAAACATGAACCCCTCTCTCCTAAAGCTCTCTGGGCTGAACCCTTCTCTCCTAAAGTTCATCACTGTAGCGCGGGCCCCACGTGTCGTGGCGGCCCGCGATTGGTCTAGTTTTTTTTTTTAAATCAAAAAGAAATAGAAAAAAAGTTTAATAATAAAAAATTGAAAAGATGAACTCCAAGAGGGGGTTCATTGATGTGGGTGCTCTAAGCGTTCCCAATTAGACAACAATTAACAAGTCCATAAATAAGACAAAGTCTAATAAATATCAAAAACATGTACGATTAACATTACCACAAAAACATACAATATATTCCTCCGTATGGGTATGCACACGTATCGAAAATATCTCCCACCACAAAGAAGACCAACCATGTTCATAACCATCCACAACAGCAACACAATACCACCTCCCCCCAGATCATAACCATCTGTCAACCCTTTTGATATACAAATATCGAAACTAAACAACTCAAGATAAAACAACAACAATGTCCATCACCCTGCGCTTGCGCGGGAGGGAGGGGGGGGGGGCTATGCCCGTCATAAACTAATAAGTACATGCGGGCAAACAACCTATTTTGTGATTCATCTTATGTCTACATGATTCATCTTGATTAAAAATATGGAAATGTTTTTAACTTACAGTCATAATATTTTGGTTATACCAAGGCAACCGAGTTCCTTTCTTACATGGCTTAAACTGTGGTAGAAGAAAGAAAGAGTAATTATACTTAAACACGACGAAGGAAGTCACCTTCCTCATTTTAGCATGAATGAATGCCCACTATAGTAAATATTTAGTGTTATATACATATTTCAGGTAAAGTTTGGATGACCGAGATTTGAGCAGAGGGTTTATGAAAAAACAAAAGACACAAGAGTGACTATAAGTGCTATTAGTTAGTACTTAATTAACATTCTTAAGAACATACTTGAGTAAGCATAAAAATAAAACAAGAAGCGTTTGTAATTAGTTTAATCTGAATATATTTATTTTTTGATTGAATGATTATATTTATTACCACACTTATTTAAGTTTACGTAAAATAAATTTTAAATTAACAGTTTTTTTAAAAAAAAAATTTTGTTAATGTTTCTTTTGGCTTGAAACCCATTAAATTTATAACTTTTAAGGATACTAGGACATTTATCTTTTTATTTCGTTTGTTCTTCTCCATCTGACATTATTCAAACTAATTATATATATATATATATATATATATATAATGCAAATACACCAACTTAGATGGAGAAGAACAAACGAAATAAAAAGATAAATGTCCTAGTATCCTTAAAAGTTATAAATTTAATGGGTTTCAAGCCAAAAGAAACATTAACAAAATTTTTTTTTTAAAAAAACTGTTAATTTAAAATTTATTTTACGTAAACTTAAATAAGTGTGGTAATAAATATAATCATTCAATCAAAAAATAAATATATTCAGATTAAACTAATTTTAAATTATTTTAATATGTTTGTTCATGAGGTGATATATAATTTACAATAATAAAATAACAAATTTTGAATAGTAAAAATTTCAAGATAAAGAATATATATATCTTAACTAATAATTTAGTTAACTTTTTATTAATCTTACTAATACCCTATATAAAATTTCAATAAAAACAAGAAATTATTTCAAATAGTTTTAAATTTGCATTTAATTTTATAATTCTATAACCAGTTCCAATATATATCATATTGTTTATTTATAGAATAAATATAAAAATTAAACTAAATTAATATTATAGGAAAAAATCCGGGCGTAGGCAGGAAAACCCCCAAGTTCATTTAAAATGGCATTAGAATGGATCTTTTTTTGAGTTGATTCGAATTCTTTCAATACAATCAACATTCTAAACCACCAAACGTTGCTAAACCGGTACGATTCAATTGGACTTTTCTTACCGAAGGGCATAGTTGTAATTAGCCCTAAGTTATAGGGCCGAGTATAGCCCCGTCTCTTTTAGGTTTCGTTAATTCACAGGCCACAAGGAACCTAAATCTCACTCCTTCCCTCTCCGCCGGCGGTGAAGCCATGTCGCACTTCGGAAGGTCAGGTCCGCCGGATATCAGCGACACCTACTCTCTTCTCGTCCTCAACATCACTTTCCGTAATAATATCTCTCTCTCTCCCTCTATTTGTAACACTGTTCATGGTTATCGTGGTTTCTGAGAGATTTAGGGTTTTTGTTGTGTAGGCACGACTGCAGATGATCTTTATCCTCTATTCGCTAAGTATGGGAAAGTCGTGGATGTCTTCATCCCCAGAGATCGAAGGTCCAATTTCGTTCTCTCTCTGTTCTAGTGAGAAATTAGGGTTTCGTTCTTGTCTCTATTTAATTTGAATCAGCTCAGTATTGTTATGTGATTCAGGACTGGTGATTCGCGTGGGTTTGCATTTGTTCGATATAAGTATAAAGATGAAGCTCACAAAGCTGTGGAAAGGCTTGATGGTAAACTTATCAATATCTTTTTCCTTTTTGTACTTTTGTGAGTGTGTGTAAATGTTCAGTTTCATGAAAGGTTAAGTCTTTCGTTTCAGGACGAGAGGTTGATGGCAGAGAAATCACTGTTCAGTTTGCTAAATACGGCCCTAATGCGGAGAAGATGTGAAGCTTCTTTCTTTTTGTATTTGATTATTAAGAGTTTCTTACGCTTATTGCCATTTGATTTTGGTGTGATTCACCATTCCTTGTTTTTGGACTGTGGAACTCAGTGTTTCATACATGTAGAAGGTTCTTCTTATACTTTATATGTAATTGTTTCAGTTCCAAAGGAAGAGTTGTGGAACCACCTCCAAGGTCACGGAGGTCAAGAAGCCGTAGTCCTCGAAGGAGCCGTAGCCCGTATAGACGCCGTAGTCCTAGGAGAAGCCGCAGTCCCCGCAGGAGGTGAGTTTCTTCTCTAATCTACTCTCTAGTGAGAGTTCGTGGTTGTATTATACTATTACTTTGATTATCTTTCGTTACTTGATTGATCAAATTATTTTATCCTGACCGAGCTACATAAATTTCAGGTCCCGAGATGATTACAGGGAAAGAGACTACAGGAAGAGGAGCAGAAGTAGAAGCAATGAAAGGGGGCGTGATAGGCATCATGACAAGGATAGAGATTATCGCCGTCGCAGTAGGTCTCGTAGTGCCAGCCCTGATGACAAACGCAGAGTCAGAGGCCGTTATGATGATGAGAGACGCAGTCGCAGTTGCTCCTTGAGGTCCTTTTTTGAGCTTTGTTTTCAATGTTTTTGCTCCACGCAATGTACAAATGATTCTGATCCCGATTTTATGTCATGTAGTGCATCTCCTGCTCGCCGCAGCCCCAGCCCTAGAAGTGCCTCCCCACTAAAAGCCTCTCCTGAACGGCAAAGCAAAGAGAGGTCTCTAACTCCTGCTTCCCGCAGCCGTAGCCCAAGAAGTCCTTCCCTGGAAAAGGCCTCTCCTGAGAGTAAGAGCAATGATAGGTCCCCGTCTCCTCGGGACACAGCTCGTAGTCAGTCTCCTAATGCGGAGGTGGGCTAAAGGCATTCATAGCTTTATATATAGATCACCAATGTAAAGTTGATCTCTGAATTGAGTTTGGTTATATAACTTGCAGGAATGACGGCGTAATTGTGAAGGAGACAGTGTATCAAAACATGTTTTGCTTGTATTGATGATGTTTCATCCTTCAAGCATGGGAACTTCTATCCTCTGTAGTATTGGTTGAATTTCCGTAGGTGCTCTGAACTACTACTGTGTGTTTGTTTCCTGCTATCTTTCGAGTTTAGTATCTTGAGACTTCCTTAGTTGTCTATGTGCAAGGGTTATTCTGTATGAGATTTTAAATCTTTAATTTACTGTGGTCTTCTTTGTTTTTTGTTTTTTGTCAAGTTGCTAATTCCATGGCTTGTCTTGAATTTTTCTAGTCGGGTTCGAGAAAAGAATTGACTTGGGAAGATGGCACAGCCGTGTTGAGATTGTAGCTGTTGCTGCTGTCTATGAAACTGTAGATGATTGATGTCTTGATCGATGTTAGATGTGTCATGCTTGATGATAGATGCCGGTTTCAACACCCTGCCCTACCATATATAGTTAGCATCTTTGTCTCACACTTCTTGTCAATACTAAGAAGGGTTGGGTTAGTCTATTGCCCTGTGTTTGAATCCAGTTATGAAATTAAGTTAATCATTCTCTTCGGTCGTATATCCACTTTCATTTGAGCTTATCTAACGTTTCTCTTTCATCAAAGGTTTAACAAGGAAAAAAATCTCAATTTAATACAAAGATGGGATCAGAAAGGGTAACGTATAAAATCATCGTTGTGGTTAATTGATGGTGAGTTGAAGATTCTGCGTGAACTCCAACCTTCGAGTTTCATGGTAAAAAGTCTTGTACTTATTTGGCCAATAAGTCAACCAAATAGAACCTTTAATCTCCCATTCCATTCTTCTCCCCATTGCTCCTTTACCAATCTTCCACACCACGCTCTCTCCATACTCATCCCCTGCGAATATCACTCCTCCTCTCCTCGTAAATGACCTATACGCCCTCGCGTACCTATCCTTAAACCAAGACCTCGGGCTCATTATCGAAAACCTCGACGGCTTTGTCGTGAAAACCTCTCTTCCTCCAACGCTGCTGTCGTACAAGATCCAGTTTAAATTGGCCGTGTAGCCGAGCACAGACTGCTCGAACTTCCATGGGGTCATTGTCATGGTCGAGGCTTCTCGTCCAGCTACTCTTAGGCCTAAAGAGTTTGGTGGGTCGAACGAGCCTTCTATAGACCTCTCGACCTCGAATTCTCGTCCAGGGTTGTTGGATGATTTGCTGACAGAGACGCTTATGAAGTCGGTTTGGAGAGTGGGAGTTATTTGTAGAGAGATCCTTGATGGGAAGTGCTTCTCGTGTTCTCCTGCTCCTTTTCTCGACATCAGTCTCTCGTTTACAAGCTTTATTACATCATATCTGTACATGCATAAAAGGTTTTGTCACTTAGGAGTTGCGAATGTTTCATTAAAAAAACTTTGGACAAATCTCATAAATAATACATTTTTAGTTTTTTTTTTTCCAAATATATCACTCGAACAGAAAAAGTTCTTAAATACTATTATTTATCGATCAACAAAAACATTAAACGCGATATCCAAAATCCAAAATCCTAATCTGATCATCTAAATATTAGATCATAAATTTTAATCACTAAATCCTAAATTTGTATTAATATATTTATATTTATTTTAACCTTTTAATAAATGTTATTTTTATGATATTTTTTTAACAAAAAATTGATGTAATGCTATTTGACCGTATTTCCAAAAACTTTTTAGGCCATATTTTTTAGTGTTGAGACAATAAATTAGTATGTACCTGATGTTGTCTATCTTCACGATCACATCGATCCACTTGTCTCTAACTACAACTTTATGATTGAATTGCATCACACCTTCAAGCTGATTAAACTTGAGAGAGAACAACAATCTCGAATCAGCTGTAGGGTTGCTCGATCTCTCCACTTCCATGGCTTCAATAGGACAATACAATTGCACTTTCCACAGTCCATAAGTCGAAAAAGCGTAAGAGAACAGAGGAGTTGTCGTGGTCTTGTTACTCCGATTATCCTTACGCTCGATGATCCAATTTGTAATTGCTAGATTGACTGATCTCATCCATTGTTCTTCTAAATTAGACCCTAGAAGCTTCATAAGAGATGTGGTCGCTTGCCTTGCATGACAAGTTACCAAATGGTTCCTGAGGGTGATCAGGCAGTTTTCACGGAGATATAAAGGAGCTTCATAGACGCAAACGAGGAACGAGAGAGTGAGGATCACTGTATTGAAGATGTCTTTAAGACCATTGATCATTGAAGGATCAGGCTTAGGGACTTTGATGGTTGAACAATTGGAACTATTAGAGGTATAAGTTAAAATAGATTCAACAAAACTAAAGAGGAGAGAGGTGATTGTTTGTTCATCAAAAGGGTTTGGTGAGTTTGAGTTGATGTTGAGTTCTTGTTTTGAGGTCCAGAGGTACAAAGGAGGATGGTTATTGGATTGGACAATGATGGAGAAAGTGGGGATTTTAGGGTTAGGGTTTCTTTGTGCTATAAGATTTAGGGTTGAATTTGGGAAATCAGAAGCTGAGTGACAAATACAAAAGGAAAGAGAAGTTGTATTCCATTTGGTGATTTGTGGAATGTTTTGTATCCATGTGAATACATCAGGGAACTTCTCGGACATAATTTTGTGGTTGTTCTTGTTGTGGATTAGTTTTGCTTGCATACACACATATATATAGAGATGCATGGGCTTGAACATATTGCTTCATGTGTAGATTTTTGGCAAGAAGCAAAATTGAAGTGATAAGCTTTAAATTTTGCTAAAAGTAGGCTAATAAACTTTTGTTGGAATATTTCATCTATGGATGGTTTGGATATACTTGTCATGAATAATTATCAAAACTATCACTTCGAGCATTTTATTTTTACGGTCTCACATTCTATTCTCTGGGAGAATATTCTATTCTTAGGGAGAATAGTAATATCTTAGGCTGCAACTGGATTGTAAATATTTGGAATGGAATGATGTGGAATGACCTATTCCATTAATTCCATAAAAAAATTTACCATTTGACATGAATGGAATGGAATACTCATTCTATTAATTCCAAAAATAAATACAAAAAATACAAAAGAATCATTCCATAATAAATTTGATCATGAAAGAATGGAATGAATTTCATTCCATTTTTTACTGTATTCTATTCCTACCATTCCATTTATTTTAAATTCCACAAATTCCATATATGTTTACCAGTTATACCCTTAAGTAGTTTCACCAGATGCTAAATGCTAATATCCTTTTTTTTTGGTTTTGTTAATTCTTTTTTTTTCTTGTTAATTTCAGTTATTAGTAATGAAGCTTTTGATGTGTTAAAAAAAACTAATGAAGCTTTTAAAAATTATACGGAAACTTAACATTTTTCGATAATCTTTTTCTTCAATTGCAAGATTACGAAAATATTATTTCTATCTCAGGATTTTGATTGAATTTTTCTTTCTGAATGATAGAATGGTTGATGTGCCATGCATTATTTGCATGGCAAGAGTTGACTAATAACCAGAAAATGAATTTCAGATTCTTTGCCATAATCTTTTTTTTTTCTTTCAAATCAACAAAGAAAATTTGTAAGAAAATAATTCTTAGCCACACAATATTTCAACCACTTCCGCAGCGTCAAGTAAACAACAATGGATCTTGCGTTAATTTACTTTACGTATTCCTTTGGTTCACCCTCATCCAGTCATCTGCATGGTAATTTTAGTTATAATCCCATTTCCCAACTTTTCCTTACATTACTAAATTTAGCCTTTGAAATATTAAAATACTATCAATATGCTTTTACTGCTACAGTGTATATTTCTCATTTTTGGGAAGTTTTCTATACTATTTGGAGAATACCTTCTCTTTTGATACAGTAACATACGTTACATACCAGGATAAGATCAGAAGTCTAGAAAACTCTGTTTCGTTTGGTATTTTCTTTTTACTAAATTTAGTAAAACCCTTGGAGCTATATGTAATCTATATGGGTTTCTAGAAAATTAGATAATCTAAACACAGGTTTCTACCAAAAATTAGATAATTTAGATAGACATCCACACGCTAAAGCCATCATCCATCATTGCTTATTCTTCCTCTTTTGTTTCTCTTATTCTCCTTTTGGGATATTAGATAAGAAGTTGCGGATCTTCAGCTGTCAAATTAACGCAGTTTCTTGCTCCACACGGCTGGAGATGCTAGTTTATGAATCTGGCATCCTACCATTATCGGCCATACGTGTTTAAATTTAGGCCAGATGAGAATCCAAAGCATCAGGCACATTATAGGCCCATCCCATGTCAAGTTCAGTTCTTGGTTAAATGGGCAATATCCTTTTGTAATATTTTACCTTGGAAGAGGTACTTGTCATACATAAACTGTCTCACAAACTCAGGGTTACAAAATTTCTACAAGTGAAAAACGCATCTCATCCACTCACACCGCTTTTTCCCAATCGCTCTTTTCCGCCAAGCGTTTGGATTATAGATTCCAAGAGCTTAATCTCGTTATCGCGTTTGGATATCTGTTCTTGCATCTCTCGGAGCTCTTCCATATGCAGCTTGAAAACCTCTGAAACAATAGTTACAAACAGTCTTCGTTGAATATCATCGACCCGAGAAGCGCATTGATAATTTTAAAAGTTATACATACTTGTGGTGTTTTCAAGCTCTTTTGTAACCTCTTGCGCACGTGACTCAGCAGCTTTTTGAGAAGCCTCAGCTTGACGTTTCTCTGAGCGAGCATGAGCAGCAGCTGTAATGGCAGCATCTAGTTCTCTTTCTAGTGTTTGTACCCTTTGCTCAAGTACCTAAAACAACACACAGGCGAAAATGATTGCACTTGGATATTTCATGGTGAAGCTTCAAAGGTCGAGCCTTTGATGATTTGGTGATTATTAGCATCAACAGTAGACCACAAAATCAAACTACAGGCTCACTGTTATGGAAAAGAGCCAGAATCATAGAACAACAAGACTTGGTTTAGTGCAATTTGGTGATCAAAGCACAGAGATTCTAACTTTTGACCTCATATGAGTTTCCAGATTCACCATCTTATGCAATTCTAGATCAACACTATCACAATGTTATGAATCAACCTAGCTAAGACCAGATCACATGATCAAATCATCAAATCATCAAATCAGAGAGGCAAATCATGATCAATCAGATCGAATCATCAAATTCCACGAAACAAAGCTCCAACGGACCTTGATGGTTCGAGCTTGTTCGGAGACTAGAGAAGCTCTAGCGAAAGTGTCTTCTTCAACGAAGACAGCTTTCTTGAGGAGAAGCTTCTGTAGAGAATCGAGATTCGAAGCCATCTCCGTTATGTTCTCTAACGATCCCTTCCATCTATCCTCGCTCCCTCCGATCTGCTCCTCCATCGGAAGAATCAAAGGCTCTCTCTCCCCCTTTCTCCTTCCCGGAGAAATCAAACTTGACTCGCTGAACGATCAGCCCAATCAAAAGATTCTTTGGGCTTTATTTTACTTAAATAACTCCAGCCCATTAAGTACAGTATTAAATTTCAGCCAATAAGCGGAGAGCACGAGTCAAGTTTCGAGAACGTACCAATGACGTGTACCAATGGTAACACAGGAACTGATAGGATCTCACGCTTGCGCTCTCGTCCACAAGTTCTGATATTAAACTCAGCCCGTTTAACCTTTTGATTGAGTAGCCACGTGTCGAAATCACGGTCACTTGTCTTTTGATTCTCCCGAATTCTTTGGGCTTTATTTTACTTAAATAACTCCAGCCCATTAAGTACAGTATTAAATTTCAGCCAATAAGCGGAGAGCACGAGTCAAGTTTCGAGAACGTACCAATGACGTGTACCAATGGTAACACAGGAACTGATAGGATCTCACGCTTGCGCTCTCGTCCACAAGTTCTGATATTAAACTCAGCCCGTTTAACCTTTTGATTGAGTAGCCACGTGTCGAAATCACGGTCACTTGTCTTTTGATTCTCCCGAAACAAAATCATTATTCTAATTAAAAAATTTGTAAAAAAAAAAAAAAAGAAATTAGGAAGCCTTCATCGTCACTGCTAGAAACTCATCTACACAGTGTCTTTTAGATCTGGAAGTCTATACTATCGCCAGTAATCCAATCTGCCGTTTTCTTCGTTCTGGTTAATTATTTGATCGGTGAAGTTTCGTTGGAGTTGCTAGTGGGAGCATCTGTGTGCAGGTGAGTGTATTTGGTTGATACTCTAGGGTTTTTGATCCTTATTACGTTTCGGTTGAATTTTAATTTGAATTCTTGGTTCTTATGCTCAATGATTGGATAGCAATCGCAGATTTGATTTTTTTTGTTGTTGTTGCATTTAGTGACTTAGATTTCATTTAATGCTCTTCAAAACTGATGAAGAGCATTAAATGGGAGAATCGATCGGTTCATTTCTCAGTTGACAGGCTTGCTATGAGATTTGACTTCTTTTCTATGTGAGTGTTGACTTTTGATAAATGATGAATAATGAATAATGAATAATTGGGAAAGAATGTGTGAATTTTAGGGTTTAGGATTACCTTGAGATTCTGATGGGTTTTGAGGTCTGGATAAGAAAGATTTAAGTCTTTATAATACGAGCTGGGTTTCGATATCTCTATTATTGGAACGTTCTTCAGCTGTTTAATATCTTATGTTTCTTATCCAGAAAGACCAGATCTAGTTGAGGGGGAGTTACATGTTTTTGCTATAGAGGTGATATGTCGGGGTAATGTGCATGGTTTTTAGTGGTGATTTTAAAGAGTTTTCGAGTTGGGAGGAATGTCGGGCTTGTGCTTTGATCAGGTGAGTTGTGTCACTATCGTCTTAAATGCATATTTTTCTTCTTCTTCTTCTGGAAATGCATCATATGGTCTTGTGATGTTGGCATATGTCAATATTTATCCGTGTATAGGCTATGAGATGTTGATCATTTGCAATACAAGGCTCTTTGTTTAGAGTAGCGCATTGATATAGCCGGACTGTCATAGCATAGCATATAGTACTATTCTTCATCCCTGTATCGTTTTTCTCTTTCCTTGCTGATTTTTGTCTGTGTATCTTCTGATGTTTAGATTCTTTATTATTATATCACTGAAGAGTTTGCTGCCATGTTGCTACCTTCATTTGAAGTTCTCGATATTAGATTAGTATCTTGCTAGCATTGCTTCATGCATCTCTCTTTTTGATAATACTCTAGCACTGTATTTCATAAAATACTTCTTGTTATCGCTGCCACTTGGATGTGTTCTGTGTTCAGGCTTGGGAATTCTTTGTTATTCCAATCTTTCCCTAGCTTTTTTTGTTCGAGTTGCTGATTGGTAGCTGCGTTCTTTTCCTATCTTTTCAGCTAGACAATAATATATCAGAAGTATTTCATGGTAACGATGATGGTATAGTGCCAAACTCGGCGAATGAGGCCAGTAGCAGGAAGAAACAAAGACATGAAGATAAGGGTAGCGAAAAACCCCACTTAAAGAGTAATACTTTTATCAAGAAGAAGGGCGATATGTTAGGAAGAAACCCTTGGCCTGAGAACAATTGTGCTGTCTCTCCGGTTTCTCTCGACGCGGGATCAGACAAAGATGTTCAGGATATGACACTAGAGGATGCAAAGATCTCAGATCATGGTTACAACGGTGGCCACGCCAACGAGGCTGAGAATTTCTGCTCTGCGGATCCCATGTTGTGTGACGGTTCCACTGCAACACATGATGGCGTGTATAATAATTATTCCGTCGACAACATTCCAGATGCTGAAAATAATCTCAGTTTTTTGAATAGTGGAGATAAAGAAAGCAATGATCTCTTCTATGGCTGGGGTGACATTGGAAATTTTGAAGATGTGGACAATATGCTTAGGTAACATTTAAAATATTCTCTTTGAGAAAAATTCCCAACACATGGGGGCTCATCCCTTATAGGAAAACGTACTGTACTGAGCTTACACTTGTTCTTTTTGGATGCAACAGGAGCTGTGATTCAACTTTCGGGTTGGAGAGTATTAATAATGAAGATAACCTGTGCTGGTTCTCTTCTGCTCAGCCAAATGAGGATACGCAAATCGCGATGACAGATGATATAAAACCAGACACAATGTTGGGGAACCAAAGAACCCCATTGTTGCAGGTTGAAGACTTTCTGAACAATAGTGAATCCAACCATGGTGTTGAAGATGAATATGGGTATACTGCTGTCGGCGGCTCAGCTCAAGGAAACTCTTCAGAAAATGTATATGATACAAGTATGCAGAAGAAGGATATATTGATGCTGGATGAAGAGGTTAGTCAATTTTTTTATTTTATTTTAGATATTTCTTCCTTGTGTGATGACGTTGGCTTCTTACTACATGTTTGGCATACATTGCATGTTCTCAGTTAGTTCTTTAGATATGGCTTTTTGTACGATAAGACTAGTAGGTTTTCTATCAAATAAATATTTTCAGTGCTGAAGTCTTGATACTCTTCCAGAAATTCATATCAATGCACTAATTTTTGTTTTTTTTACAGGCTAATCTTGAAAAGAAGCAGACTGGTCATCTTCATAATCTTGATGGGTACTCGGATAACAGTTTTACTTTACAGCACAGCGGTATTTCCATTGAAAAAATGGACACAGATCAGTATTATCCTCCCTCTGCATTCCAACAACCAGGTGTTCCATACTCGCATTTCAATTTTGAGCAGCCTTCAAATCAAGTATCAGCATGTGAGAGTAATTCTGGTATCAAATCTGAGAACACACCCAATCCTTCCTCTGCTTCAAATGAGTCATACACATCAAATCAGGGACAATCTGTCGAGAGTTTACAAGGTCCAACTGTTGATGATGATCGGTGTAGGAAGGGATTTGAGAAGAGGGTTAGTTTGCAGCCCGGGCAAGATTTGCCTCCTTTTACTGCAAGTACCAGGAAGAGTAGTAAGACAAACCCCATGGTGTTTCCTGATGCTGCTCCTATCCAAAAGATCGGGCTTGAGGGTGACCACAGAAAGGCTGCAGCTAAAGTGGAAAGATCAAACAGGCAGGAAAGTCCCTGTGTTAGCTCCGTAGTTGATGACATTTCACTGGAAGCAACAAGTTTTCGCCAGCTTCAACAAGTTATAGAACAGGTACAACTTTGTCAATAGATAATGGATATGATGTAACGAAAACAATTACCTATTATGAGCTCTGAAGGTGATTGGTAAAATTTGATCTTCCTTTGTAATTGATATAAACTTACGTGTACATTTTGTTTATTTTGTTGATTTGTACTCGCTTGCTTCAGTTGGATGTTAGGACGAAGCTTTGCATAAGGGACAGCTTATACCGATTGGCCAAAAGCGCCGAGCAGAGACATCATTGTATGGATCCAAATGGTGGAAACAGACAGGTGAAAGGTGTTGGCTCGCATCTCGAGACTGGTGAAACAGACAAGTAAGCACCAGTTGCATACTTCTCCAGTATATTCATCCTTTATCTCCTGTTGTGTACTCATCTTGCAGTTCGTGTAGATTCTGTCATTGATATATGTATTTGTTCTTATCCAGGTACGTGGGATTCTTGGATATAGAAACTGACACAAACCCGATAGACCGATCCATAGCTCATTTGCTGTTTCACAGACCCTCAGACTCGTCTCTTTCATCAGATCAAGATGTTCTCTCTTATAAATCCCGTCCAATGGTAACTTAATAAACACTTACTTCTTACGCACAGCCATTCAGACTTGTAAACTCTGTCGCATAGTGCCTCATTTAGTCATCATATTCTCGACAGATTCCTCAGCCCGACAGTAGTCCGAGCCTGAGGATAGAGAAAGAAGAGGAAACTCAAGAACTTAGAATCGAAGCTGTGGCAAGTGACAACAAGTAGTGATGTCAACTGAAAACTGGCTCTTTCACTGCTGAACCAATCCAGTTATGGTTGTTCCAGTTAGTTACAAAAGTCCCGACTGTTTCTTCCATTAGAATCATGGATTTTGTAACGCGGTTGGGATGATTGTCTGGTTTGGATTCCATTTCGAATTTGATACGCTTGGTTGGTCGGGTCTTTAGACATGTTCATTGCCTTTGTAATATGTTCTGTAGATAAAGATGTTTAGTGTTTCTTGTTTGCAATGCTATAATAATCACTCTACTGTGTATTTCTCTCGACATAAATTACTAAGAAACTTAAGGGTTTTTGATACGTACGAGGCCTTACACCCGCCGATCGTGTATCAGTACTCTCGCAGGGTCCAAAAGTGAGGAAAGGGGAGTAGACGTTTGGCCCAAAGAGCGTTGGTACTAAGAATAATGAATAACGGTCTGGTTGCTGAGTCACAGACAAGATCACGTGCGTAGTTGGTCATCAGGAGAGCATGTGACCATGAGCCGCTAGCGTAACAACTTTTAGTATAAAGAGGAGAGTAGTATGATAGAGAGAGGTTATCAATTGTATTGTCAGCCAAAAGGAGAGTGAGAAACTCATAAGAAAAACTCGTTTGTACTCGCTGGGTTCAATACAATCATTTTTTTTTTTCCTTTTTTCGTTTCTTTTACAAAGTTCGATACATCAAAATTGTATCATTTGGTATCAGAACCCTCAGATCTGGAACCATGCCACCGAAGAAAACAGAGCCAGAGGTTACCTTGGAGTAGATGCAGCACCAGATGAGTAGTCTCTCTCTCTCGTCGAGTAGGAGATCACTCGTTTGGGGCCGATGGAGCAAACGATGAACGTGATGCAGCAACAACTCGCGGTCATGTTCAGTTGTTGGGAGGTTGAGCAACAAGAGAAGGAAGCGGCGAGGGTCAAGCTAAGAGAGTTGGAGAAGGGCAAGGCACATCAAACTGATGACCTTGTTTCGGAACCAACGATCGGAAGCAGAGTTGACTACGAAGGCGAACGTAGGAGCCCGGCAAAGTTTCCGACTCCTTTTCTGATGAGTGAAGAAGGTTACGTCAGTCGGAGCCACAGAGGTCAAGGATCGGGGTTTCACGAGGACTCTTTCCCTTGGCGTCAACCATCGTGGTCTCGTCGGATGGACATACCGACGTTCGATGGATCGGAAGCCGAAGGGTGGATCTTGCGTGTGGAGGAGTATTTTGAGTTGGGGGAGTTTACGGAGGACGCGAAGCTACGGTTGGTTCGGTTGTGCTTCACTGGTGATGTACTGTTGTGGTATCGGTGGGAACGCAACCATTTTCCTTTTCGAAACTGGGAGCAGTTGAGGCTGAGAGTTTTGACACAATACTCAACGCTTCAAGATGTCACTGCCGGCGAACGTATCTTGAAAATCCATCAGGAGGGTACGGTTCGCGATTATAACCGGGATTTTATCAATCTGGCGTCCAACGCGCCGGAGATTCCATAGTCGGTGTTGGAGATGGCGTATAAGAATGGGTTATCGGGTAAGGTTCGCGCGGGGTTAAAATGCTGGAGGCGCGTAGCCTACAACACATGATGAGAGCGGCGCTTAAGGTGGAGGAGTGGGAGACAGAAGAAACGTTGGCTCCGACCAAATCCTCAAAACCCAGTACGGGGTTGAGTAGGCCCAACAGCGAAGTACAGGCCCAATCTTTACCTCTGCCCAAGCCCAAAACTCAGCCTGCGTCTCCAAACCCAAATCAAAAGGGGAATGGAACTAGGGCTCCGTCGAATCAAGGTCGCCTCAAACCACCGTTTCGCCGTTTGACTCCGGCTGAGGTGGAGAAATGGAAGGCTGAGGGCTTGTGTTTCAAATGCGATGAAAAGTTTCATCCCAATCGCCCCTGTGCGCAAGCTCAGCTTACGGTCTTGTTACTTCATGCTAATGGTGTGGAGGAGGAGCTCCTTGATGAACCGTGTGAGCTGGAGGAAGCGGAGGTGGAAGTAAAGGTGTTGGTGGCAGAGGTTTCGGCTAACTCAGTCGTTGGATTGACATCTTCGCGCACGATGAAGCTACGGGGAATGATCAAGGGTCGTGAAGTGATTGTTCTCATCGATAGTGGGGCGACCCACAACTTCATCGCCACAAAGCTTATTGACGAGTTGCAGCTTCCCATGAGTTCCACAAGGAGTTACGAAGTGTTGGTGCCTGGAGGAGTGAATGTCCAAGGCCGAGGCGTGGTCAATGACGTCACCTTGGCTCTGCCTACATGTCAGGTTACAACCAGATTTCTTCCTTTGGAACTGGGCGTGGCTGATGTCATCTTGGGCGTGCAATGGTTAGACACGTTAGGCGAGATGAGGGTGAATTGGAAGTTGCAATGGATGAAGATTTGTGTGGATGAGAAATGGGTGGAATTGCAAGGAGATTTGAGTCTACACTCTGAAGCGGTCTCTTTGAGGTCTCTATGGAAGATTATTGAGGAAGAGGGGGAATGAATCATCGTTGAGTATGGGGGACCACAGAGTGAGGATAAGATCATTGTGGGGGCTTTACCAGGGGAATGGGAGGAGTTATTGCGGAAATACTCGAGGGTGTTTGCGGAACCTACTGAGCTGCCGCCTTCGCGTGGTAAAGAACACAGTATCACGTTGGAGGAAGGTGCACGCCCAGTCAGTGTGCGTCCTTTTCGCTACCCTCAAATTCAGAAGGCCGAGATCGAGCGACATATTGCGTCAATGTTGGCGACTGGAATCATTCAAGAGAGTGGCAGTCCTTTCTCTAGTCCTGTTTTGCTCGTGAGAAAGAAGGACGGTAGCTGGCGTTTTTGTGTGGATTACAGGGCATTGAATAGGGTCACGGTTCTTGACAAGTACCCTATTCCTATGATCGATCAGCTTCTGGATGAACTTCATGGGTATCGTGTGTTCTCCAAGCTCGACTTACGCTCCGGTTATCATCAGATCTTGGTCAAGAAGGAGGACATTCCCAAGACCGCTTTTCGCACACACGATGGGCACTATGAGTTTCGTGTGATGCCTTTCGGCTTGTCCAACGCACCTGCTACTTTCCAATCCTTGATGAACCAGGTCTTCAGGCCCTATCTCTGTCGATTTGTACTCGTCTTTTTCGACGATATTCTGGTGTACAGTCGAACTAGAGAGGAACACAAGGAGCATCTGCGATTGGTCTTGAAGGTTCTTGAGGAACATAAGTTGTATGCGAACCTCAAGAAATGTCAATTTGGTAGCTCCCAGGTGGAGTACTTGGGGAACAATATCTCGGGACTAGGTGTAGCAGTTGATGGGGAGAAGATAAAAGTGATGTTACAATGGGCTGAACCCAAGAATGTCAAGGAGTTGCGGGGCTTCTTGGGGTTGACGGGTTATTACCGAAAGTTTGTCCAAGACTACGGCAGTATTGCGAGACCTTTGATGTGCTTGTTACGGAAGGAGCAGTTCCAGTGGAATCAGGCGGCCACAGAGGCGTTTCAAGCTTTACAGCGAGCGATGACTACAGTGCTAGTCCTTGCCATGCCGAACTTCGAGATTCCATTTGTGGTCGAGTCAGACGCATCTGGTTTTGGATTGGGAGCGGTACTCATGCAGAATTACCGGCCTATTGCCTACTTCAGTCAGGCGTTGACGAAAATACAGAGACTTAAGTCGATCTACGAGCGCGAACTCATGGCGATTGTGTTTGCAGTTCAGAAATGGCGCCATTACCTGCAGGGCCGTCGCTTTGTGGTTCGTACGGATCAAAAGAGCCTGAGGTTTTTGATAGAACAGAGAGAAGTGAACCTCGAGTACAAGAAGTTAACTAAGCTACTTGTGTTCGACTTTGAGATTATCTACAAACCGGGAATGGAGAATAAGGCAGTGGATGCGTTATCGAGACAGGTCGCACCTCACGAACTGTTTGCTGTTTCAATGACTACTGCCTTACAGCTAGAAGAGATAGCGTGTGAAGTTGACAAGGATCCTGCGTTGCAGTAACTTCGTACGGAAGTACAGGCAGACTCATCAAAACACCCTGATTTCTCGGCCGTACAAGGGAGGCTGCTTCGTAAGGGAAAGTTGGTATTACCTAAGACCTCCACTTTGATTGGGGTTATTATGTCAAGAGTATCATGATGGGAAATTGGGAGGTCCACGGGGGAGTTCTCAAGATACAGAGGAGAATTGGAGAGCTATTTTTTTGGGAGGGGATGATGACTGACATCAGACGCTTTGTCTCTGTGTGGCAGGTGTGTCAGCGCCACAAATACTCCACATTGGCCCCAGGAGGATTGCTTCAACCATTACCGGTTCCGGAGCAGGTTTGGGAGGACATCTCCATGGACTTTGTTGAGGGTCTTCCGCGTTCTCGAGGCTTGAATACAGTCATGGTGGTGGTGGACAGGCTCTCAAAATATAGTCACTTCATCGGTCTCAGCCACCCATTCACTGCGACTGATGTAGCTCTCGTGTTCATACAAGAGATTGTCAAACTACATGGGTTCCCTCGATCCATCGTCTCCGACCGCGACAAGGTTTTCACTAGTGCATTTTGGAAAGAACTCTTTCGCCTTTCAGGGACACGCTTGTGCTTCAGCACTGCGTTATCATCCTCAGTCCGATGGGCAAACCAAGGTGACTAACCGAAGTATGGAGACGTATCTATGCTGCTTCGCTAGCGAGAAACCAAAGACCTGGGCCACCTATCTGGCGTGGGCAGAACTAAGTTACAACTCTGCTTTCCACTCAGCTCTGAAGATGACTCCTTTCCGTGCGCTATACGGCAGGGATCCTCCTACTTGGATCAAGTTTGAAAATGGTTCTACTACTAATGGGGAGTTAGAGGGGCAATTGAAAGATAGGGATGGAGTGTTGAAACTGTTGAGGGAGAATCTGCACCGTGCCCAACAAATCATGAAGGACAAGGTTGATAAGCATAGACGGGAGATGACTTTTGAAGTGGGTGAGTGGGTCTATGTGAAATTGCGTCCTTACAGACAGAAAACTTTAGCAAGGAGACTCAATGAAAAGTTGTATGCACGTTTCTATGGTCCGTTCGAGATTGAGGCGAAGATTGGGAAGGTTGCATATAAAGTGAAGCTACCCGAGGAGGCAAAAATTCACCCCAGGTTCCACGTTTCTCAGTTGAAAAAAACAGTAGGGGAAACGAGTGACAGCTTACCTTTGCCTCCGCAGTTGAACAGCGAAGGTGAACTAATTGTGGTTCCTGAAGGAGTGGTGGCGTCGCGTGTTCACGAGGTACTGATCAGAAGGAGGTACTGATTAAGTGGAAGGGTCTTCCTGATCATGAGTGTTCTTGGGAATGGGTTTCTGCAATAAAAAAACGTTTTCCGTCCTTTGACCTTGAGGACAAGGTCAATTTCGTTGGGGATGGTATTGATACGTACGAGGCCTTACACCCGCCGATCGTGTATCAATACTATCGCAGGGTCCAAAAGTGAGGAAAGAAAAGTAGACGTTTGGCCCAAAGAGCGTTGGTACTTGAGGACAGATTCTAAAAGAAGAATAATGAATAACGGTCTGGTTGCTGAGTCACATACAAGATCACGTGCGTCGTTGGTCATCAGGAGAGCATGGAATCATGAACCGCTAGTGTAACAACTTTTAGTATAAAGAGGAGAGTAGTACGATAGAGAGAGGTTATCAATTGTGTTGCCATTTCAGCCAAAAGAAGAGTGAGAAACTCCTAAGAAAAACGCGTTTGTACTCGCTAGGGTCAATACAATCATCTTTTTTCCTTTTCTCGGTTCTTTTACAAAATTCGATACATCAAAAGTGTATCAGTTTTCACTTCCAATAATAGTTTTGTAACATGATGGATATGGATGGAACAATGTAATAAAAAGAGAAGAAGACAGTTTGGTAACATTTTAATCGAAATTTTGTCTGAGTTGCATCTCAGTTTCACTTTTCCAAGAAGCGTGAGAGGATTGCCCTCTCATTCTTTTGCTCTTCTCTTTATCTTTGATCGTAGAGCCTTTCTTCTTTGCATCTACGTCCGGTAATGGCCGGTCACCACAAAGTGGGCATACCATTCCTCTCGCGCTTGTATATGTTTTTGGTACTCCACATTGCAGACACATCCTAAACACGACAAAAAAAAACACTAATCAAGCTCTGATTTTGCAATATGAGTTGATGAAGAGACAAAGGGATAGCTATATATTCATATACCTTAAGAGATCTGCAGCTTCTTCTGCATTTGGATTGGCTGCAGTAGATATCCGCTTTTCACCATTCTCTGAAGATGATGGTGCATCAATATCGTTTCTGACTCTCTCATGGATCCCAACAAGTTGAGGTTTTGCTTCCATGACAACACCTATAAACCAGCCGATAGAGACAATACCCATCAGTGTTAAGCTAGCTTTAAAAGCAGAATCCGAAAACCAAATTAGATAGAGATAATAACTCAGTTCCTTGTTTTCTAATGCACAACGTTTATGCTTCAAAGTACCCTAAACAAGCCAAGCTTCTAAAAAACTCAACCTTTCCCATCTATTTTTGGTTACCGATCAATAATCCTATTAACCTCTATAATCCTAAGAATTTGAATGGCATTGATGTGTACCTTTAGTACAATCTAACAGCGTCAAAAGATGAACCTTGTCATTTTTGAAATAACAAAAAAAAGCTAGAAAGATGCAAACAAGTGGTTGGTAGTACCTTTAGGTTTAGCTTTCTTCTTTTTGCGGGTAAGACGCTTAGCATGCTCAGCATCTCTAGCTGTAGCTTCTTCATCCGCTTCAGTGCGGTTGTTTAGAAACTCCGGTGGCCCTGATATCTGCAAATTTATTCACAGAAACAAAGCAAACCAGTTCACAGACTTGCTAGGCCAACTAACCCTAACAAGTTTTCACTATCGAATCTCTCTAATATTCAAACATAAACCCTAAAAGCCCTAAAATTCAATTTACAGATCATTCGGTTTCACCGCGAATCTACTCAATCGACTAGTCGAATTTGATGAATTCTAGGGTTACCAAGTATAAAAAAGAGAATGATGACCTGAGAGAAAACGTCGTTAGCTGAAGGAAGGCCAGAGTCTTTGGCGGAGTGGGATGCAGAGAAATCGAACACTGAAGAAGAAGATCCGTATCTCTCAACGCCATGATTCTCGTCTTCTTCGTCGGAGTTCTCGTAATCCCTCTCCTCTGCATCTTCTTCTTCTGCAGAAGAATAACCTTGGAGCAGCGTCAAGCTCATCTTCGAAGATCTGTCGTCTCTCAATGAGCCGCAAAATCGAATATAAAAAGAACTTCTGTTTATTTATGCTTTAGCCCCCTAGATGTACTGTAAATCGCATTCCAATCCCCGGTTCAAACCGGAAGTAGAGAGTTTCCGGTTTAGTTAGAAAGATTTATAAACCGATTTGGTCTGCTGCTTGTGAGGCAAAAACCTTTGAGATGATAAGAAGCTTTCGGTTAACCTCTTTGCTCTCGGCCGCTAAACCTCTCCGCTCTTTTGCTTGTTCATCTTCTCCGGCGAGAGTAGCACCGCCATGCGCGTCGTTTGCAGAGGAAAAATCAAGTCCACCACCAAATTCTCTTAGTATAACTCCTCCCAAGACTCCGCTATTCCTTACAAAGCCGTCGCACGCAGCTCCTTTGTCGGAGGTTTGGAAATGGCACGACTGGGCGAAAGATCTCGCCTCCTCCGTAGATAATTCTTCAACCAAGGCTGAAGACAGCCTCGACTCTATCCTCCTCCTCCGCGAGCTGAAATGGCTAATCGAAGACTCGATCGAAGCCGATCATCCGGTGATTACCGGAACGGAAGTAACGTACGACGGAGAGAAGAGTGTGAAGCTGAGAGCGTCGTTGGAGGAGCTATACGATCTATGGCGTCAGAGGATAGAGAAGCGGCGGCCGTTTCAGTACGTGGTGGGATGCGAGCACTGGAGAGATCTGGTGCTGTGCGTCGAGGAAGGTGTTCTTATTCCGAGACCAGAGACGGAGCTCATCGTCGATATGGTGGAGAAAGTGGTAACGAGAGACGAATGGTTTAAGAGAGGGACTTGGGCCGATCTCGGAACAGGAAGCGGCGCGATTGCGATCGGCGTTGCTAGAGTCTTGGGTGGTTGTGGGAGAGTTGTAGCCACAGATCTCAGTCCCGTGGCGATCGCCGTTGCGGGAAACAATGTTAAAAGATACGGCCTTGAGGTTAGTAGGTTGGAGAGATTCTTAAACATTCTTTGAGCTTTGGTTTCTTTGTTACCTTAAGTGATAACGTTTTGGTTTGTATCCAGGGAGTGATTGAAGTAAGAGAAGGTTCTTGGTTTGAGCCATTGAAAGAACTTGAAGGAAAGCTTGTGGGGCTTGTGAGTAATCCACCGTACATACCAAGTGATGACATTCCAGGTTTACAAGCTGAGGTTGGTAGACACGAACCGAAACTTGCGTTGGACGGTGGTGTCGATGGGACTGATAGTCTTCTCCATCTTTGTGATGGGGCTTCTCGGATGCTTACGAGCGGCGGCTTCTTCGCTTTCGAGGTTACTCTCTCTCTCCCTCTTTCTCCAAATCCTTCACTACTTACTTAGACTCCTTTTGCATTTGAACGAGTGTAAGATTTGCTACTAAAAGATCAAGTGTCAGTAGTATCATTTACACTACATTTGTATTAATAATCACATGATCCACCATGAATGATGAATCTTTTGATGGTGCAGACCAATGGAGAGAAGCAAAGCAAGATGATCGTTGATTACATGACCGTTGATCTCAAGAACAGTTTCTCTGATGTGAAGATAGTTTCTGATTTTGCTGGAATCTGTCGGTTCGTGACTGGCTTTCGTCTCTGAGATTTAAATCTACTCACTGTGGTGCCATTTCCCTATAATATATGTACTAATTGAGCTACAAAATGTATGGAGTTGTGAAATTATTTTTTTGCTCAAAATTATGAACTGAGTTCAGCGGAAGAATCTTGTTTGTTTCTCAATATCAAGATTAGGCCTGGGCGTTCGGTTTCGGACCGGTTGATTCGGATTTTCTGTATTATGCTCATAAGTACCATTCGGTTTTTACTAATTATCAGATCGGGTTCGGTTCCTTCCGGATTCGGTTCGGATTGGATTTAACTAATGTTTAAAATCGTACAAAAATATATTTTTAAAACCTCGAAAACTGACCAAAATCATTTCAAAATATATAAATTATTTACAAATCTAATTAAAAATTAGTTAAACTATCTAAATTAACTAAAAAGTATTCAAAATAACAAATAAAACAAACTACAAAAATATTTTGAATACTCTAAAATATCTAAATCACCTTAATATATATAAAAGCATTAACATATTTAACTAATTTCGGATATCTTCGAATCCTAATTCGGATTTCGGTTCGGTTCGGTTCGGTTCGGATTATAACCAAAATCCGAAGTAGTAAGTTCATAAATCCCATTCGGATATTTTTGTAAAACAGTTCGAATTCGGTTTCGGTTTTTCTGGTTCTGTTAAGATCGGTACTTCGGGTTGAGTTAAAAACGCTCCGACCTGATCAAGATGGAAGGAGTACAAAAGTAACAGCTTTTCAAATTGATACATCATAATAGTATAAAATCATTGGTAAATGACGTGATTATAATGGATTGTAATACGAATATGGGCTTTTAAAAGCCCATACTAGATTACATTTTGTAGAGTGGCCCATTTTATGCTTTATATAGTTCATCACTCAGCTTCCAGACTTTAGGTTTTTTAGCAGAATCGATTTCACGTAAAGCTCCCGCCGCCTCCTTCTACAGGTGCGTTGATTGCTCCGTCCTACTGATAACGTCTTCGTTTTCTCAGCGCTTCTTTCGATCTTGGATCTTTCTTAGTGTCACTTACATGTTCGTATAAGCTTTGCGTGATGATTTTGGAGTCTTAGTTTCTTAGTTTTTTCAATGTTGTTCTCGCTGCTCAATGGTCTATAGCACTTGTAGAACATTTTTCTGACTTAGGGAATCTGTGGTGCAAGAACAATAGTTGTTGGTTATTTGTTGATTTGATCTTTGGTTGATATGGGGATCTTAAATATGCCACGTTTCTGTGAATGCAGAATGGATTCTCAGATCAAGCACGCCGTGGTCGTGAAGGTTATGGGGAGAACTGGTTCTCGTGGTCAGGTGACTCAGGTTAGAGTCAAGTTCACAGATTCAGACCGTTTTATTATGAGGAATGTTAAAGGACCGGTGAGGGAAGGAGACATCCTAACTCTTCTCGAGTCCGAGAGAGAAGCCAGAAGACTCCGTTGATTCATATGCCATTATCTATGCAAGTGTTACCATGTTTTACAGTTTGATGACTATGCAAGTGTTACCATGTTTTACAGTTTGATGATGCCCTCTTATGTTTCTTGACCTTATGGTTGTTTTTTTGTCTAAGAAATACTCTGTTTTAATTTACTTGAATTTTGTTAAGACTGTTTGATTCGAGAAATGAATCTTTTTTCATACATGAAACTTTTAAATCGGTAAAATATTTAGGTGGCAAAATTTTTCATCTATGGTATATCTATTCTAAAGCTTCTTCACATATTAACATTTCTGATTCCAGTATCTGGATGGTCTTCTGTGTTTTGAACTCTTGATTAACAACCGCATTATATATATATATATATGTATATATAGTAGTTGAGATCTTGGAGGCTTTGCATATTTTATCATTAATCTCACTCTGTACCGACAAAGTAATTTAGAACACGAGGTTTAGGATTTTTTTTTTTCCATCAATAATTTCTTTAATTAAAGGGACAAGCCCGACGGATACAAAGTCCATCACTAAGTGCAAACTTAAAACACACACAAGGCCCACAAACCCAACTAAAGAAATCCTAGAAACCGAAAAGGACGCCGCCGTACCCGTGAACCATCGCTTCGAGCCACGACGTCGCCCCCCTTCAAGCCACCCCCTGTGAAACATCCATCGATCAATCCACCGGAACACATCAGAGCTCGTCAGCTCCACCCCATCATCACCGCAAACGCCCTTCAAATCAGATGCTTCTATTATCGGAGAGCATCAATCGCAAGGACGAGATCTCATCCGCCACCATTAATCACCAGCACCGAGAAGAAGACTTCGCACAAACCGTCACCATAAACCACCGGAGAGCGTCAATCATCCTCCGACGAGAGCTTCTCCATCAAAACCAACCCGAAACCGCAAAAACAAAAATAAAAAACCCTAAAACGGAAATAGGAGACCAAGAGCCGGCGACGCAAGGCAAAGAACACCTTCACTCACCTCCTGGAGACTAAAGCCGGCGAAAACAGAGCTGAAGAAGCCTCCACCTCCCGGAAACAAGGCCGGCGGCGATGGAACTTTAGAAGCCTCCACCTCCCGGAATCGAAACCTAATCTAACAAACCGACTTCACCACACCCACCCTTCACACAATCGCGTCGTTACTCCAGACGCAGCGCCACCAATGATGTCAGATGAGGTCTGGACCAGAGCTCCGACAAGGCGATAGGGAAAGGAGGCGAGGGAGAAGCAGGGAGTTTTCTCAACAGGAAAGCGAAGGGTTCCAGCGACGACACGCTCGCTCACGCGCCGGCCGTATGCCGGACCCGAGATAGGATCTATCATTCAAAAAAAATTCAAATTTATATTTTCAAACATAAAATAAAGACATGGCCTGTGGTATAAGTATAAGTTATAACTAACCCCTCCACTGGATTAAGAAGTGTGTGCTTGGGCATACGTTTAAGGACAGCAAGCCCATTAAGTCTTTCAAAAAATAACGCGGCAGGCCTATCTGGCAGCAGCTGTAAATTATAACATAACGAGAATTACCAATTTAACCCTCTTTCGACGCGGATCTTGCGCCTTTCTATCTCAAATCATCTTTCTCGTTGATCTCTTTGACAACAACACCGAGATAGAGCCAATCACAAATCCTTCCTCCTGGTTAGTCGATTCTCGATTCTCATTTTTGCCACATCGTTATCGTTAGGGCTTTGTTATTGTCAGCTTCGATTTGAAATTTGATTCTATTTGATTCGCCGTCGTTATTTTTTATTTTTTTGTGTGTGTTTGTGATCTGATCTCGTATTGAAATTTATCTAATATCGCATTGTTGAGATCTGACTGACTCGCATCATCACATGGTTGATTTTGATTCCAATCTGGAAAATTTTGACTCTAGATTTTGGCGGCGTTGAGGAGAGACATCACAATGTCAAGCGTAGAGGATGCGAAAGAGCAAGGGAACCTCACCAGTGACGCAGAAAAGTCAATGCCATCATCACAGCAAGAGGTATTCCCATCACACACACAAGCATAATAATCATCAATTTAATAATAGTGATTTCCTCTTGAAATTGCATTTGTGTGGTAGGAGGCTGCTGTAAAGAGCAAGTATGGAGGTCTCATGCCAAAGAAACCACCTCTCATTTCCAAGGTATGTTTAATAATTTTATTCACCTCTAATAAGATTTTGTGTGTTTCTGAGATGTGTTGTTTTTTTTATATAAGGATCATGAACGAGCATACTTTGACTCAGCTGATTGGGCTCTAGGAAAGGTAAAAACTTTGGTTCCATGAGTGTTTTCTTTCTTTCTTGTTATCAAATATCAGTGATCTAACAATCGGTCTAAGCGGCAAATCGGACCTAACGATTTTCTAAACTCTCAAAAATTAATCTACAAGTCTGACTAATCAATAATCCCATATAAAGCGCCTAACTATCTTTTAGCGATTTCTTGAACATTGTCAAATATTATAGATTCTCTATTGTACTGCAACTCTCATGGTTGATTTGCTTGAAACAGCAAGGTGTTGCTAAGCCAAAGGGACCCTTAGAAGCTCTTCGTCCCAAGTTACAGGTGAACGTGCTTTTACCACGTTTCAGCTGTGTGTGTGTGTGTGTGTTTTTTTTTCCTTTATGCCGGCTGTATCTTATCTAAGTTCTTTGTCTCCTTTTCCTACAGCCAACGCAGCAGCAGACGCGTTACAGGAAGTCTCCATGTGCTCCATCCGGTGAAGGTAATTCTTTTTCTTTTCATCTCATCATATTCAAAGCAAATTAAGGACTTACTGATCCATCTCGTTGCTCTGATATTATTACAGATGGAGGAGCTGCTCAGGGCGAATGAGTTTCTGACTACGAGGAGTAGAGACCAGAGAGAGAGAGAGGGAGAGATATGGGAGCTCTTTATGTAATAACTTTGTTATAATCGGTTATTGTCTGTTCATTTGAAACAACAGATATGTTTTTCAATAAATCTTAACTCTGATCGCATAACGACGTTATAGTTTTAGCCTTTCTGTATGGAATCTCCGATTATATCTTTATATTGTTTATGAGAAACCTTCCGTGAAAGACCTAAATCAGGGCAGTCTAATAACAAGTTCAAGTAGAGCGGTTAAAAAAGATTTGAATATAAATTATATAAAAACATTGAAAAGAAATATATAAATTATGGTCTAAATTTTTAATTTTTAGGTGTATTGCCAAATTTAAAATTTTATAAGTTTAAAAGAAACGTTAAACATATATATATAAATAAAAGGGAGAATTCTAATTTTGCCACAATTTGTAACCATTTTTCGAATTACCTTAGCTTTAAATGATAAACATTTTTGTAAACACCTTAAATTTGTGATGAAAAATGACTAAATTAAATCTCATAAATTATTTATAAAATTTTATAAACTCAATCAACTCCCTAAATACTAAACTTTGAACCTAAATGTTATGATATTTTGATTGAAGATATTCTTGGAAAGTGATGTTCACTTTATTGTATTTCAAACAATTTCTCATAAAAATATTAACCTTTAAAACTATATAATTAAAACTATTGTTAAAATACCGTTAATACTATTTTGAACAGGGCCTAGAAATAATTTTAGACATCATTGGCCTAACTATTTGATATATACAGCTTAACTTTCATCGGATTGGGTAACATTGACAAAGTTTATAAGATAACTATAACTATTAATTGAAAAACGGGAAATCAGCCAAAAAAACACTGAACTTTGCGGGAATTGCCAAAAGAAACCTGGACATATGGGCTAGCCAATAAAATCCTGAACTTTTGTTGACTTTTCGGGTTTATTAAGAAACTTACGATTGACTGACTAGATAAACACACCGTTAACCGAGTTAACTGTTAATTAAGCGGACGTTAATTTTGGGTGTTAAAGTATACGACGTCGTTTCATCACTTTGTCTGATTAAAGACAAACGACGTCGTTTATATAGTTGTGTTAATAAAAATATGTGTTTCCTACGGCTCGAACTCGTGTACTCGGGTTTAATGGTAGGGGTTTTTGCCACTGAGCTAGTGGACTTTGCAATGGATATACGAACACAGTTTCTTTTATTCTCTTTGAATCCGAGTTAAATGAATCAAAAAGAAACGACGGTTTTCTCCTCCGATTGGTATAAACCCTAAATGGGCGAAATCATAAATCCAGTTCGCGATTCTCTTCGATCTCGTCCTTAAAAATCTCGATTCTCATCTCTCCTTCTTCGAGTATCGCATGATGAGTTCGGGTTGTGAGGATTCGTCTCATCTCTCCTTTCCATTCCTTGTGAACTTCGTCTTTACCATCTCTACAAGAGAAATCCCCAAATCGATTTGAGAAATTAGGGTTACGTTCAAACACGGGTTTCATTTTGTTTGATTGCAATCAAACACATCTTTTGATCAATAAAAATAAACATGTGTGATAACCTTCCGAAAGGTCCACTAGCTCAGTGGCAATACCCCCTTACGACCACGAGTGCACGGGTTCGAGTCCAAGCAACAACAATTTTAATTAAGCAAAACGACGTCGTCTTGAGATTTTGTGTTTAATAAAACAACTGAATGAAACGACGTAGTTTCACTAAACGGCAGTAATTAACGGTGAGTTAACACTGTCTTAACTGTCGGTTAACTGTGTGTTAATTTGGTTAGTCAACCGTAAGTTTGTGAATTAACTAAAAAAGTCAACAAAAAATCGGGGTTTTATTGGTCAGGTTCGAGTACAGGTTTCTTTTGGAAATTCCCGCAAAGTTCAGTGTTTTTTTGGCCGATTTCTCATTGAAAAACTGATGTTAATGTTGCAATCATAAGGCGACGTAGCAGATATCTTTTTTTTTTTTTGTAACTGACGTAGCAGATATCTTCTCCATGCAAATCGAGAAGTATGGTAGTATATGTACTTTCTCTCACTATTTCAAGATAATACTTGTTATATCTTATTGAAGATAAATAGGTTGAGCTGAGCTCGTTTATGAAATATTTACTTCACGAATTTGAGTTAAACTGAGCAACTTAGCTCACTTTGAAAACTCTAACTATGCTAGAGGTGTCTGTCTTTAAAAGGAGAATATTTCAAGCAACTGATTTTTCAGAGATACTAAATACATAGTGTTAAGCAAAGGACAGAACTTAAGTTCACCGGTGAACCTTTCAATTCACCTCCCTTTTAGGACCAATCAAAGTGACATATAAATTATTAATTAAAAATCTTTAAATTAAATAAAAAATAGGTACAAAAAATAAAAACGCTAATTTTAACGACGCTAACGCTTCCAGCTAAACCCTAAACCCTAAACCCTAAATCTTAAATTCTAAACTCTATACCATAAATTCTAAACTCAAATCCAAACCCCTAAACCCAAACCCTATACCCTAAACCCAAATTATATACCCTAAACCCAAAA